>NC_137051.1:20534200-20601700 GCF_032717465.1 Coenobita brevimanus
TTCCCTCTCTCTCATTCCCTCACCTTGTCGCTCCTTCCCTCCCCCTCCCTCTCTACTTCCCTTCCTCCCCTCTCCTTATCCCTCCTTTCCTCTCTTCCTGCTTTCCTCCCCCTCTCCCCCACCTCATTATCCCTCTCCTCCTCCTCTCCTCATCTATTACCATAAATGGCACAAACGCAAGGTCTATGAGAGCCTGAGTGGTGGTGGTTGTTGTTGTTATCATTAGTGTTTTCTTTATGACTCCTATATTTCAAGCAGTGACTGATAAAAGTTTATTATTTTTGTTCAAGGTGTTGTTGATGGATGTTTATGGTCATGTTGTTGTTATTTTCATAAACTTTTTTTTTTTTTAGCCTCTGTTGTTGTCTTTCGTCCCCTGAGGCCCGGGAGTCCTACACGCCACACACCTGCACGTATCCACACTTTTGCACCACTCTCCAACCCCCATATAAGATTAATGACTGGTGCTGTGGTAGTAGCAGGGGTGTTTTTATGACCTACTGGTGCGTTTTGTGGAATATTATATACCCTGTTTTAACGAAATTCTACTCCTCAAACTGCTCCTCGCCCCAGTACGCAAACGAGACTCTCTTCTTTACTGACGAAATCCTGTCCTTTACTGACGAAAACATTGTCCTTTACTGACGAAATCCTGTCCTTTACTGACGATTACTTTATTTGCCGTTCCTACTTTTTCATGCCATTTGCATTTTTCTCTCCTCTTTATCTCACCATCTAAATT
Source organism: Coenobita brevimanus (assembly GCF_032717465.1). NCBI lineage: Eukaryota > Metazoa > Arthropoda > Malacostraca > Decapoda > Coenobitidae > Coenobita > Coenobita brevimanus. The sequence continues at coordinate 20,534,943 of NC_137051.1, forward strand.
TTTCCCTGTTACATTTTTTTGCCAATTTTCAGTTTCCTTTTCTCCTTTCTCCCCTCGTCTCTGTCCTCACCGTTTCTGTGCTTATTTCAGTTTCTCTTCCCTGTTTATTCCCGATTCAGCTTCTTTCCCTCCTTTTCTTCCTCAGTTCTGCTTCCTTCTTCCTTTCAGTTTTTCATCAATTTCTTTCCCTTCTCAATTGTTTCTCTCCAGTTTCTCTACCTTAGTTCCTTCTCATCTTTCTTTCCGTATCTCAGTTTCTTACACACACACACACACACACACACACACACACACACACACACACACACACACACACACACAAGGCACAAGTAAAACAGAAAAAAAAAAGGCATGAAAGATTGAACTGTGACATAAACAATTAAAATAAATTATAAAATCAAAACACCATCATCACCTCTTCCTTTCCCGTCTTCTCGTCACCACGTCGTTTATCTTCCTCTCTTTATCCTCTTCCTCTTCTTCCCCCTCCCCCTCCCTCCCCCTCCCCCTTCCCCTTCTCCCCATCACCTAATCACCCTATATGCACTTAAATCCACACCTCATTACTGGGTCCTCCCCCCATCTCTCTCTCTCTCTCTCTCTCTCTCTCTCTCTCTCTCTCTCTCTCTCTCTCTCTCTCTCTCATCAACCAAACTCTCCCACTCATACATTCTCTATCACTGTCTCTCTCCCTCTCTGTCTGTCTGTCTGTCACCCTTCTCTCCATTATCTCCCCTCCTCTCCCCTTCCCCTTCTCCCTAATCAAACTTTATCTCCCCAACCATTCCCAGTTTTTCCTCCACTCTCTCCCCGCCTCATTACCCTCCCCTCAATTCCTTATCTCCCCTTGTTAGCAAATTTACTTTTTTTATTCTCTCTCTCTCTCTCTCGTCTGTATTCTTTAACACTCGCTTCTCTCTTTGCTATTCAAATCAATGTTTCTCTCTCTCTCTCTCTCTCTCTCTCTCTCTCTCTCTCTCTCCACACTTTACAATCCCATCCCCTTATTTCCTCGCTATTTCCACAAACCAACTCATTCCCTCCTCTCTATTTCATTACGCTCTCGCTCCCCCCCCCTTCTCTCTCTCTAATTCCCCTCTTTACCACTCCATCTCTTAATCTCCTCACTATTTCCCACATACCAACCCCTTCCCTCCTCTCTGTTTTATTACCTCTCTCTCTCTCACACACACACACACACACACACACACCACATCCCCTCCCCATCCCACCCTCTCTTACCCATCCCACCCTCCCTCCCCAAATCCTCCCTATCCCTTACCACCCCTGTAATGAAGGCAGATAAAGAGGTAACATTAAGGTAACCTCACCCCACAACGACACCGGCGCGTCGATTCTAATCCCTCCCCCTTCCCCCCAACGCCCCTACGGATACGCCCCTCTCTCATGCAGATGGTGGGGCATTTTTACGGGGCGGAAGAGTGATGGTTCCGGTGGCCACGGGGGGGAAGAAGGGCGTAAGCGGGTTAATTTGGCGTTTAATGGTCTTTGCTGGATGTCTTCAGTTGTATTTTTCTATTCTTGTATTTTTTTTTATCTTGTTTGTGGTTTTGTTTTCCTTTTCTTACATTTTTTTTCGCCTTGTTTGTGTTTTTCCTTATATTTTGTTTGTATTTTTTCTGTTCACATATTTTTTTCTTGGCAGTTTAATTTTTCTGATAATTTTAATCTTATTTTTGGGTTTATATTTTTGTGTCATATTTTTCTTGTTTGTTGATTCATTCTTCTGTTCTCATATTTCTCATCTTGTCTGTATTTTATTTTCCATCTTCATATTTATGATCTTGTTTACAGTTTATTTTTTTCTAATATTTTTCATCTTCGTAGCTCTGTATTTCCACTTTTTTCATTTTTCATCGTTATTTCAGGGGTTGCTATGTTCTTCAGTTATTTTCCTATTTTGTTTCTCTACGTTTGGAGTTTGCTGTACTATTTCTTTTTTATCTCTGGAATTTTATATATTTTGTTTCTGTGCTTTTTTTCGTTCACGCTTTTCCTCCGAATGTTTTCTCTGTCTTTCGGGTTTTTAACGTCACAGTCTTATTTTCTTAGTATTTCTCTAAGTTTTACTCCTTTCCCCTGTCTTTGGAGGTTTAGCTTTTTCCTTGTAACTTTGAACTCTCTCTCTCTCTCTCTCTCTCTCTCTCTCTCTGCTTCTGGATGTTTTTTTTACTAATTTTTTTATATTCAACTGTATTCAGAAATTCCATATACTGACTAAATGCAAATTAGATGTTTAATTTCCGAGCCCGCTGCCACTCTCAAAAAAAAAAAAAAAAAAAAAAATCCCCGCCAGTTTCTATTTATTTTTTTGTCTGTTTTTACTGTATTATTTGTTTATTTTATTTGATATAAATTTTTTTATGATTTTATTTTTATTTATTGATTTTATTTTATTTATTTATTTGTTGTATTTCATCATTTTCAGACGGTTTTATTAGCATGAAGTAGATTTTTCTTTCGTATGAAGGGTTTAGCCGGAGACTTGGTTATTTCTTTTTATTATCCGAGTCTTACTAACCTGGGACTTTCCTTATCCATTATTCCTTTCAGTACGATCTCTCTCTCTCTCTCTCTCTCTCTCTCTCTCTCTCTCTCTCTCTCTCTCTCTCTCCTCATTAACCACTTCATTACGCTGACGATTCGAGTATTTTAACTTTTCCCTCCTTCAGACAATTTTCATCATCTTTTATAGAACCCCAAGTTACAGGAGGGTTACAAAGACGCTACACTGACCCCTGTAATATAATAAAGAATTCTGTATGTTCTTCCTTCTATCTCTAATCAATTTTATATCGCATTATTACTCAAAGGTTTTCTGTACTAGGCTTCCATTAATTCTTTATTTTTTAACGATAAAGATTGTTTTTAATTCAAGGTCTTCTTTATTTTCTATGCCTATAAAAAGTCCCACGTATTTGTAGTTATTTAAGAGTTATAGCGATTTGTTATGAGTACATTTACTAGTGAAATTTAGGTATGACGAATTTTATGTGATAATGTATAAGTGTTTGCAAATTTATGAGTGGTAATGAATGATGAATGACAGTGAGTTTGTGTGAATATGATTGAATGAATACATGAGTGTTAGTGAATATGAGTAATTTGTTTTTGTATCTGCGAATTTATGAGTAGTAAATTTATGAGTATTTAGTGAATTAGGGGTGAACATAAATGTGTTTGCGAGTTCATGAGTTTTAGGGAATTCAAGAGTTTTGGAGAATTCACGAGCACTGGTGAATTCACGAGTTTTAGCAAGATCACGAGTTTTAGCGGGTTCACGAATATTGGCGAGTTCACGAGTTTTGGAAAATTCATGAGCTTTGGCAAATTCTTGGTTTTTGCGGGTTCATGAGTTTTGGCGAATTCTTGGTTTCAGCAGGTTCACGATTTTGGGCGAATGCACAATTTTTGGCGAATTCACGAGCTCTGGCGAATTCTTGGTCTGAGCAGGTTCATGAGTTTGGGGGATTTGACGAGTTTTAGCGAACTGACGAGTTTGAGAGATTTCACGAGTTTTGGCGAATTCACGAGTTTTGGCGACTGAAAATCGACCTTCTATACTTTCCAGCTTTCTATACTTCACTTCTTTCTACTGTATACATCTCCAGCAGGCATCAAAACCTTCCCTCATATTCCGCGGTATTTATGAGCTTCGGTGAATTAAATTTGCCCAGCCAGGTGCCAGCATCACACCTGGTACACCCGCCACTGATGGTTTAGTTGTAATATCGGTGTCATTTCCGATGGCCGGATTCGAAGCATTGGCGCTAATCTCGATGTGGAATTAAAACTGCATTTTTTTTTTACTGCCTATCCAACTAATAAAAAATATAGATACATGAACTATTGCTATTTTCATCCCGCTAATTAAAAAAAAAAAAAAATGCCGCTAACAAAAAAAATGATGCATAAACTTTTGCTATTTGGAGCGCTGGGGATTAAAGGCTTGTTGTTTGTTTGCTATATTTTTTACTCTGTCTATCCCGCTAATAAAGAAAAAATACATACATGAACTACAGCTATTCTGATCCCGTTAATAAAAAAAAAAAAAATGCCGCTAATTAAAAAAAAAAAAAAGAAAATGCATAACTTTTGCTATCTGGAGCGCTGGGGTTTAAAAGCTTGTTGCATTTTTGTTATATATATATCAATTTGACAAGAATTCACAGAAAAGCTTCAAATGCTCTCAGTCATGAACAGAATGAAATGTCTGCAAAATATTTTAGCGTTATTTTCCTCTTTTTCTTCTTCTCCTCTTTGTTTCTTTCTTTCTTCTTCTTTTCTTCTTCTTCTTCCTTTCCTGGTGCTGCTGCTGCTGCTCCTCTGCTCGTCCTCCTCCTCCTATTTTTTTCCTTCGTCTCCTTCTCTTCTTTATTTCTTTGTCTTCTTTCCTCCTCCTCCTCCTTCTCCTCCCTTTTCTTCTACCATTCTCGAGTACAAAACAACCACCTGATGCTTAACACTCAGCTGAATATAATCGCAAAGAAAGCATATATTTGTGCCGACCATGAAGGGGTTAGTGGTGGCAATATTAACACTCTCGGGCTCCAATGACTCGCTCTCAGCTGAGTAAAATCGTCTGGCGTTACTTGGAATACCTGACTTGTCCCCGCCATGAGAGGGTTAATTTTGTATCCAAATAATTAGCAACTAATTCCCTATACCAGAGAAAATACCCAATAATTTCCTATACCAAATAATTACCCAATAATTCCCTACACCAAATAATTATCCAATAATTTCAGATACCAAATAGGTAACCAATAATTCCCTATACCAGAAAAATTACCCAATAATTCCCTATACCAAATAATTACCCAATAATTCCCTATACCAAATAATTACCCAATAATTCCCTATACCAAATAATTACCCAATAATTCCCTATACCAAATAATTCCGTTGCTAATAACTGTTGTATAATTGTTGAATAAATAAAGAGTATAAATAAAATGTTAAGAAGTATGTCATCGGACTTAACGGACTAATAAATAATAAGAGAGAAATTAATAACAGCGGCCTACGTTCGTTCAGACTAAATCGGTGGGGAAAAGGTGTTAAGGGTCCTTCCTACGCTGATGGGTGAGGTGATCGACCGCGCGCTCTGGACTCTGCATGACCTTTGACCTTTCATAAAAAACAAACAAAAATAAAAATCGTGACAAGCGCTGTGTGGGGAAAAAAAAAGGGAGGAAAATATCTCACGCACTGACTTTTAATGACAGATTTATTTCACTGGCTATTCTGAACTACCAGAAAATAAATATATAAATAAAATAATAAATAATCCAGTCCCCGCAACCACGCAGCAATTACCGACTCCCTGATTTATCGTTTACACTCGGTATTTATCGTTTTTTTGATTGGTTTACGCGTGGGTTTTATTATTGGTATTATTTATATATCGGTTGGAGATTTAATAGTAAAAATCAATCATTTATATTTATCAATATATTATTATCAGTTATAATTATTGACGGTTCGTTCATCAGTTTGTTTATTTGGTTTGTTTGTCTTATCTGGTTGTGCTTATCGGTAATAATTATCGGTTTATTTATCGGGAATCTCAGTTATATTTATCGATTTCGGTTTCAGTTATATTTACCAGCCTATTTACTGGTTGCATTTAACGATTTATTCCAGTTAATTGGCTATTTATCGGCGGCATTTACCGGTTGTAATCAGTAATGTTATCACGATGAATGTAATTAGTCTAAAGCCATGAGAGTGAATATATATATATATATATATATATATATATATATGTAGAGAGAGAGAGAGGGAGAGAAGAAGAAGAAGAAGAAGAAAGAGGAAGAAATGAGAGAACACACACACACACACAGGGCTAGGCAGTTGGTCCTGACATTTAAGATGACAGTGACCAGCTTCACTCATCCCTGAGTGGCATTATGTGAGCAATAAACCCCAACCACCTACTGGATATAAATCTTCACCGGCTCAATCCGATTGGAGCACAGTAAATACCCACTAAACCACCAGGCGCCAAAATTTGGTTATATGGTTACCACCCAGCGTAGTAAATGGTGTCCTGGTGTACAGGAAACCATTTGGCTTGTCACTCAGTGCAGAGTCACCCACAGGCAGAAGGAAGAGGAAAGAATGAAGGAATGAAAGACAGAAGAGGTAGTGCAAAGTCACCCGTAGGCAGAAAGACGAGGAAAGAATGAAGGAAAGAAAGACAGAAGAAGATGGAAGGAAAGAAGGATGGAGGGGAGGACAGGGCAGACACCCGAGAGCAGCACAACATTGAGTGAGTGGATGGTGAGCGTCCCCACCTACCACAATATATATATATATATATATATATATATATATATATATATATATATATATATATATATATATATATATATATATGTAATGTTCTGATCGTAAACTTAAGAAATTTTCAGCTCTATTCCAAGTAGCGTCACACGACTTCTCTCAGCAGTAATCTCCGGCAGTTAGCACACCGGGAGAGGCTGTAACCTGTGTGTTGTTGACGGAAGGAGAGGCTAGCTTATGAGGGCACGTGAAAATCGTGGGAGTCTTGCTTGCCTGGCAGGATGCTGGTGCTGAGATGGAGGAGGGAGGCAAGGAAGGGAGGAGGGAGGGAGGGAGAGACGGTAAGATGAGGAGTAGGTATACACACAGAATCATACATATAAACACACACACACACACACACACTAACCCTCTCCAAAAAGACGGAATAAGAAGTGAAAAAAAAAAAAAATGGAACTAAAGACAAACAACAAACGAAACAAGCAGCAGAACACTTTCAAAATAAAGAAGAAAATCATATGGAAAAGGAAAAATAAACATGTCATCTCTACCCCCTTCCAGACTCAACCCTTCCAAAACTCACCAGAAGCTTGAAAATAAAACGCATACACACGAAAGCCAGAAGGAAGAAAAATAATGATGAACTAAAATGCCACTCTAACCCGCTGCAGACTCAGGCCACACCACGCCAAATAAGAATGAGAAAGGAATGAAACTGGGAATAAAAGTGAGAAGCAGATATCAAATGATGCTACAAATTCAACACAACATCGAACACAACAATTAAAATGACTCTCTCTCTCTCTCTCTCTCTCTCTCTCTCTGAAAAAAAAAAAAATACAGAATAGAAACTACAGATATAAAACAAAATGAATCAGACAGAAGACAATAAAAAATAATGAAGAAAAGTAGAAGTGAGAAAAATGTGATACAGGAAATACTCCTAATTCTAACCCGCTTAAACCCATCCTCAAACCCTGCTCGGAAGATGATAAAAGAAGAAAAAGAGATCAAGAAGGAAGGCGTAGAGGGCAGCACAAAAGAGGGAAAAATCACAAATAATAATCACAAGGAAAATAACGAGACGAAAAACTCCAAACTCTAACACGCTCCAAACGCAACCTCAGAAATATCACACACACACACACACACACACACACACACACACACACACACACACTAGCGCCCCATTACCCCTCCAGCCTATTTATATTCACAATAATCACACTCGCGCCAGAGATCTGTAGGGCAATTAAGGGTTCGGGAAGATGTCGTTAAGGGTCGATTTATAATGCCCTATGACTCCAACGCCGCCTTTATTGCAGCTGTGGCGAGGGCGGGTGGGGGCGTATCGGGTCGCCTCCGGGATGATTATTATGCGGGTTCGTCGAGGCCACCAGCTTTTTTGGAGGTAGGGGGGGGAGTGATATTTTTGTCTGTTTTGGATGGCTTGGGTTGGTGTGTTGCTTTTGGATTTTCTTGTGTGCTTTTTTCGTGATCTCTTTCTCGGTCACTCATTCTGTCTGTCTGTCTGTCATTCTCTCTCTCTCTCTCTCTCTCTCTCTCTAAGGGCTGGATGATGAACAATTAAGTCGAAATTATTTTATTACCCTCACCCCCAAAGACATTACATAGAGGTGAGGAAAATCGTCTGAAGTTAGCCTGAGTAAACAGAAAAAATAATTATCCTTCCACGAGACGATTTAATAATGTTCAAGGGAGATTTTTTGAACTGGAGGGGTTAGATAAAGCCTTCATCAACCCCTTCGCTAGTACAGTTGCTCTCCTAAGCTGAATAAAATCGTCTGGTAAAAGCAAGAATAAAACACAAATGACGGGGAGAGAGAGAGAGAGAGAGAGAGAGAGAGAGAATTTGTTTTTGTCACAGGCCGCGGCAACAAATCAACGTGATGCGATTGCAACTGATGACGGAATGCAATCGTGTGCAGTGATGCCGACGTATATCATGCCCAGCCACAGTCATAAACTAAACGTGTGTGTGTGTGTGTGTGTGTGTGTGTGTGTGTGTGTGTGTGTGTGTGTGTGTGTGTGTGTGTGTGTGTGTGTGTGTGTGTGTGTGTGTGTGTGTGTGTGTGTGTGCGTGCGTGCGTGTGTGTGACATTAATCTCATGCTGGTAATATGGAGCATCGACATGACAACCATAAAGGGGATGGACTCATTAAAATCCACCATCAGCCACACTATACTTCGTTCACCTTAACCTGGCACAGAGTTTCGTCCTTTTCCAGCTTATTTCCCGTAGCTCTGTGGTTCGTAGAATAAGATAATGCCTCTACATCCTTTCCACAGCACTTCTTCATGACAAGCATCGTATTCTAGTGTTAATCTCTCGTTACAGCCCAGCATTCTGGATGGAGAGATGGCAATACTAGGTCAAGTTAAAGTGAATAGAGTATACACACTGCAAAAGCCACTCCTTAAACCCTTTGCCTGAGGACGCTTGTTACATACAGCTCTATCTAATGTCGGTCTATTTTACTCTCTTATAGTGAGAATTATATCTAAGCCTCGGAGCTCGAAAAGTCTAAATCCGAATTATATCGTATGCAGCTAGAATAAATTAATACCTGGCCCTTCCAGTCCCAAAAGTCTGCCTAAATTCGAATAAAACCATATGAAAATGGCAAGAATAAACTAGGAATATCTAATCAATGTAGTATGAAAAAAAAAAAAAAAATCCAGCAACCTCCTCAAACCCAACACAAGTCAACCCAGCGGAACAGCCCTCATCCCGCGCGGCCCACCAGCAAGCAGTGAGGGGGGTTCAACTAAATGGCTTAAGTTTTCGTATCGCCACTCTGAGAACTGCGTGGGCCACAAATTTATGCGTCTTTTCTCATATAATGTAAGACGGACGGCGGTGTGGGGTGATTTAAAGCAGGAGTTAATGCAGTAAAGATGAAATACAGGGAGGAGGATAGAGGGGGATTGGGGTTTTTGTGTTGACGATGATCAGTTTGGCAAGAATGTTCACGGTATGTAAATGTTAAAAATGGTGAAGAGGTTTATCCTATATTTACTGCTTAGAATAATACTTTGGGACTTATTTCTGAAGGATGTATTGGATGTTACCTTTGAGGGATGTTAACTCTCACACGGTCGGTACAACTCTAAGATATTCTCTTTAGGATAACAACAAACGATTTCATTCAGCTGAGTGTACGAGTAGGTAACAGGAGGCCAAGGGTGTTATGGAAGTTACATCTTTTGCATCTTGTATACCATTATTTTTTGCACGTAGGCTGTTTAGGTTATCTTTTATATTTTTTCTCTCGACTTATTTGTTCATACTTTCTTGGCTTCCCCTCCTCTCTCTCTCTCTCTCTCTCTCTCTCTCTCTCTCTCTCTCTCGTCTATTCTATACATCTCGCTTTTCTTGCTTTCTCTTCCTACGACTATTCATTTAGTATTCGTTCGCCCACCTATTGTAGTAGAGGCATTAAGTGGCTGGTCTGTCCGTGCGCGCGTGCGTGGGCGCGTAAGTGGGTGCGTGCGTTCTTAAAACTCCTGTGGGCACAGTATCTCCTCAACCATTCCACGGATTTCCACCAAACTTTAGTCATTACTGCAGTATCAGATGATGATGAACTGATTAGGTCACCTAGGTGAAGGGGTCAAAGGTCAAGGTCATATGGGGTCGACTTAGTGTATCTTTGTGGGAGCGATATTTCCTGAACCCATCAACGGATTTCCACCAAACGTTTACTACTTATGCAGTATGAGATGGTGAACTGATTAGGTCAGCTAGGTTTAGGGTTCAAAGGTCAATGTCATATGAGGTCGAGTTAGTTTATCCTCGTGGAGGCGGTATCTCCTGAACCCGTCAAAGAATTTCAGCCAAACGTTTGTCAGCGATACAGTATCATGAGCTGATGAACTGAGTGGGTTGGCAAGGTCAAGAGGTCAAAGGTCAAAGTTTATGGGTGTGGGCATGATATCTCCTGAACCCCAGTATGGATTTCGACCAAACATTTGTCAGTGATACAGTATGAATTGATTAGGTCAGCAAGGTCAAGGGATCAAAGGTCAAGGTCATATGGGGTCGACTTAGTTTATCATTAGTCTCATTTTAACCCACTATGGAGGTCGTATGGCGAGTCCCTGTGCAAGACCTGGCGAGGGCATACCGAGCGACAATTTGCGTAGACAGTTCGGGGCCTGAGTTCTCGGTGTTTCATGCCTTTAGTCTGTTGAACAATCACTCTGCCATCTACTTTTACTTCCTTCTTCATTTCCTCCTTATTTTCCTCGTTCTCTTGCCGATTCCTTCCTTCCTTCCCTCTTCTCTTAACCCTTTCTCTTTTTCCTTCCACCATTCCGTCTTTCCTCCTTCCTTTCCTTCTTTACACATTCTATCATTCTCCGTTCCTCCTTTCCTTCCTTCTACCTTTACTGTTTCTTTCTCTCAGTTCCTTCCTTCCCTCTTCCCTTTCCTCTGTCCTTCCCTCTCCTTCCTTACTTTCTTTCCTCCTTTGCACATTATTCAATCCTTAATTCCAACATCCACAGCACCAACAAGTAGTCAAGCCGGCCCACTCTCTTAATGCCCAGACGCTCTATTCAGTTCGTCCTCTTCCACACTTTCACCGCGGTCCAAGTTACTATCAAGGAATCTAGGCGCTGGAGACGTTAATGCTGACAAATGCTATGTTTATTAGTGATTCAGCAAGTTCCTCGAGAAGCAGGAAAAAAAAGTACTTAATGAGAAAACTACCTGGGAACCGAGACAGTTGGCTGGCCGAGACCTCCAGTTGTCAGCGTAAAACAACTCCATTGTTTTGTATACCCACTTCCCGCGCGGAAAGTAGGAGGGTTCGGCGCGACAACCAATTCGCCACTTATCTAACCCATAGCAAATCCCCCCGCGCAAAATCGAATCTCATGCTCTAGGAAGAGTCAGGACAAACCAAGCATACGTAGCGAGCAAGAAAACGTCCTCACCTCGGCATGAATAGCGTCGTTTCGCGTGGGTCGCCGAGTCTGCAGCCCTCACCGGAATCCCCCTGACGCCGCTGTTACCGTGGGGCGCCAAGACGGCCATTCTCGCGCGACAACCTGGTAAAAGTTTGGTTCTGTGAGTCCGTGAGAAGGAAAGTTTGTGGGCGAGTGCGTGTGCGGGAGCTGGCTTTTGTAAATGCTGGGAATGTAAAACGCGGGTGGGTCTGTAAATGTAAATAAGAGGCTGGCGGTGGAGAGAGCAAGGACTGAGAGAGAGAGAGAGAGAGAGAGAGAGAAAGAGAGAGAGGAGGAGGAGGAGGAGGAGGAGGAGGAGGAGTGAGGATTATAAAGGGAAAAATGTACGAGAAGACAAAAATATAAAAATGGAAGAGGAAAAAGAGTACGAAGGAAAACACTTCGAACTAGGGGACGAAAAGGAGGAGGAGGAGGATAAAGGGAAGAACAAGGAACAAAACCAATAAATACGCTAGAAGAGGATATACAAGGGGACAGAAAAGGCAGGAAGAGGGAAAGTTAGTAAAGAAGGGAAAAAAGAGGAAAAAAAAATGGAAGGACTCAGCCAAAATAGAGCCCAAAGAAGAGGAAAGGAAAAGTAAGAATACGAATAAGCTGTCAAAGACGAAGAGGAAGCCTTAGAGAGAGAGAGAGAGAGAGAGAGAGAGAGAGATAGAGAGTTACGTAGGCACACAATATCACATTTTTGGGCCTATCGAGGTGGTAATGCTTTGATATTAATTGAAAGCCATATTTTACAGCTGAAGAAATGAGGAGGAGGAGGAGGAGGAGGAGAGAGAGAGAGAGAGAGAGAGAAAGAGAGAGAAAAGGAGTTAAAAGACTGTCTTTGATGTACACTGTGAAAGCTAAACTGAAGGAGGAGGAGGAGGAGGAGGAGGAGGAGGAGGAGGAGGAGAGAGAGAGAGAGAGAGAGAGAGAGAGAGAGAGAGAGAGAGTAATGGAGTTAAAAGACTGTCTTTGACGTACACTGTGAAAGCTTAAATGAAGGAGGAGGAGGAGGAGGAGGATTACACAGGAAAGCAAACAGCAACAGACCTTATGGTCCTTTCGAGGCTGCTTGTTAGAGAAAACTATGACTACAAGATCTGACTCTACATGTTGAAGGATAAGGATAGTAAAGCAAGAAGGCTCCCCCCACCACCAAACCCTCCAGGAAAAAGTGAGAAAAACCACCATGCAGCATGGAAAAACTGACATGGAAATTTTATAGGAAACACTGGAAAGGAAAAGTCACATTCTATAATACTTTATCTATAAGCTACCCGATAGAGTAACCTGAAAGAGAAAGTAAACAAATAAACTAATAGTTACGGCATGACATTATAAACCGGTTACATTGAGTTAATGGGAAGTCTGTGGACATAACGTGGAAGCTACACACTGCACAGTGTGGATGTTTAGGGGTGGTGCAGCAGCCTTGCCTGGCGCTTTTAAGGTAGGCAGCAGTCAATCAGGCCCTAGCTCCGTTTGTTCCACTGAGACAAGGAACTCTCCCATGTGGGACAAGTACACAAGTTTCATCCTGAAGCAGTGACCCCTGGTACATTAAAAAAATCCCGATGGTGGTCACTCGACTAACAGGGACCCTCAGTAATCCACAGCCCATCACAGGTCAAAAGTAAGAGTAGTGACCGTTAACTCAGGGTTATCTGTGCAGATCCTAATCTGTGCTTATATTGCTTTCTTTGCACTGGGGGGATTCAAAACTATATAGGACGGGTGTCTTAGATAAAAGGGGACTGCACAGTGCACAGTGTGGATGTGCAATGCACAGAGTGGATGTTTAGGGGTGGTGCGGCAACCTTCCCTGGCGCTTTTTAGGTAGGCAGCAGTCAATCAGGCAATAGCTCCGTTCACTCCACTGAGACAAGGAACTCTCCCATGTGGGACAGTACACAAGTTTCATCCTGAAGCAGTGACCCCTGGTACATTAAAAAAATCCCGATGGTGGTCACTTGACTAACAGGGACCCTCAGTGATCCACATCCCATCACAGGTCGAAAGTAAAAGTAGTGACCGTTAACTCAGGGTTATCTGTGCAGATCCTAATCTGTGCTTACTGTATATTACCTGACTTGCTTTGGGTAAATCGAAAAACGTATAATGACGTGACGTGACGCTATGTTAAGTTTACGGGGTGTCCTGTAGACACGAGGGGACTGCACAGTGTGGATGTTTAGGGGTGGTGCGGCAGCCTTGCCTGGCGCTTTTAAGGTAGGCAGCAGTCAATCAGGCCCTAGCTCCGTTCACTCCACTGAGACAGGGAACTCTCCCATATGGGACAAGTACACAAGTTTCATCCTGAAGCAGTGACCCCTGGTACATTAAAAAATCCCGATGGTGGTCACTTGACTAACATGGACCCTCAGTGATCCACAGCCCATCACAGGTCGAAAGTAAGAGTAGTGACCGTTAACTCAGGGTTATCTGTGCAGATCCTAATCTGTGCTTATATTGCTTTGTTTGCACCGAATAAATTGAAAATGTATAATATTGTGACGCAACACTATGTACGGGTACATTGTTTACGGGGTGTCTTGTAGACAACAGGGGCATGAACTTACATGTACCGTAGCTATAAAAGCAAGTTATTCGGACAGAAAAAGAGTCAGCTGAGGATTTTCGTGCAAATATTTGTCTAATTTGTTTTTGAATGTCTCAATTGAGATACTGTTCACGGTATCTGAGGGTAATCTGTTCCAGATATTTACAACTCTGTTAAAGAAGAAGTATTTTGCTTCGTGGGATTGGAATCGCTTTCCCATGATTTTGCAGCCATTACTTCTGGTTTGACTCAATCGGTCTATATCAAAATATTTATCCATGTCTAAGTTGTCATATCCCTTCATGATTTTGAAAACTTCAATAAGGTCCCCTCTTAACCTGCACTTCGTTAGGCTAAATAATTTAAGTTCTTCAAGGCGTTCCTCATATGGTTTGTTTCTAAGTCGTGGTATCATTTTTGTGATTCTTCGCTGAATTTTCTCTAATTTTTCAATGTCCTTTCTGTAGTACGGAGACCAGAATTGCACACAATACTCAAGATGGGGGCGCACTAGCGAGTTGTACAAGGCAAGTATGACTTTTTCTGATTTAAACTCGAAAGTTCTTCCAATAAAACCCACTAGCTTGTTTGCAATTTTAACCGCATCGGTACACTGCTTGCTTGGTTTTAGGTCATTTGATATTATCACACCAAGATCCTTTTCACTGTCTGTACTTGATAACTGAATATTGTTTATTTTGTAATTTGCATGGACATTGTTACCTCCAATATGAAGTACTTTACATTTTTCTGTGTTGAATTTCATTTGCCATTTTTCTGCCCAGCTTGCTAAAGTATTAAGGTCATTTTGTAACTGCTGCCACTGTAAATTTGAAGTGACTTTACTGGTTATTTTAGTATCATCTGCAAATTTGGATACTTTACAATTTAGACCCTCATCAATGTCATTTAAATAGATAATAAAAAGTATCGGTCCAAGTACAGAGCCTTGGGGAACGCCGCTGATCACATTACGCCATTTGGATTCCTTTCCGTTTATCACAACTCACTGTTTTCGGTCTGACAGCCAGTCTTGTAACCATTTTTGCGTCTTTCCTTTTATTCCATGTGCTTCTATTTTTCTCATGAGACGCTTGTGAGGGACAGTGTCAAATGCTTTCTGAAAGTCGAGGTAAATTATATCTACTGCTCTTGAGTCATCGTATGATTTGTAAACATCATGGAAGAAGTCCAGTAAGTTAGTTAAGCATGAACGACGATGTCTGAATCCATGTTGCGAGTCTTTAATTATATTATTTTCTTCTAGATAATTAACTATTTTATCTCTTATGATTTTTTCCATTAACTTGCACACTACTGATGTTAAGCTGATTGGTCTGTAATTTCCTGGGTGCGACTCATTTCCTTTTTTGAAAATTGGTGTTACGTTTGCTAGTTTCCATTCGCGTGGAACTTTCCCGGTACTTAATGACTTATTGAATAAGACAGAGAGTGGCAGCAGTAACTCATGTTTTGCTTCTTTGAGAATTCTCGGTGATATTTTATCGGGGCCAGGGGTTTTGTTTATGTCCGTACTATTTATGGCTGAAAGGATATCGTTATTATGGATAGCATAGTTACTAAGGACTGTGCTATTTGCTTGGTTTGTGGGTAACAGTAGGTTTCTGGTGGTGTTTTATACTGTAAAAACAGACGCAAAGTAATCGTTAAGAATGTTTGCCATTTCGACCTCATTTTCAGTGTGTTTGCCATTGTTTGTTTCTAGAGGACCTATTGATGTAGTCATAACCTTTTTCTTTCTAATGTAACTGTAAAATTCTTTAGGATTTGATTTGCATGTATTAGCAATGTGGATCTCCAGTGCTCTTTTGCTTTGTTTAATGAGTCTTTTCGATATCGGCGTAGATTATCATACTGTAATTTATCATCATTATTTTGTGTAGCTTTATATTTATGGTATGCCTGTTTTTTGGCTATTAAGTTACCTTTTATTTCACTGGACCACCACTTTGGTTTACTATTTCCAGCTGGACGTCTGTTACGTAGTGGCACACATGACTTTACCACTTCATTAAATTTTTCGGTGAAAATTTCCCATGCTTGGTTTATGTCATCGGTTTCAGACATTTGACTCCAATCTGCAGTTGCAAGTAGCGCTCTAAGCCTGTTGAAATTAGCTCTACGATAATCTGGGACCTTTTCTTTGCTCTGCGTTTCTTTTACTTTTTCAGTAGTAATATTAAACTGTATAGTTCGATGATCACTGGAACTAAACTCAGGTCCTATTTCAACGTTGTTGACTAGGTTATCATTTGTAGTCAAGATGATGTCTAGGATATTGTTTCCTCTCGTTGGGTATTCTACGTGTTGAGAAAGGGCGCTTTCTTGAAGATTCGTATAAAGCTCTTGTCCTGAGTGTGCTGTCAGTGGTTCACCCCACTTTGTTACCGGTAGATTAAAGTCTCCAAAAATTACGCTATCCTCTTGACAACAAATTTCCGCAATTTGATCGTAAAGTTTTTCATCTGTCTCAGTTGACTGTGCTGGAGGACGATAGATGAGACATATATTTATTTTGTGTGAATTAATACTTAGCTGAACATAACTGGCATCTATGTTGGTAATACTGGGTTTGGATAGCACAAGGGGATGGAGACTAGTTTTCACATATAGTAAAACACCGCCACCAGCTCGATGTGGTCGCTCACAGCTGAAAATATTGTACCCTGTTAGTGAGTATTCTGCTAGAAAGTCACGGTCAGATGTGTTAATCCAGGACTCTGTGATGCCAATGATGTCATAATTTTCTAGGTAAATTAGAGATTCTAAATCCTCAAACTTGTTACGTAGACTACGTGCGTTAGCATAGCAGACTCTAATTCCGTTCCGAACAGTTGGTGATCTGACTTTGTGGGTATTTACGTTAAGGTTACTGTTCCTGGACGTGCCGCGTTTTTTGATCTGAAGAGGGCGACTTTATCGTGTAGAAGTCTACCTAGTCGTGCCGCTCCTACTGAGTTCAAATGGAGACCATCTTTCTGGAATAGAGTATGTTGCTCATAAAACTGGTCCCACAGATTGACAAAGTCGACTCCCTCTTGCATGCAGAGAGATTTGAGCCGGTTATTTGTGCTGAAGGCCTTATCATAGAAACTATTTTCTGCCTTGATCCTTGGGAGTATACCAGATATTATCACATTAGTGGACTTAGTTTTGAATCGTTTGATCATTTCATGATACTTTGCTAGCAATTCCTCTGATCTATTGCGCTTCAGATCATTTGTACCAACATGGATAACGTATAGAGTTTGATCATTTGCGTCTTTTGTGACCTCATCGCAGGCTTCTGTGATATCACATAGTCCACCTCCTGGAAAACAGTACCTCTTTCTGCTGACGGGGGCGCGTCCACAAAATTCCTCCAGCTGACTGCGTACAATAGAGTCCCCAATAAGCCTTGTTTCTTCTGTCTCATTAACCGCTTCGGCAAGGATCTGGTAGCGATTATACGTAGTTATGGGAAGATGCTTCCTCGTATCTTTTCCGGGTTTTGCGCCATTTCTTACCATAGTAAACGGGACTTCGCTTGGCGAGGAACGTACTGAATCACTGGGTGAGGAAGATACTGATACACTATTATTTGTGACTGCCTGATGGGCGGGGGCTTGTACGAGCTCAGTTTGTACGCTTCTTCCTTCTCGGGTGCTGTTGCTGACTCCTACATTTGCCACTACAAACTCTTTCAGTGTCTCAAACTCTGCCTTGAGTTCCCTGTAATTTCTCTGCGATTCAGCTAAACCATTTTCTAGATCTTTTCTCAAGATGCATAGTTTGCACACAGGCGTCGAAAAGTAATTCGAAAAATACTGAGCCGCAAAGCGACCAGTACACTCCTGGCAGACCTTCAGTACAGATGGCATTTTGCAGCAATATTTCCACAATCCCACACAAATAAAAGATAATATACAACTGGTTAATGGATGTTGTTACAAATGGTCAATTTACTCTATATATGAGATATTGAATTTCTAGGGAGATTCACTTACTTTTTATATATTATCTTCCTTTACCAGTATAAAAAGAATAGAAAATCTACCTGCTATGGCACAATCCAACCTACATGAATAGGAGGAGGAGGAGGAGGAGGAAGGGAGAAGAAGAAAGTTGAAGAGGAGGGAAGAAAGATGCAAGATGAGTATAAAAGACTAAGGAATGAGCGATAAGCAAAAGATGGATAATAAAAAGGAAGTAAGATAAAGAACAAGGAAAATAAAGACAAAGCAGACAGAAATAAGAAATACATAATACAAGTAAAGGAAGAATATGAAGAAAAATAAGATAAATGACATGTAATAAGAAATGAGATAAAAAAGTAACATTATGAAGTAAAGAATAAGCAATAATGGATAAGAAATAAAGAACAAGGTTTTAGAATACGATATAAAGAGTACATAATAAAGGAATTACAAGGGATGGAGGACTGAGAGAGGGGACAAGGAACACGTGAATGAGATAAGGGGCAGGAAAAAGTAGAATAAGAGATAACATGGGAATAAGAAACACGTAATATAGTCATCATCATCATCATCATCATTATAATCACAGTCATCATCATCATCCTCTTCCTCTTCCTCCTCCTCCTCATCGTCATCATCATTATCACCATCATCCTCTTCCTCCTCCTTCCCCTCCTCCTCCTCATCATCATCATCTTCATCATCATCATCATCATCATCATCATCATTATCATCATCATCATCACAGTCATCACATCATCATTTTTTTACTGAGATTTCCACGTTCATAGGGGACTGGGTTTTGAATTTTTCACGCCTTAGGAAGTTTAGGAAGACCCCAGCGTGGTAAAAGGATTTGAGCGAATCACATTAACACCTTCACTACCATTATCTCTACTTCTCTCCTCACACCCACGACGATTTCTTTTCCTTCTTCTTCTTCTCCTCCTTCCTCCTCCTCCTCCTCCTCCTCTTCTTCTCCTTCTTCTACTTACAGTTTAAGGAGGGACTTCTCATGGTGAAAGGGTTAAACATCGTAACCACTGCATTTCCACACATATAAAATTAACAAAAAAAATTCCAAACTTGTTCTCCCTTCTACCCCCAAAATAAACATATAAATAGTTTGTTCGAAGTTCCTCCATATTTACGGATTCAAATATATATACTGTTCGTGGAAAAACTACAACTCTGATTACAACTTAACACCTGTACACATAAATGGTGATATTAAAGACAAAGTAAAACAAGACAGAGAAAACTAAACAGCATAAGCATAAGAAATATATTCGAAACAGTGAAAGGTACAAGATTAAAGCACCATATCTTAAAGATCCTCTCTCTCTCTCTCTCTCTCTCTCTCTCTCTCTCTCTCTCTCACACACACACACACACACACACACACACACACACACACACCACACACACACACGCTATCGTTCAGTACCCCATTTTACTAAACAAATAATCCCACCTCCTCACTGTCACACCTCCCCCTTAAAATAAAATAAAATAAATAAAAAAAAAACAGCAAAAATATCTCCAACTGTTCTTTCTCCGTGCAAATTCCAACGATAAAAAAACTGGTGATGCTTGGGCGAGGAAAAATATTATGCTGGGAGGGAAATAACTTTTTTTTCCTCTCAGGAGAACGGAGGCTTCATGGATCCTGAAAAGACTAATTTCAAAGTTGCGAAAGTTGGTTGAGTATTTGAGGAAGGTGGGAGGGAGGGGGAGACGGGGGGATAGGGGGAGGGAAAGGGGAGCTCGGGGAGAGGGGGAGGAAAGGAGGAGCTGGGGGAGAGGGGGAGGGAAGGAAAGATACGAGGAGGAGGAGGGGAGGGGGTGACGGGAAAGAGGGGGAAGAATAAAAGTGGGGGAAATGAAGGTTGAGGTGTTAGGCTGTTAAAGAGTTACAGGGGAGCGATATGAGGAAGGGATGTGGGGAAGGAGGGAGAAGAAGGGGAGAGGAGTGAGGGGGAGGAGGGAGAAGGAGAATGGGTGAGGAGTGAGGGGGGAGGAGGGAGACGAAGGGGAGAGGAGTGATGGGGGGGGAGGAGGAAACTGGTGAGGGAGGAAGAGAGAGGATACAGGGTTTGGAATTCCGGTGTCTGGTCGGCCGTCAGGGGGAATGAGGGAGGGAGAGGTGTGGGAGGGAGAGGCGAGGGAGAAGGGGAGAGAACAGGGGGTTTGAAGGCTGGAGGAAAGGGAGAAGGAATGGACGAGGGGGAGAGGAAATATAGGAGGTCTGGAGGTTGGGGTGGTTGGGCTGGTTATTGGATGGGAGGGGAGGCTGAAAAAACAGAGAGGAGATGAAGATTAGATGAAAACAGAGTGGAACAGGGTAGAGGAAGAGAGAAGGGAAGAGAATAAGAAGAGGGGGATGGCTGAGGGGAGAGGGGATGATAAAGAGAGAGAAGAGATGGAAGAGAAGAGAAAAGCGAAGAAAGGTAAAGAGAGGGAAGGAAGGAAGGTAAGGATAGGATGGGCGAGGATAAACAGCAGGAAAGACACTGAACAGAGGGGAAAGGATGTGAGAGAGAGAGAAAGAGAGAGAGAGGATGGTACAGAAAGGGAAGAAAACTGGGAAGGAAAAAGGGAAGGGAAAGAGAAAGCACAGGAAGATGGGAAAGGGGACAAGGAGAGGGAAATCGGGAAAGAAGGGAGGGAAGGGAGAGTGAAGGAAAGGGGGTATGAAAAGGAGTAGAAGAAATGTACGAAGAAGAGAATGAAAACAAAACGACGAAAGGGGAGGAAGGATGGGTGGGAGAGAGAGAGAGAGAGAGAGAGAGAGAGAGAGAGAGAGAGAGAGAGAGAGGAGGGGAAAGTTGGGGGAGGAAAGAAGAGTGAGGAAGACATATGTGCAGGAACAGAGAGAGGAGGGAGGGGGAAAAACACAAAGGTGGGAAACAGAAAATGGAGAGGGTAGAGATATTGGAGAAAAAACAACAAAGAAACGCTTTAAAAATACCTGGAGGTAAAGAAACAGGCAAAAAATGTAAAAAGTGAAGTAAAAACCTGCGACAAAGAGGGAAAATACAGGAAAAGTTAAAAGAAAAATAAAGAAAGAAAAAAATGAAAGAAAACAATAATGATGGTTAAAAAAAAAATGAAAACTTACAGAAAAAACACTGATCATTCTTAATTCTTTCAATACGATGACTTATTATTTTTTTTTTTGGATTTCTTACGACTTACGGACCATGCTATTCATTCTACGGGAGATTCTGTTTTTCATTCTAATGTAGATTTTTCATTTTACAGTAGATTTTTTATTCTACGGGAGATATTTTCATTCTAAGGGAGATTTTTTTTATTCTACGGGAGATTTTTTTTTCATTCAAAGGTACATTTTTCTTATTACAGAATTTTCATTCTACGGGAGATTTTTTCATTCCACGGGAGATTTTTCATTCTACAGAATTATTTTTTCATTCTACGGGAGATTTTTCATTCTACGGGAGATTTTTTCATTCTACGGGAGATTTTTTCATTCTACGTGAGATTTTCATTCTATGGTAGACCTCGTGTAATAAAGGAAGAAATGAAGGCCACATTTCAACTCCCTGCCCGGCTGAGGAAAATCGTCTAGTGGTAAAAATAAACATCTATGCAAAAAGTCATCGCAATGAAGCGGTTAATTTTTTACACATATCACCATGTTTATGATTTTTAACTTTCATCTTCAATATTCATTTTCTTTTTCAGTTGCCTAATTAACCATGTCAGATACGATTACTTTTTCACTTTATTCTTGCTACCTTCAGACGATTTTATTCAGCTTAGGAGAGGCATTTTAAACTGGAGGGGTTAGATAAAGCCTTCATCCATCCCGCCGGTAAGATCCTTCGTAAGTGGATTAAAATCGTCTGGAGGTGGGATGGATAAAATACGACTGACGTCCTCGCGTTGTCGTTTTGTTGCTCTAACTTGGTATGTCTCGCTGCACAGACCCATCAACCACAAGCACCTCGCAAGGGTCGGAACAGGGGCCTTCTAAACGGCGAGTTGCACGGAAAACGGAGGAGGCACAGTACTTGATAGAAATGTATGAATAATGAATACAAAGGCTCCAGTATATACGCTAGTTGCTCTCCCTCGTACCTGTCGTGTGTAGGGAAGCATTCAAGTATTTTATTATAGATGAAGAGGTATATATATATATTTTTTTTTTTTTTTTTTTTTATGCGAGGAAGAAGGAACCAAAGGCCATGAGCCCGCAGTAACAGTTCCCTCCAAGAGAAAAACAAAATACAATATAGAGCCAAATTCAAGATCCGATCATTTTGAGATGCCTGGACACACTGCGTTTGAAAGACTGGAGATCATAGGCAGCAGGAAATACAGACAGAGGGAGACAGTTCCAGAGCTGACCTGTTGCATAAATGAAAGACTGGGAGTAACGGTTAACTCTTGCATTAGAGAGTTGGACAGAAAAAGGATGAGAGTTTGCTGCCAGACGGGTGCTACGCGCCCGTCGTAGAGGTGGAGGAATGCAAGCAGACAGTTCAGAGGAGCAGTGACCATTAAAGTAGCGATAGAAAAGAGATAAAGATGCAACAGTGCGGCGAAGAGACAGAGGTTGAAGGGAGTCAGTAAGAGGAGGAGAGTTAATGAGACGAAAAAGCCTTTGCCTCCACCCTATTGAGAAGAGCTGTATGTGGGGAGCCTCCCCACACATGAGAGTTGTACTCCACACAGGGGCGGATAAAACCCCTGTATAGAGTCAACAATTGTGCAGAGGTGAAGAAAGTGCGGAGTCGGCTTAGCACACCCAATCTCTTGGAAGCAGATTTTACAAGAGATGTAATATGATATTTCCAAGATAAGTCCCGAGTAAATGAAACCCCAAGCATGTTCAAGGATGATGCAGGATTAAGCTGAATATTATTAAACATTAGTGGGTATACCTGTGGAAGATTTTGTCGGGTTGATAGGTGTAAGAACTGAGTCTTAGATGCATTAAAGACAACCATATTATTTTTACCCCAGTCAGAGATACGAGCCAAATCAGACATTAGGTGTGCCACAGCCTCATCCCTTGCTTGTTGAAGTAACTGTTGGGATGGGCGTTGCGGGAACCGAATGGAAAGGTGAAGGGTGGAGTCGTCAGCGTATGAGTGGATAGGGTTAGATGTACAGCTTAGAAGATCATTGATGAATAAAAGGAAGAGAGTTGGTGATAGGACAGAGCCCTGAGGAATGCCACTGTTGATAGATCTAGGAGAAGAACGATGGCCGTCTACAACAGCGGCTATAGAACGACCAGAAAGGAAGCTAGCGATGAAGGCACAGATAGAAGGATAGAAACCGTAGGAGGGCAGTTTGGAAATTAAAGATTTATGCCAGATTCGATCGAAAGCCTTTGAGATGTCAAGTGCAATGGCAAAGCTTTCGCCAAAGTCCCGAAAGGAGGATGACCAGGAGTCTGAAAGGTAGGTGAGAAGATCGCCAGTGGAGCGTCCCTGACGGAACCCATACTGACGATCGGAAAGAAGGTTGTGATAGGAAAGATGCCTTAAAATTTTTCTATTAAGAATTGACTCGAAAACTTTTGAAATACAGGACGTCAAAGCAATTGGACGATAGTTGGAGGGTTGGGAGTGGTCACCCTTCTTTGGGACTGGCTGAATGAGAGCAAACTTCCAGCAAGAAGGAAAGGTACAAGTTGACAGACAAAGGCGAAAGAGTGAGTAACCTTAAAAAAGAGTGAGTAACCTTAAAAAAATAAATAAATAATAAGGAAGGAGGGATAAGAAAAGCATAAATAAGTAGAAAGACAAACGATAACTAAGAAAAATGAAAGAAAACATCAGGAAAGATGCATAAAGAGTAACATGAAAGCTAAACATGAAAAAAGAAAAGAAAAATGAAACAGGAAATGAAAATAATAAAGGAATGAAACGCGAAAAGAAGATAAACGAGAAAAGGAAGCAAAGAGAGTCAAAGGAAAGAGAGGAACAGAAAAGATAAAAGGAAGAGGAAACAAAGAAAACGGAATATAATTAGGAGAAGATAAAATACATGAAAAACTAAACAGGAAAATCAAGAGAAAATGTAGAGAAACAGAAAAGATAAACAAGAGAAAAAAAGAAAAATAAAGATGAAATGAGATAATAATCAATAAAAGAAATGATGGGCATGGAAAGGGAAGAAAAAATAAGTAAAGGAAAGATAAACACTCAGACAGACACGAATAAAAGAAAATACGAAATAAGGGCGAATGCACACTCTTTCAATCTTCCCCTTATTTATTACCCACATACCGTAATCTGAATTCTAAATGTTCCACCCTTTACCCTGTCAGTACACAGTGAACGGATGTAACCAATATTCTGACACGTGACACGCCGTAACATGGTATAGTAATTACGTGCATTTTGTGACATAGTGCTAGCAACAACATAATTATTTACAGCATTATTTAATTTATCATCGTGGCATTTTGAAGTTACCTGACCTAAAAAAAATAAATAAAATAAACTACCTGGCCTCAAAAAAATACAATAAATGAATAAATACATGCACTAAGAACAAAAATATCTATAACATCATAAACCAGACTCAAAGATTAGTTCACTGGTACAATATGGAACAAAATGGGTGTTATAATACCGGCTGGTGTGGAGAGACTGAACAGGGAGGCGGGGGGAAAAGTACGGAATGGGATGGATAGATGGATGCGACGGAAGGGATGGGAAGAAGAGGTGGAAAGACAGGGCAGAGAAAGGTGAGGATTGGAAAGGAGGGGTGGCGGAGAGAAACGGAGAAAAGGAGGGAAAATATACAAATATAAATCAGTAATCAGTACTAATGAGAGAGACGTAAACAGGCAGCAAAAAAGGAATGAGAGCAAAGACAGAGATGGCAGCAATGAAAATGGAAGAAGCAGCAGTGAAAATCAAAGGGTAAAAGCAGTGAAAATTAATGAAGAAAAAGCAATGAAAATGAAACAAGGAAAACCGTTAAAAAGAAAAGAAGAAAAACCAATAACAATTAAAGACAAGGCAGTAAAAATGAAAGAAGAAACAGCAGTGAAAACGAAATGCAGAGAAAATGAAAGAAAAAGCAATGAAAACGAAAGAAGAAACGGCAATGAAAAAGTAAAGCACTGAAAACGAAAGAAGAAACGGCAATGAAAAAGAAAAGCACTGAAAACGAAAGAAGAAAATGCAGTGAAAATGACAGAAGAAATGGCACTGAAAACCAAAGAAAAAAAAAAAAAAAGAAAAACAAAAGGCTGAGCTAGAACTGCGAGAGTGGGCTAACAGGATTATACAACTTCTATACAACTCGCAATGCTGGCACAAAAGGAGGAGGAGGAGGAGAGAATGAGGGGCAAATTTTTTTCATAAAACTGAAACAAAGAATGGATATAAAAAGGAAAAATGCAAATATACGTGAAGCAAGCGATACCGCAGATTATGCAGAAAAAGGGGAAATGTGATGAAGATTAAAAAAACACACACAAACATAAATAAACATAAAAAGGCCAATGAAGGGGAAAGTTTTGAATAAAGTGAAGCAAAGAAAGCACAGATACAAAAAGGGGAAAATACATACACGTGAAGAAAGCAAGCCACATGAAGATGTAGACAAATAGAAAGTAACTAAGATGATTTTTTAATAAGCCACAGACAAGAAATGCAGTACTATATATCAAAATGCTGACTGGGAAAACACAAAAACAGTCGCTGGAATTTATCGAGTAAAATTCTGTATATATGAACAGGGATATGGTAAAAATAAATGTATTAAAAATAGCAAGATGTCTCCCCTACATGAGTCTCCGGAGAGGGTCATATAAATAAAAAAAGAAAAAAAAATAACCAGGGGATCCTTCAACACTCGACTATATTTTTTATTTATTTCTTTATTTATTGCCTTTTGGGGGGAGTTGGCATGATGCAGACTCGGTTCCCTCTGTGATGTCAAATTATAGCCTAGTAAAGAAAAACCCAAATAAAGATAGATAATGCTGACTAAAAACAGCAAATACGAACAGATAATGTTGATTAAAGGGTCGAAATAGGAAGAGATGTGGTTTGGGACATTACAGGCAGAGAGAGAAAGAGAGAGAACAAATAAAAGAGAAAACGGAGAGAAAGGGAGAGGAAGAACCGAAGAAGGAGCAGAAAAAAGAGAGAGAAAAGATCAAGAATGACAAGTGACATACAACACGAGAAAGTATTAAGAGAAAAGGGAAAAGAACTGAAAAATAAGAAATATGAGACAGGAGACAGTATGAAAAGGGAACAAGAGAAAAAGAGATAAAGAGAGAAGTGAGAAAACAGGGCACAGAATAAAAAAAATATATAGAGAAAGAGAACAGACGAAAAAAAGGCGAGAAGGGCGAGAGAAGTGACGCAAGATTAAGAAAAGAGATGTACCAGGAAAAAAAAGAGTAGCCTAACGCAGAGAAATGGAAGAGAGTAAAAAAAAATTGAGGGTACCGGTAGAGAAAGAGTAAAGAGAGCACAGAAAGACAATATAAATATGACTCAAGATGATTACATGAAAATAAAGAAAAATGCACAACAGAAATACACGAAAGTAAGAGAAAAGAGAAACATAAAGGAGCAACAAGACAAAAAAATGAAGGAAAGATTAACAAAAAGGAGAATATATTAACAAAAATGGGAAAAGACCAACAAAAAAGAGAGGAGCAACAAGAGAAATGACCAACAAAAGAGCAACTAAAAAGATAACAGAAGAGAATCCATCCATCATCCAATCCTACATTGCCCCATGAGCAGCGTAGGAGCCCGGGGCTAAGCAGTTGGTCCCGACATTTAAGATGAGAGTGAAAAGATCAAGAAAAGAGAAGAGCAACAAAAGAGAAACGAGCAACAGGAAAGAGAAACAAAAAGGAGAAAAAGCAACAAAAAGGAGAAGAACAAGAGAAAATAGCAACAAAAAAGAGAAATGAGCAACAACAGATACAATAGCAACAAAAAACAGAAAAGAGCGCCAAAAAAGAGAACAGCAAAAGAGAAAAGAGCGCCAAAAAAGAGAAAAGTGCAACAAGAGATACAAGCAAGAAAGGAGAAAAGGGCAAAAAAAAAAAAAAACGCGAAAAAGGGAGAACAGCAACAAAATGGCAAAAAAGAAAAGAGATAAGAGCAAGAAACAAGTGCAAGAAGAAAAACATCAAAAAAGAACAGAACAACAAAAAAGGGAAACAAAAGAGCAAGGCAACAAAAAGAAGAGAACAAGAGAAAAAAAAAAGAGCAACAAAAGGCGGAAAGAACAACAAAAAGACAAAAAGAGCAACAAAAGAGAAAAGAGCAAGAGGAGAAAAGATCAACAAAAAACGGGTAAGATAAATGAAACAAAGGGGTGACTGAAGTAAAACCCTGAGACGCGGAAAGTTCACAAAGTTGCTGATGGCCCGACAAACCCACCCCGCCCGGCTGTCTGGCAAGGGGAGTGACTGCTGGGGCAGGGGAGGGGAGAGAGATGGATGGAGAGAGGAGAGAGAGTGGAGATTAAAAGGGGAGAGGGGCGAGAAGGACTGGAGGGGAGAGGAAGGGAGGGAAGGGAGAAGAGGAAGGGAGAAGGGACAGAAGATGGAAAGATGGAAAGAGCAGAGAGGCAGGAGAGTAAGAAAGGAGAGGGAGGAGATGGGAAGGAGGGAGAGACGAGAGAAAGAAGGATTGAGGAGAGAGAGAGAGAGAGAGGAGTGTTTAGGCTCTTGCACAAGATCACTGAGAACCTGAAATAAAGTAATGCTGATTTTGTGGAAGGGATGGAAGGGGAAGGGAGTGGGGAAGAGAGGATGGATGAAGGGAGAGAGGAAGGATGGAAATAATGGTGGAGAAGAGACCAAGTGACCAAGGAGAGAAAGAGGTGAGAGGAGAGAGGTGGAAGGCGAGGAACTGAGGAGAGAGGGAGAGAGAGAGATAGAGAGAGAGAGATAGAGAGAGAGAGAGAGAGAGAGAGAGAGAGGAAAGGCTGGAGGAGAGGAGGGTGAAGGAAAGGACTGTGGGAAAGGGAGAAGTGAATGGAGCGATGGAGGAAAAGATGGAGATGGCAGGAGTGACAGAACCGACAGCAAGATAGAGGGTGAATGAAGGGATGGAAGAAGGAAGGGGGAAGAGAATGTGGAAGGTGAGACAAGAAGAAAGGATGGATGGAGGGAGAAGGGATGACGGGAGAAGAGGACGGGGAAGGGATGGAGGAAGAGTGGGAAGGAAAAGAAGTGTAGAATAAGAGATGAACAGAAGCGAATGATACGTAAGGTCAGAAGAGGAGGAAAGAAGAAATGCGAGGAAGGAAAATAAAAAAAAGAGAGGGTGTCAAAGGGAAGTAGGGAGGAAAGGGGATGGAAGGGGACTAAGAAGAAAGGGAGGGTCAGAAAGTAATGAGGAAGAAGGAAAGTGAAGGAAGGTGAAGGGAAAGTGAAGGAAGGTGAAGGGAAGTAAAGGAGGTGGAAGAAAGGGGAAACTGAACGGTTAAAGAAGAAGAGGAAATGTGAGAGGGAAGGGGAAGACAAAAGGGGGGGGGTTAAGAGGAGAGGAAGGCAAGTGGATGGAGAGTTGAGATGGAATGAAGAAGTGGGAAGGAAAAAGGGGGTATGGAGGAAAAGTGGGATGAAGCGGAGATATGGAGAAGTGAGGAGAAAAAGTGGGTATGGAGGAGAGGTGGGGAGGAAAATGAGGTATGGAGGAAAAGAAGGCATGGAGGAAAGGTGGGGAGGAAAAGGATGTATGAAGGAGAGAAGAGGATACAGGAAGCTGCGCTAGAACGTAGAGCTGTTACTAATGCTAAGGACTGGAATCTCTCTCTCTCTCTCTCTCTCTCTCTCTCTCTCTCACACACACACACACACACACACACACACACACACACACACACACACAAAACAAAAAAAAACAAAAAAAAAAAAAAAGCCCTTCCCTCTTCTTCCTGCTTCAGACAAGTTCGCATCATCACCATCTCGGCCCGGAACCTAATTCGCAACACAAAGAGGAGACGGAATTGATATAGAAGTGTTGAGAGAGAGAGAGAGAGAGAGAGAGAGAGAGAGAGAGAGAGAGAGAGAGAGAGAGAGAGAGAGAGAGAGACTGATGAATGTGAAGGAAAAGTCACTACTCAAATAATAATAATAATAACATACTTTTTTCCTATTCCCTTGCTCCTCCTCCTCCTCCTCCTCCATCGCTTGATTAACCCAACTTCTTTCTCCTTCATCATGCCACCTTCAAAGACCATCCATCATCCATTTAATCTACCCCTAATCCACCCTCCTCCTCTACTACCAACCTACTCACACTTCACACTCTCTTCTTACTAAATTTCCTCCTTACTTCCTTCCCTCACTTCCTTCCTCTCCTCTTACTTTCATCTATCATTCTTTTATTCTACCCTCGACCTTCCTCCTCATCTACTGTCTACTGAACCTGTTAACGTTATTCCCACTCTTTTTTTTTTTTATTCACTCCTCTCAATATTCCACCCATCATCCATTTTATCTACCTCGGTCTCCCCCTCCTCATCTGCTTCTAATCTACTACCATTTTTCAATTTTTCTTTCTCTCACTTCATGTTCATTTACCTTTCTACTCCATCCATCATCTATTTAATCCACCCTCAGTCCCTCTCTCCCTCTACTCCGAATCTGCTGCCTTTTCTCTTTCTCATCACTGCACCTTTTACAATTGGATCTTGGTACTGACACCTTTTAAAGATTTTCTACTTTTTAATAAGTCTCTCTCTCTCTCTCTCTCTCTCTCTCTCTCTGACATACTTCAGTTCCTTTCTCCTCTTCCTTCTTGTCCTTTATTGGCTAGATTTTGTAATATTTTAGACATTTATCGCTTTCAGTGCAAATCTTTTTCGCCATCACTGAGCAGCTCCAAATTCGATCATGATATGGCCAAAATTTGCACATCAATTACACACGGGGACAAGATAGAAATTTTAGCACACACACACACACACACACACACACACACACACACACACACACACACACACACACACACGTTATCGTATGTACTGTAGGTATAGTCTGTTCACTTTCACATGAGATTTTCTTCCTTTTGCAGCTTATTTCCCGTCGCTCAATGGCAGAATGAGTCCATGTTAAGGCTCTACATCCTTTCCTCAACACTTCTTCGTGACTAGGGCTATATTCTGGTGTTAATCTCTTATAGCTCAGCATTCAAAGTGGAGAGAAAGCCATTTTACGCCTAGCTGAAGTGAATGGAGTATAGAAGCGGCCACGAGGATTCGATTCGCCCAAAAGAGGATCATATCATTTTTTTTTTCCCCCGAGCAGAGTTGAATCCCACGTTCCGACCTTTTCCTCTTCCCTCCCGCTCCTCCCCCCTTCCTCATGTCTTTCCATTATTCCATCACTCAATTTTAACAACTCAATTTCCTTCCTTTCCATTACCACCCTCCCACCCCCTCCCCCTCCCCCTCTGCTTCTCTCTTCTCAGTTCCTTCCCTCCCTCTTTTCTCCCCTCTCCCCATCCGTTTATTTGCCCCTCTTCTTTCACCTCTCCCTCGCCTTCTCCCCTCCCTGCCCCTCATCATTCCACCCTCTCATTTTCATCCACTCAGTCCCCCTCCTCCAGCACTCTCCACTTTTCAATTCACACACCAACGCCTCATTTCTCTCCCCCCCCCCCCGTCTCTCTCTCTCTCTCTCTCTCTCCCATCCATTTTTCATTAACCTAACTTTTCCTCCTTATCACTCCCCACCTCTTCGAAGATTTACTCACTCTTTCTCCTTCGTGTTTCTCTTATTCTTTCCTCCATTCTCCTTTCTCTCTTCTTCCCTTCCACCCTCCTGCCATCCACCCTCCCTCCATTTCCTGCCTCTTCTCGCATACACTCTTCTCATCTTTTATCTTCCTCCTCTTCCTCTTCCACCTTTCTCTTTATTCAGTTTCCACCTTCTCCTCCCATTCCCTACCTCCTCTCAGATACACTCTTCCTCTTGCATTTTCCATTCACCCTTCTTCCTTCCTCAATTCTCTCTCTTCTTCCACCCTCTTATCCATTCAAGTTCCGTCACTGCAATTCATCTCTCAAACTCTTTTTACCTTTTTTTTCAAACTCCTCTTCCATTCATAATCTTCCTCCTCCACTCCCACTCTTTCCTTCGCTTAACCTCTCCCTCTCCCCTCAACCTTTCCATCTCATTCCTCCCCTTTCCCATCCTCCTCCTATCTCCCTCTTACTCTTCCTCTTCCTCTTTTTTCCTCCCCTTTCTCATTCTCCCTCCTATCTCCCTCTTGCCCTTCATCTCTCTCTCTTCCTCTTCTCTCCTCCACTTTCACATACTCCCTCCCATACCTCTTCCTCTTCCTCTCTCTCCTATCTCCCTCCTCTTCCCTCCCTCTCCCCCCGATCCAAGAGGCACACGTATAGTCAAAAGTTTCTTAATTAATCAACAACTCGCCCCGTCACTTACCTGCCTCTCCTCCACCTAATTAAACACCTGAATTATTCACTGCGATACCAGGTCCCCCTCTCCCCTACTCCAGGATTGAGCCGGCCTTCATTCTTTTTTTTTTTCTTTTTATTTTTTATACTCTGGTGCTGATCGAACAGTGAAAAATGAGAGAGAGAGAGAGAGAGAGAGAGAGAGAGAGAGAGAGAGAGGTTGTTTAGACTGGTTTACACTGTTTTGCAATTCTACACTTAGACAAAAAAAAAAATGCTAAGATAACAAGGATGGAGATTCCTTTTTTTTTTTTTTTTTTTTTTTTTTTACATTTTGACGTTGATTGCACGGTAAAAAAATGAGCGAGAGCGTCTTTATACACCTAATCTCTCGTGTTATGCAATTCCACACTTTAGGGATGAAAAATGCCACGGAGAACAGATATGATTTTTTTTTTTTCACTTTTTTTTAATCCTTGGAGTTGATCGAACGGTAAAAAATTAGTTACAGTTAATGAGAGTGGTTTGTTAATATTCTCAGTCTCAAAAGTTATGCAATTCTTCAATTACAAGATGAAAAATTCCAGGATTACAAGAATGGATTTTTTTTTTTTTTTTCGGAGTTGATTGGATGGTGAAAAGTGAGTGAGAGAGGCTTGTATAAACTAATGTTATGCAATCCTACACTTACGAGACGAAAAATGCCCCTGGGAACAAAGATGGAGATTCCCACTTCCTCCCTCCTTTATCTTCATTTTTTTTACACTCTGAAGCTGATCGGAGGGTGAAAAATGAGTGAGAAGATCTTGTTTACACTCTCACGTTATGCAATGCTACACTTATGAGATGAAAAATGCCCCGGAAACAAGGATGAGGACTGATTAAAAAATGGGGGAGGGAGGGAGGGAGGAAGGGACGTAGAAGCGACGAAGAGGAAGGTAAACACGGGGAAAAAATGGCTTTGTTTTGATTCCGTTTTCTTTGGTGAGCTGTTTATTCGGACGGACTCAACTAAAACCCGTCCGTTTGCCCAACACTCCACACCCATCACCGCCCAGCCTCCGGAATCCGGCGATATTAGAGAACCTTTTACCTATTTTTTTTTCTTTACCTCGAACGCGCCTCATTAATGGGATTTGGCATACGTCATTGTGTGTTCCAGGACGAGAGAGATTGCGAAGTCAATTTTCAGGGATTCGGACGGGTGGAGTGCTTTTCCAGGCCAATATCATCCGCATGGTTTCGTTCTTGACTTACACTCCTGTTGCTATCTAGGACATAAAATTTCGCAGACATAAAGAAATGAACATAACGCATTAAAATGAGTGTGCAGAGAGCAGGAAATTCAATTCAGTACATAAATAAATTAATTAAAATTTTTCTGTATATTTATGGATATATGAAGCTAGACCTGACAACAACAAGCACTTTCACACCTTGAAAAAGCCCCAGGATATGAGGTCACTGAAAGAAGCCCTCTGACTTCCCAGTACTGATTTCCAGGCCAAGGTGGCTGCTGCATAATGTGAGACTCGTTCTCGCACGTTCCTATGTTCTTGAATTTGATGTTTTTATTTCTCTGCACTCTAGTTAAGGCTATAATGCCAGTTCTCTCTCTCTCTCTCTCTCTCTCTCTCATATATATATATATATATATATATATATATATATTAGATATATAGATAACATATATATATATATATATATATATATATATATATATATATATATATTAGATATATAGATAACTATATAATTATAATTTTATTATTATTATTATTATTATTAGTACTACTACTACTGCAACTACTACTACTACTTACTATTACTACTACAACAACAACAACAACTACTACTACTACTAATAATAATAATAATAATAATTATAATAATAATTACTACTATTACCACTGTCAGTTTTTGCTGCTATTTGTATTTTTCCTTTCATTATGGTGCTTACTTCTCGAGGTCAAAAAAGGCTGCCAATTAGTGAAACATTTACCATGCACTTAACTCTGTGGTCGCACACTAATAATGTACTCAAGCAAAACCTCAAAAAACACTGCTTACACACACACACACACACACACACACACACAATTCTTGACCAACCATGCACATACACACACACATTCTTGACCAACCACGCGCGCACGCACGCACGCACGCACACACACACACACACACACACACACACACACACACACACACACACACACACACACACACACACACACAGGAAAACCCACATAATCCCCACAACCACTCAGCACTCTCCCATTTTCCCACTCCCTCACAACTGACCACTCGCATTCTGACCTCTAATTGGGCAGTTAACGAGCCCGTCCATTGCCCTGCCCAAACAAGCACTTCCCCTCCGACCTCTCCACAATAATTTCCTCCCACTCTCTTGCAGTTCCCTGCCTGTCGCCGTAAATTCTCCTTCGACAAGCCTTATTTTTCGTTTCCTCCGCAAGGCCACCAAGTTTGAAAGCAAAAAACCCAAGCAAGTTCAGTGGCGATGCTTTGATTAGGGGTCCGACAGTTCCTATGGGTTTAAAGAATTATGCTAGTTACTCCTCATTAATATTTTCCGTGCTCATTTTCTACAATTAATTTTAATACAAGGAATTCGACAATTCTCAAGGGTTTATAAGTTTATGCTAGTCACCCCTCATTAGGATTTTTGGTGCTCATTTTCTGTACTTGATTTTAATAAAAGGGGTCCGACTGCTCTTACAGGTTTAAAGATTTATGCTAACTGCCCCTCATTAAAAACACTGAATGACCATTTTCTGCACTTGATTTTAATATAAGGGATCAAACATTTCTTGTGGGTTTAATTATTTGTGACAGTTATTCCTCAGTAATGATATTCGCTGC
Organism: Coenobita brevimanus; assembly: GCF_032717465.1. Lineage (NCBI taxonomy): Eukaryota > Metazoa > Arthropoda > Malacostraca > Decapoda > Coenobitidae > Coenobita > Coenobita brevimanus. The sequence continues at coordinate 20,569,051 of NC_137051.1, forward strand.
TAATTTTCTGTACCTGATAGTAATAGGGGTCAGACGGTTCATATAGCTCTAAATATTTATGCTGTACTCCTCATTATTGATAAGAAAATTGTTCTGAACTTTACATTTATTGTAAGGGTTTCTTTCCATTCTTCGTAGTTCCCAATCAATCAAGGATAATTCTCCTTCAGTGCCCCTTTTTATAATTTATTTACTGTATTTATGTTATTTTTAGAAACACCATCTTTGAAGGCACATTTTCAGCTTGGCATACCTCCTTCATTGGTGCCCACCTATCCCTTAACCGATCTCAATATTTAAACTAATTAGCCTTTCACTAATGTCACTTGGTTTAAATCTTTGTGCACTATGGGACACAGAAATATCGGTGCACAATATGCGTGAAACATTTGGGGCCACAGAACGAAGGTCACTGAAATATGAGTTGGTAGCCCTAATGTCGGGAGATGTCATACATCGCCACCTAACAATATCCTCTCGCAAACTTACGGCAAATGCTATGTTTATATAAAGACATTTTTCATACACAATGAGGCGTTGGCAATGTATCATGGGAGACAAATATATAGTGCGTAAAGAGGTTCACATTTAAGCTTACGCATACCTACATCAACAGTTACTCGAATGTTTTCGGTAGGCATCGGACCCCCTCGGCACCGATACTTTGTGACCCTTAGTATTTCCTGACACGGTACATTACGGATACGCGTTGTCCTACAGTCCGTACGAGGTTAAAAAGATAGACTAGTTACCCTTCATTACTCATAACCATAGCTCATTTTTCTTTAATTCATACATACTGCTTGTGTGTGTGTGTGTGTGTGTGTGTGTGTGTGTGTGTGTGTGTGTGTGTGTGTGTTAATATCACGGGTCCTATAGCTCTTGGTATAAAGTTAGGTCTGTAACCATGATATTCACGACTAAGTTTTCTTTATTAATATCTTTCTACATCTGCCCTCTGATATAAAAACTTGGACAGATTTTATGGGTTAAGTATTATCCTGACCCCATAAATGACATTCGGTGATCTGTTTTCCATACTTTATTATTATTAATATTATTATTCGGGACTTAATTTCTAATGCAAAGGGTCGGAGAGTTATTAAGGGTTTAAAGATTTATGTTAGTAAGACTCAAATTTACGATATACGAACCTCATTTACCTGTACTAATTATTAACTTTCAGCCCTTTATTTTTTATCTAGAGGGGCCTACAATTTATAGGGAAGTATAGATTTATGTTAGGTACCCCTCATAAACAATACAGGCTTAATACGCTTTGGTTGATCCGTACTCCGCTTTCTATATTTATTTTTATTCACGGGGTCCGACAGTTATTATGGGCTTAAAGGTATATGCTAGTTACCCCTACTAGTGGTATTAGGAGCTCAATACTCTTTACCTTATCCCCGTTATTTATTTATTTATCTACTTACTTATATATCTGTGTTTTTGCTTTTACCTGTTGCACCTCATTTGCCATTTTGTCCTGGAACTGATGTCCCTCTTATCTTTCAGTCCAATATGTCTTACAGCTATTAAAAAAAAAAAAAAAAAAAATCAGTTACCCATATTAACGAGTCTCAAAGATGCGTTTTCTTTGATTTACCAATACTGCGTTTTCTGCATAATATTTTGTTTTCTGCTTTGTTTCTGGCGGATTTTTGCACCTCATCAATTTTTCGCCCAGAATTTTAAGGATTATCTGTACTATGCTAATTTCGGGCGCTAATTACCCCTCCAGCTCTACGCTATTGATCACGTGAGAGTATTTTTTATTTGCATTTCGCCTCATTAGTCCTAATTAACTTGCTTTTTCGTTCTTCCCCTCTCACCCACCCATTAATAACCCAGCTCTTGAAATGCGCGGGGGAGTTACGGGAATCATTACCGTCTGTCTGTTGTTTTCGTGGATTTATTCTTGTTTGTTCTGCTGTTTGCTTGGTTTATTTTGGTAGATTCACTAATTTTTTCTTGGCTGTTACGACGTCTTATTAAAATTTTTGTACTGTATCTATGTATTTATATTTATGTTCTATTTGCTTCAGTCATCACATTACATTTTTTTTTTTCAACACAGACATTTTAACTTCGTCGAGTGCCCTAGTAGTGGAAGGACAGACGAATATTGTATCTATGTACTACAGTTTTGATTTTTCCCCTAACCTACATAATAATAATAATAATAATAATGACAATGTCTACGAATTAAAAAAAAAAAAATAAGACCTTACCGTACTGAAGGAGTCAATACTGCAGTTAAATCTTCAACTTCGAGTGCTCCAAGTTTCCTGACAAAACATCCAATTCTTTCTTTGCAGTTTTTTTCAAGCGTTATTTCACTTTCGATTAAACTGATTATTTCACAAATTTACTGCAAGAATTAAGACTTTATGAAATACGGCGACTTTAACTTTGTGCTCTTTTCTATCCTAATCTTGCAACCTCCGATTACTTTTACTCAACTTATGGGAGATTTTTTAGGGGATTTTTTTTTCTTTGGAGATTTAGGGGATTTGGGTAATTTTGAGGGGATTAAGGGGATTTAGGGGATTTTTAGGGAATTTGGATTTTTTTTAGGGGATTTTTAAGGGATTTTTAGGGGAGATCTTTTGTATCCTAATCCTGCAATCTCCTATTAATTCCATTCATTTTAAGGGAGATTTTTCAGGCTGGAGGGGTTAGAGGTGGCTTAATAACCCCTCCACTGCCAGAGGTCCTTGCTAAGCTGAGGACAATCGTCTGGAAGCAGCAAGAACACAATAATAATTCCGTCTCCAGGCTGAAACTGATGATGATGACGATGGTGATGATGATGATGATGATGATGATGATGATGACGGTGATAAAGACGAACTATTTTTAAATCTTATCTCCATTATCATTTTTCCCTGAGTAAAAAAAAAAGTCATTTAATTCCATTGCTTTCGTCTTTTCTCCCGTCTTGTTAGAGGGGCTTTTTCGAGACTAGGGAGGTTCCAAAACAGAATTAAAAATAACAAGCCGCCCATAAGGCCTCATCCACAAACACATAAACCCACACCTTCAAAAACATGGAGGTAAAAAATAAAGTCAAAGGCAAAAGGAGAGGCGAGGCGGGGGAGATGGGTGGTAGGGAGGGAGAAGGGTGGGGAGAAAGGGGAACGGGAAGGGAGAGGGGTGGGAAGAGGAGGGGAATAGAGGGACAAGAAGCAGAGTGGGGCGAGGGGGGAGCCTTGGAAGAAGGGGTGGAAACAGAGGGGTAGTGTGCAGGGGTTGAGGGATGAAAGGAGGCGGGGAACAGGGGGCAGATGGATGGGTTGGCTGGCAAGGGGGATAGAGAGGAATTAGGGGAAGGGGGGAAGCGACAGGGGGAGTTAGTGGTAGGAACGACGGGAGGAGGGGGTGGGCATGATAAGAGAAAGGGACTGAGATGGGGAAAAGAGAGTGGGTTAGGGGGTCACAGAGACGGGAAGGCGGAGTACATGAGGAAGAGGAGGACAAGACGGACGGGGCATGAGGAGGAGAGGAAGGAGGAGGGGAAGAGCAAGGGAGGCAGGAGAGCGCAAACGGAGAACGGCAGAAGAGGACAAGAGGGAGGAAGACAGAAGGAAAGGGCAAGAGGGAGGTAAGGGTTAGGGCAAGGGCAAGACGGTTGGGTAGGGGGTAGGGTCGTGGATGCAGCCTGACCCTCCAAAAACCAGATCTCCCATATTTTGGCTGGGGAGGCGTGAACATTGTGCGGCTTCTCATTGGCTGCCCCGGCATCCAATAGAAGGCGGGGTGGAGGAAAATACAGAAGAAAAGGGCACGTCACAATTTATGGACCGGCGGTGGGAGAGTGGGAGTACAGTGTGTGTGTGTGTGTGTGTGTGTGTGTGTGTGTGTGTGTGTGTGTGTGTGTGTGTGTGTGTGTGTGTGTGTGTGTGTGTGTGTGTGTGTGTGTGTGTGTGTGTGTGTGTGTGTGTGTGAGAGAGAGAGAGAGAGTGAGAGTGGGCATTTGCGTTGGCCCAGCGGGTGGCGGACTCTAGCGGCGGTGATGGGAGTTACGATGGTCGCTTCTGTTGACTCAAATATTGGGTGACAACGAAGGCAGTGAGGGTGAGGGAGGAGGGGAAGAAGAGAGATGTGGGAGGGGGAAATGGGGTGAGGGAGCGGGGAGGGAGGGGGGAAATGAGGGAGAGAGATGACGGGAGGGAAAACAACGGCGGCAATGATTGAGGGAGCGGGAAGCGGGGTGGAGGGAGAAGGGTGTAAGGAAGAAGGCAGGGATGTTAGGAGGTGGATGAGAAACGGAGAGGAAAGTGAGGTGGGGAGTTTGAGGGAAGGAAGGGGAGGACGAGGAGAAAGAGAAAGGAGAGAGAGAAAAAAGGAGTAATAACAGTTGCACTGGGTGTATAAGAGGGAAATGGAGTGGAGGGATAGGACAGGTAAAGCGGCGGGGAGGGAACAGACGGAAGAGAAGGGAGGGGTGAATGAAACTGAGGGGATGATGTAGGGGAAGCGAGGGGAGAGGACAGGTGGGAAGGAAAGAAGGGACAGAAGGAGGGAGAAATGGGACAAGGAAGAGGAAACAGAATGAGGACGGAACAGGAAGAAAGAGGGAAGGATAAGGACGAAAACGTGTAAGAGGAAGAAATGGGGGCAGAGCAGAAGGGTGAGGCTGAGGGATACGTGGGAGGGGGAAAGGGGTGATGGAACAGAAGGAATAAGGTGTGGAGTGGGCAGGAGGAAGAAGGGGGAGGAGGTAGAAACAGGAGGAGCTTGGGAATAAGAGGGAGTGGAGAGATAAAGGTAAAAGAAACGTGGGAGGAGGAGAGAAAATAGTAGGGTCAGGGAGAGGAAGTGAGTGTGGGGTGGAAGGGGTGTGCGGTAATGGGCTAGGAGAGGAGAAAACAAGTGATGCAGAGGAGGAGGGAGAGAGGGAGGAGAGGGGAGAGAAAGTGAGAGGGTGAATTGTGAGTTGAGGGAGTAAGACGGAGAGGGTGACGTGGGAGAGCGGAAGTAGCAGGGAGAGAAAGGAGGAGGAAGGATGAAGATGGAAAATGGGTGGGAGAAGAGAGTGGGGGGAGGGGTAGTGGGGGGAGATACACAGCAGGGGGAAAGGAAAAGCGGGAGAGGAGAGGGGGGAAAGAGGGAAAAGTTAATGGGAGAGTGAAGAACTAAGTGACAAAGAATGAGTGGGCGATACGGCAAGTGTGACAGACAGATATAAGAGAGGGTACAGAGAAATGGGGAGAGGGAAAGACACGAGAGCGTGATAAAGGGGAGAATGATGGAGTCAGAAAGGGTTATGGGAAATGGAGAGAAAGGTAGTGGGTGAGAGACACAAGGGGATACTGGAAGAGGAGCGATGGAGGGAGAGAAGAGTATTGAAGCGGGAGAGGAGTGGTGAGGCGAGAGACGAGTGGTGGCGGGTGAGAAGAGTGAGTGAGAGGGGAGTGATGGTGGAGGGGAACTCGGAGTGGTGAAGGAAACAAAGAGTGATGGAGGGATAGAGGAGTGGTAGAGGGGGAGAAGGAAGAGGCTAAAGGAAGGGTGGTGGAGGAGAGTAAAAGTCAAAGGGAGGGAGGGTGAGGGGAAGAGAGTGAAGGTGAGGGAAGGAGATGAAAGAGAGGTGAATGGAAAGGAATTTTGAAAGCGAAAGCCAGGAAGAATAAAAAACGGGCAAAAAAAAAAAAAACAAATACCTGAATGATAAACAGTATCAATATGCATATGCTTGCACAGGTATTTATGGACGAGTATACTAGATTTACATAAATATATATAAAGATATATAACACGCCAGTATTATATTACGTGTGTATACAGACATGCATACTATATAATATTTATGCATAGATAGATAGATAGATAGACAGATAGATAGATCTATATCTATCTATCTATCTATCTATCTATATATATATATATATATATATATATATATATATATACATACATACAGAGAGAGAGAGAGAGAGAGAGAAACTGGAGTGGATAGTAATTGGAGGAACGAGAAGCTGAGGGTGAGGGAGAGGGAGAGGGCAGCCTCGAGGAGGGGAAGAAGGAAAATAAAATCGGTTCCCATACACCTGCAAAATATTGACTCACCCAGGCCGACTCCCCAAGCCCTTCAGACTTCCTCCAGCCTCACCCACACCTGCAGACACACACATCTAACCTCCATGATTTTTACTCTCTCTCTCTCTCTCTCTCTCTCGCTTCCCTCTTGTATAATTTCCCAAACATACCCCATTCATTTTCCCCATTCTTCCCCAGCCACTTCCACATCTCATCACTCTTGAATAACCTCATCCTCATCCTTATCATTTCTTAACTCATTCTCTCTCCACTCCTATCTTCCCCATCCTTCACCCACCACCCTCATCTTTCACTTCCATCCCCACTTCACAACCCAAATCCATCATCACTCCACCTGTTATTTCTCTCTTCTTTCCAGCCTGTCCACATCCTCTGCACTTTCCACACATCTAACTCCGCTGCTCCCTTTCCCATCCTTCACCTTCATCCTTCAGTCCTCATTCCCACAACATCACTCCATCTTGCCTTCCCTACTTCCTACATTTTCCACATCTGTACCTCCACCATCCATTCTCCATCCTTCCTCCACCATCTCTCTCCACGCCTCCATATTTCAATTTTCGACGTCCTCATTCCCATCCGTCCTCCTTAACCTCTGTAGCATTCTCCTCTCTCTCCCAGCTCTCCATTACCTCTACCCATCTTCCACTAACCTGTCTATTCCCCTCTTTCACTTTATCCTTACTCCTTTTTATCCCACATCCTTTGCACAATTCTCCACACTCCCAACTCTGCTATCCTTCTCTCAATCCCTTTTTCCTATCCACTCATCCTTCCTTCAGTATTCCTAATTCCCCACTCCAATGCTTTATCCCTCATCCCTTCTCTACATTCCACTTCTCCATATACCAATTTCTATCACCCCCATCCCCATTTTTCTACTTTTGTACACCTCCATCCATCCTTCCCTCAATATTTTACATCCTCCACTCCACCCTCCTCCCCATCCACCCTCCCCACTACCACCCCCACCATCCTCAGGCCAAGTAAGCGAGCCCTGGGGAATACTAAACCCCTTCCTCCTTGACCCCTACCCCCTGCCACCCCTCTCGTCTCCCTCCTCCTTTGATCCACTTTTTCCCTCCCCCTACCTCTGCTCACTTTTCCATCCCACCATTTCCCTTACCCTCACTTGCTTTCCTCTACCATCCTCAACTTCCCCTCCCTCCCTCCTCCCTCCCCCTTCTGCTCCTTCCCCTCACTATCCTCTACATTTCCCCTCCCCCATTTCCCCCTCGTCCCCCTTTCCTCATTATCTATCCACCACCTCCTTCCTCCCACCAACAACCCTCCTCTCCCTTTTCCTCTCCCAGCTCTCCCGTTCCTCCATCTCCTCCCAGTCTCACCTACTCCCTTTCTCCCTCCGTTCTTTCTTTTCATACCTATTGCCCCAACTCCCTGCCCACAGCCATTACTCCCCTCCCTTCCCTTCTTCCCCCTCCCCTCACTATCCCCTCTCTCTCCATCTATCCAAAACTCTCCTTTCCTCTCCCTCTCTCTCATCTATCCCTCCATCTCCTTGCTCCTCCTCCCACTCCTCCGTCTTCCATCCCTCCACCTCCTTCCTCCCCTCCCTCTCCCTCCCTCCCATCTTCCGCTGATCAAGACACACTGCCAGTAAACTCCAGGATATAAATATGGTCAGGAATTGGGATTAAAGGCTCCACTTATCCCCACTTAAACCATCGAGGGAGCTTTAAAAATGTAACGCGGGAGGGTCCTGTGAAATATTTTAGGCTTGCCTTTAAAACTGACTCAAAAGGAAAACGGGGAAAAATATGGCTCATTTTTTCTTTACTTATTTTGTTTTTTACTTTACACTTTTTTCTCTCTTTTTATATTTCTCGTCCTGAAAAAAAAAAAAAATGAGATTATAAGTTCATTTTTTTTCACATTATTTTCTTCCTTTTTTCGTCTTTCCTGTCCTTGCTTTTTCTTCCTTAATAATCAGCAAATATTCCTTGTCAAATCCATCATCGTTTTCCATCCTCTTCGCTGTCTTCTCTATCACACTTTCTCGTTATCCATCCCATCACATCCTTCAACATCCTTCACCATAATTTTTTTTTTACATAGTCATCTACATCATCATCTATTTTATGCCTCCATCCTTTATCCACGTCCACCTTCGTCGTCCTCTCTTCTCCATCCCTCGTCATCCTCTTCCAGTCTGATGTTTCTCTTTTATATTTTTCATCTTCCCTTTTACAACAATCATCTTCACCATTCTACATCCTTTTTCATTTAAATTCTCTCTCTCCCTCTTTCTCTCTCTCTCTTCCATCCTTTCCCATGATTTTTTTTTCCTCTTCCATCCTGTTCCTTCTACTTATTATTCCCCTTCTCGCTTACCACCATCCCTTATCATCAAACCCACACAAAGCTAATAAAAACCCACAAACTATCATCGTAAAACAGAAAAAATGGAACTCAGTGTAACATTTATAAACCTCCAATTCCTATGCACACTACCCAATTTCATCATTACATGTCAAATATTCTTGCCTGAAATTCGAGCCTATTGATCTCAAGGTCTGAATAGTATTAAAAAAAAAAAAAAAAAAAAAAAAAAAAAAAGTTTGGATAATTTTTCAAGAAAGTAATAAGCAAATGAGGAAAAGTACCACACTTAAAGCAAACCTTTTTATTCAACCACCTACACCCAGGTAGCCAAGTACGTAGGGAGGTAGGTAGGTAGGTATGTAGGTAGGTAGGTAGGTAGGTAGGTAGGTTGACAGATACAGATACGAGTAGAGAGACAGACAGATAGTCCGATAGATAGACAGATGGCTAGATTCACAGATAGGTAGGTAGGTAGGTGAGTAGACAAGGAGGTAAATACGAAAACAATCGACAGAACGACTGATGAAGGAGGCTGGTAGATAAAACGATCCACTGATATGTAAACTCAGAATAACCACAATGAATAAATGTAAATGAGTCAACGTGTATGAAGTCAATAACATACAGCGCAACAAAAAAAAGAAAAAGACAATAAGACAGAGAAAATTAAAAAAAGGAAAAAAAGAGAAAATACAATAAAAAGGGGGAAAAAGAAAGAAAAAAAAGGAAAGGAAAAATGAAGAAAAGAAAAAAAAAAGGAAACGGAAAATACAGACGAGGGAAAAGAGAAAAATCGTCTCTTAGTGGAGGAATACTTGTTGACAGAAACGTCCAATCACGGCTCTCTAAAATTCAAAAAAGGAAAAAAAAAAAGGAATTCGTGGGCCTGGCTACGTGGGGCGCCGCAGTGTCTTAGCCAATCACCGCCGCGCATTAAACAAACAAGATGGCAGCCAAGCACCTCAGGATCGTGTCAATAGTGGGAAGATAAATAAAAAAATAAATAAATAAACTGTAATAGACTGATTCACATTTTATGGAATGATAAGACTGACAATTCATGGAGCTACAGGGGCACGAAAAAGAGAGAGATATTTTGATACACAGAAGACACGAAATTAAATAAAACAAAAAACATAACTACACAAAATATATATTATACAATTTGATATATAAAAATGCGATCTTATAGGCAAAAATATTCTTTTAACACCTTCACTATAAAAATTCGTCCTTAAGCTTAGCAAACAGAATAGAAAAAAAAAAATAAAATAAAACAGAAAGAAGGAAATATGAAATAAAAAGTCACTGTACACAAAGGTTAATGGAGAGTCTCTAATACTGTCTGGAAGTAGCAAGACTAAAATAAATTAATGCGTTGTCGTACTAAAGGATATAAGAGAAAAAAATAAAGAGGAAAATATATACCCGGTTGGAAAAACATGCTTCGTTCGTGAACTGAAACTCTGCTTGTTCGTTTCCGTATTCTTTTTTTTCTTGCCTTCCTTCTTGTCTGTTCCGCTCTCATTTTTTCTTGTATCTGCTCCTGTCTTTTCATTTTTCCTCTCTCTCTCTCTCTCTCTCTCTCTCCTTTCTTCCATCATTTATAATTCCATAACATTGTCCTTTTTTTTCCTGGTTTCTCTCTCTCTCTCTCTCTCCTCTTTTTTCTCTATCTCCTACTTCAACCGCACCAAAAGAGGATGCAAATTGGACACGACTGGGTACAAAGATAGAAAAACTCTTAGGATTCCGCCAGCCACGTTTCACTTCCTCGCACACACTGTACTGGAAGGAGAAAACGATATAGTGTGAGAAACAGGAGGGAAATGAGTGAGGAAGGGAAGATGACCAAAAAATAGAAATAGGAAGGAAAATGGGAGAAGAAGGAATGGAGATGAAAGATATAAAATGGGTGGAATAGTAGACAAATTGGTTAAAAGAAGGTGGAGATGGTGAGACACGATGGGGATATGGGAAAAAATGAAATGGGGAAAAAGGTATGAATAAAATATTGGTAAGAAATGGGTGGATGTGGAAGGAAGATTAGGATTAATGAGGGAAAAGAAGAGACAGTGAAGGAAAAAATCAAGAACTGAGTAAATAAGGGTGAGGCAAATAGAAAAGCAGGGGATGAAAGAACGATGATGAGAAATGGGTGAGGTGGGAGACTGGAATAATGGTGAAGGCGGTGGGAATGATGGAGGATGAGAATCGGGCACTGCGTGGCTGAAGATGAAGATGTGAGAAAGGGGAAATGGGTGGTGCAAAAGGGCAATGAGGAGCAATGATGGTAATGAGGAAGAGGGGATGGACAAGGCAGAATCACGGGTATATGTGAGAAAAAGTAAATGCATTGAGTGCATGAGATTATTTAGAGGAGAAATTCACTGGCCTTAAGAGGGAATACTAAAGGAATGGGAAAGATTAAACAAAATCATTCTTTCGCAAGATGCTTAAGATGCTGAGATCAACAGTTTATCGAGGTTGGTCTGTTAAAAAAAAAAAAGATAATGATAATAAGCGATGGAAGTTACCATTTAGATAAAGAATATCAATCGCCTGAAAACAGTGCTAAAGTAAAATCATCACCATCATCATCATCATCATCATCATCATCATCTTTTTCTTCTACTTTTTCTTCTTCTTCATCATCATCGTTATCATCTTCATCATCATCATCATCACCATCATCATCATTATCATCATCATCAATACACCTTCCGTAACAAGAACGCACTTGCGATTCATTTACAGTAGGTTAACAACAGATTTGTTTAAACAACTGCAGAAATCCCAGCAATCGTCCGCCTAAACACCATCCCAATTAACCTTGTCACCGCACGGACGCACTCAAATCCCCCATCTTGGCTAACACCGGACGATTTTACACACTGGAGCGAAGTTGTGGGCGTGAGAGGGTGATCCAAAGCCGGCCGGATCATAAAACCTGGCTCTTGGACTCATAAACACGATCATCAATAAGCCACTCACAGGTAAGGGTTAGTCAAGAGAGATTTAAACCAGGCAGTCGCAGGAGGAGAAGGGGGAGGGAGGGGCCGAAGTGGGAGGGAGGGAGAGGCGAGGTAATGGGAGGAAGGGAAGGGGTGTATGTGTGGCGAAGGAAGTGAGGGTGTGGGAGACTGAGAAAGGAAAGTAGGGGATAAGGTGTGGGGAATGATAGGAAGGGTAGTGACGTGGGTAGGGAGGATGAGAGGAGGTGGAGGAGTGGGTGGGGAAGAAGGAAAGCAGCGGGGGTGTCGGGGAACAAGGAAGGGGTTGGGAAGGGGGAGGAGGAGGAGCAATCGAGCTGTGAGCTAGTAAAACGGAAGTGAGAGAGAGAGAGAGAGAGAGAGAGAGAGAGAGAGAGGGAAGAGAAGTCAAGACAGTAAGGAGGGAGGAAAGAGGGGAGAGGAGGGAGGGGAAGAATTGAGAGACAGAGAGGGGGGGATGGAGGTAAGGAGCAATTGAGGTGTGAATCAGCACAGCGGAGGTGGAGGACGGAGAGAGAGGGAAGGAGAGAAGGGGAAAAGAAAGGGGGAGGCAATAGAAAGGAAGGTGAGTGTTGGAGGGAAGGGAAGGGTGTGTGTGTGTGAGAGGTACCAGAAGGAGAGGCCAAAAAAAAAAGTACCCCCCCCCCCGGACCCCAAACTCTCACCCCACCCACCGCCGCCTTTACGAACGAGCGAAGTTAGGCTGGACTTTTATGTGTAATAATTTGTGAAAGTTTTAATGACACGGAGAGCAGGTGGGTTCCGACACCACTCAGCCCGCTACCAACCCAGATCTGTTGGCTGCCACTCACGCCGGGAAAAAAGGCGAATCATCCACTCTATACGTACTGCGGGCCAATCCACTAGAAGATTAAGAAAGTGAGAGAGAGAGAGAGAAAAAAAAAAAGAAAGTGAGAGAGGTGGAGGTGGGCGAGGCGTTGGAGAAATGGAGAATGTGGGAAGTATGAAGGATGAACAGAAATATAAAGATGATAAGATTAGGGAAAAAGTGAATGAAGCAATCCAGACGTACTACAGACCAATCCACTGGGAGGTAGGGAAAGGGAGAGAATAAGAAAAGTGAGTGACGGAGGTAAGGAAGAAGTGCTCGTCCAGTTCAGAAAGGAAAGAGGGAGGGATAGATGAATGTGCGTAGGATTAGAATAAAAATAATAAAGCCAGAGAGAGAGAGAGAGAGAGAGAGAGAGAGAGGAGGAGGAGGAGGAGGAGGAGGAGGAGGAGGAGGAGGAGGAGGAGAAGAAGAAGGAGGAGGAGGAGGAGGAGGAGGAGGAGGAGGAGAAGAAGAAGAAGAAGAAGAAGAAGAAGAACAACAACAACAACAACAACAACAACAACAACAACAACAACAACAAGGAAGGATGGGTGAAACAGTAAGGGATGAAGGACAGTAAGATAACGAGAAGGTATGAACTGAGGGAGAAGAAACTGAGGGAGAAGAAACTAAGTGAGGAAGGAGTAAGAGAGGAAAAGTCTAGGATGCAGACTGCGAGAGGATGAACTGGGGGGACGGAGGAATGTATGAGAGATGAAGAGGAAAAATCAAAAAGCGAGTGAATGAATGAATGAAGTCAATAAATGAATGAATGATCGGAATATTGTGGGCGGTGAGACTGTCAGGGCCGTGTGCCGCCAGAAATCAAAGGCCTGGAAAATCAATGAAACGCAGAATAAACACATCATAAAAAAACAACATATAACCATTCAATAAAAAATACACAAAATAAAATCCATTAAAACAAAAAACACTCAGCGTAATAAAGGAGTCCGGCTTCATGCACAAGGGAGAAAATAAAGCGAGAATAAAGTTAAATCTGTATCAAGACAATCCACAGAGGAAAAAAATAAGGCGGTTAGGAAGAATATATTGAGGAGGATGAGCTGGAGGGATGAAGGCAAGTAGGAAAGATGAAGCAAGAGAGATAACATTAAAACGAGGTAAATAAAAAAAAAAAGAAGCACCCATCCTTTACCCATTTAAGCCGGTCCACGGAGTAAGTGGGATTAGCAGCTGAAAAGAAGGAATGGAGGTAAGAAGAGATTGTAGGACAGAAAGAGGGACGAACAAGGGATAAAAATGAGAGGGATGAAGGATAGGATGAAAAGAGGAGAGACAGAGAAAGAGAAAATGAAAGGGTCTATAAATACTTGGGGCAATTCACTGTAAGCGAGGAAAATGAGAGGAAGAGGAGGAGGAGAGGAGGTAAGGAATGATTTTGGGATGGAAAGGAGGAAGGGAAGGTGGATACTGTGATTGACGAACTAGAGATGGATGTAAAATGCAGGGGACGGGGAACTATCGCCTCAATACAATCCACTGAGAGAATAAGAATTAGTTCACAAAGAGGTAAATGAGGTAAAAATAAACTACAGTATATAAAACGGAAAGGAAAGAGGAAACTGTGAGGGACGAAGGAAAGGATGAAAAATGAGGAGACGGGCAAAAAAAAGAGAGGATATCTATGCACCTGAGGCAACCCATCATGAAGGAGGAAAGAGAAAGGTGTTGAAGGAAGGAAGGAAGGAAGGTGAGAGGGAAGGGAGGGATGAAGTAAAATTAGGGGGGAAAAGGAAAGGCTGAAAGTTTGTGTGGAAGAGGGAAAAAATCATCCACTCCATTAAATTCAGTTACAGACAAGAATACTGCTCCACTTTTGAGTCGAACAGTAATGAAACCCTTATATAAAAATCTGAAAAAGGCTGTTGGACTTAGAAGATGGCAGTACTGAATTTCGAAAGCCACTGATCGCTGTCTACCTTTTTTTTTTTTTTAATCGAAATGAAGTGGATCGATATTTATGTTCGCAGGAGTAGTTGAGGCAAATCCACTGACAGACGGAAGGGAGGGGCGAGAAAGAGGAGATGGGCGTAAAAAGGGGGATGGAAAAGAGGAAACAGAGGATGAAGGATGGAGAAAACTACAGACGAAAGATATTATGACTGTGCAAAGACGGAAAGAGGAAATCAAATCCCCATTCAAGCGTACAGAGAAAAATAATTTACTGTGAGAGAAGGAAGCGAGATGCAAGAATGGAGGAAATAATGGACAGGAGGAAATAATGTACCGCAGAAAATAATGGACAGAAGGAAATAATAGACAGCAGAAAATAATGGACAGGAGGAAGTAATGGATAGGGGGAAATAATGGACAGGAGGAAATAATGGACAGCAGAAAATAATTGACACAAGGAAATAATAGACAGCAGAAAATAATGGACAGGAGGAAGTAATGGATAGGAGGAAATAATGGACAGACGGAAATAATGGACTGTTTACAGCCAATCAACCGGTTTCATTTTACCCCCTTTGATGCGTAAGGGACTGAGGCTAGGCTATCGTAATTCAGTGCAGTGAAAGGCAGATGACCAGACTACGTCCTTCTTAGCAATACATAGAGATAAAATAAAATAAAAAACTTCAGTCACCTCTTTGGAGATTGAACCTCTACGTCACTTCGACCGGGGCGTTTTAAGACAACAAAGGGAAGGATGGGGGAAACAACCGGATGTCTGGGAAAGAATGAAAAATGAAGAGACGGAAAAACAGGAAAAGTCATCATCGACCCTATATGCGTTTGAGGCGATACACTTTGAGGGACGAAGGTGAAAGGTGTGGGCAAAAAGACGTGCGTGAGAAAGTATTGTGTGATGGTGGGAAGAAAGAGGTAGGCGGGAAAAAATTGTGTGATGGCGAAAAGAGGGAAGGTTAAGAACAAACTGTGTGATGGAAAAGGGAGAGAATGGAAAGAATGAGATGGGCCGAGGCATGAATGAAAGACGGTGTGGTGGAAATGAGAGAAACATTCAGTCTACAGGTACTTCAGGCAGTCGACTGAGGGAGATCGAAGGGAAAGGTGACGAGGGTGAAGCATTGACAAGAAGGAAGGAAGAAAGAAAGAATGAAAACAGAAAGAAAGGCGGGAGAAAGCATAAATAACGGTGGGAAGGAAAGAAGAAATAAATACTGAACAGCCAGAGCAGAGAAAGAGACAGGAAATAATAAAGGATGGAAGAGAGAATGAATATTGGATAAATAGTAAGGAGTGTTGATAAAAGGAGGGACGACAGACACACAAGAAACAGAGGATGGAAGGAAGAAAGAAGAAATACGGGACACAGAGTAAGGAATGTTGATTAAAGGAGAGGAGATGAAGGTAAGACAAACAGGTGACGGAAGAGAGAAAGACTGATAACAGAAAGAATAAAGACTGACAACAGTACATATTAAGGACGGATGAAGAAAGGCGAGAAGATGGAAGGAACAGGAAAAGGTAAGAAAAGGAAGAAAGAGACAAAGGAATGAGGAAAAAAGAAATACTGGTACAAAAAATAAGGAATGTTGATAAAAGGAAGAAGGATGAAGAGAGTAGGAACAATATGATGGAGAAGTCCTGCACCCACTTGAGACAATTCACGCTGATGGAAACACGGAAGGAGAGAGGTGTGGGGGAGGGAAGGAGGGAGGGAGAGAGGTGTTGGGGAGGGAAGGAGGGAGGAAGAGAGGTGTGGGTGAGGGAAGGAGGGAGGGAGAGAGGTGTGGGGGAGGGAGGAGGTAGGAAGAGAGGTGTGGCTGAGGGAAGGAGGGAGGGAGAGAGGTGTGGGAGAAGCAAGGAGGGAGGAAGAGAGGTGTAGAAAGAATGATGGAGGGAGGAAGGATAGAAAAGATAAAGGGAAGATGATGGATGGAAAAATGAACGGTGGTACGGAAAGAAGGAAGAAAGGAGGGATGGTGGTATGGTAAGCAGGAAGAATCGAAGGATGGTGGAATGGAAGGATGGAAGAATGGTGGGATGGAAAGAAGAAAGGGTGGATTGTGGGATGGAAGGAATGAGGGATTGTAGGATGGAAAGAAAGAAGGGTGGTGGGGCGGAAGGAAGGATGGTGGGAGGCCAAGGAGGATGATGGGATGGAAGCAAAGTGAAGGAAGGATGGTGGGGTGGCAGGAAGGAAGGTGAGACGGAAGAAAAGATGGAAGGAATGATTAATGGAAAGAAAGAAGAAAGGGAGGAGGGAAAGAAGGAAGTTAAGAAGTATGGTGGGATGAAAGAAAGGAAGGGCAATGAGAAGGAACGAAGGTGGGAAGGACAAATGACAATATGGGTGTTCCTACTGTACACATGAATTAAAAAAAAGAGTCAATGTGTGTGTGTGTGTGTGTGTGTGTGTGTGTGTGTGTGTGTGTGTGTGTGTGTGTGTGTGTGTGTGTGTGTGTGTGTGTGTGTGTGTGAGAGAGAGAGAGAGAGAGAGAGAGAGAGAGAGAAACCCGAGTAATAAACCTTCCTCTTTTATCTTTATTCCTTGCATTGCATTGTGCGTGGAATGAAAAAAAGGCGAAGATAAATGGGAAATATCGCAAAAAAAAAAATGGAGGGCAATCGTATAGGAAGCGTTGTTCATGGCACGAGATTTTTCATTTTATTTTCGAGTTCAATTTTGGCTTCGATTTTGTTGGCTCTCACTTTACTGCTAATTCTCTCTCGCTCTCTCTTTGAACATCCATTAAAGTGCACGCTGTTAACTTCCTTTCAACTCATTTACACCATTTTCTTGCTTATTTCCTCAAGAATTCTGTATCCCTCTCCACTGTGGGCTTACTCTAACAATGAAGGATTTTCTGGGGATTATACTTCCTCTTGATATCACTGTTGGTCTTGACATTATTCATAAATTTTCTCTTTCTATTAACCATTCCTCTGTTCTTATGTATTAAAAAAAAACACAATACGGATAAAGTCACGTAAATGCCTATAAAGTAATAATTAAATGAATAAATGAATAAATAAATGCATAAAAATACTTAAGTTTGTATTTGTATTACACACACCAATGCAAAAGTATGTATGTTATATCTGGGTTGGTTTTCTTGCATTTTTCTTACATCTGTTATGGAATTAAAAGAGGTAACTAAGGAAATAAGACATAATAAATGAAAGTAAATAAAGACAGGAAATCACACACACACACACCTACACACACACACACACACATACACACAGTTGAATGATCCATTAACCCATCATGAAAAACAACGAAAACAAAATCTCAAAACCAAAATACACAACAGAACGCCATACCCTCGAAAAAAGAAGAAGAAAACATGAACCTCTTCAAACAAAAGAGAAAGTAAGAAAGAAAGAAGAAACTGGCAGGTAAGAAGGAATAAAAGACAAACAGATGCGGAGGAGCGTGGGAGAGGGAAACGAGGAAGAAGAAGAGTAAAAGAGAGAGAGAGTTGTAATTAAACCAGGCACCTTTATCTCCTGGGGAATTATGGCACCATTATACCGTGTTAATGACTCACTCCTTACTCACAACACGCACACACACACACCCACTCACCACGCTTACCCACTAACATCATTACCCCCTCATCACCAACACCCCCTGCCCCCTCATCTCCTCACCCCCACCCTCACCTTCTTTCTTCCTACCATCCAACTTCCTGCTTCACTCTCCTTCTCTCTACCCCTCACCCCCACCCTCACCTCCTTCTCCCCACTATCCAACCTCCAACTTCACCTCTCAACCCCTCAACTCCACCCCAACTCCCACCTTCACCTCTCCCACCATCCAAGATCCACCCCCACCTCCCTGCCCCACTCCCATCCACCTTACTCTCCAGCCCCACGTCCACACCTCCAAGATAAACCCTCACCCCCACCTTCCATTCCCACCCCTACCCGCCTCCACCTTGCTCTTACATCCTCGAGCGTCAGGAATGGGGCTTTAATTCACAAGAAGCTGGTAAAAATGGCCATGATACACAAGAGTCCTTCTCACTTCATACACCTTAAATGAATGTTGGCTCATAAGACACGTAAGTCCTCCCCTGCTGACACGGCCTAAATGAACCCAGTTTAAAGTCACAACACATACGTAAAAATGCCCACGATAATCAGAGGTCCTTCTCGATTTACATGGCCTAAATGAATGTAATTTTTAACTCACAGGATATAAGTAAAAGTGCACATAAAAATCAGAGTTTGTTTACTTAATTTATAAGTGATATATAAATGTGAATCATCAATAACATAAGTCCTTCTCGGTTTGTATGAATCTAATTACCGTATTTTTGACTCACAAGACGAAGAAAAATGTGAACGTGAAACTTAAAGGTCCTTCTTATTTTCTTACAGCGTAACTTGAACTAAAACTCACGCGCTCATAATTCTCTCTGGGTACACGTGGAGGTAAAAATCGCCAAATATATCACCTTTTCTACCGCCCACCTCTTACTGCTAATTCCAAGTCCGAAGTTGAGAGAGTTTTGGTATGTTTTTCCCGTAGACGATTCTCTTTGATTAAATGCATCAGATAGGAAAGTGACGGACATGCCCTGAGTAGGAAGAAGACGCAGTGGCATAGCAGAGGAACTTTTGTGTCTGACTGTAGAGGAACTTTTGTGTCTGTACATACGACTAAAATGAATGGGTCTCAAACTCACAAGATGCAGGTGAAAAAAATAAATAAATAGGTCACGATATTCAGACTGTTCTCTTCACTTCATTAGGCTAAGAACTGCACTTTTGTTGATGCACCAGTTTTTGCTCCTAGAATCAACACCTCAAAGTCGTGCGCCAAGTCCTGGTTTGTATTCTCGTCAGGTAAGGAAGCTCCGTAGCACCTCCTCCTTAGCTATTTTATTTTTATATACGGCTGGTCAAAATCCTTTTGTAAACTGTACATATAATGTGAAAGCGATATTAGAAGGATATACATAACACAGATGAGGACTTTAAGGTGTACACTAAGCAAATTAAATCGCTCAGAAAAAGGTGTTACGGTCCTTGTACGTAACTTTAACTCACACGTCAAAAACAAAATTGCATGGCACGAAAAATCCAACAGCCCATCCCGTTCCGCATGCCTTTAATGTATGCACTGTTAAATTAAAAGTCAGAGGGGAAAATTAATTTTAAAAAATGATTTAAAAAATAATGTGAGTCTACCCCTGAACTACAGTGATGATTACTGCGATTTATTCTGGCTGCCAAGAGACGATTTTCTTCAGTTTTAGAAGGACGTCTTAAGGACTTACTGGAGACGGTTCTTGACTCCTTCACTACAATGGGTCTGACTTAAAGCTGAATAAAATCGTCCGGTAGTGGCAGGAATATACAGTAAGAGTCGTCATGGTATGAAATCGGTTAAATGAATGGAACAAGAGGCTAAAATGTCTTACAAGTCATTGTGATGACGTGGACGAATGAAAATAAGTTTAAGTGAACGAATGAAAATAAGTTAAAATAAGTGACGAACGAAAATAAGTTAAAATACGTGACGGAAGAAAATAAGTTAAAATCAATGAACGAAAGAAAATAAGTAACTAAGACAAAAATAACAAATACAATACTCACAGGTCGAACCTCTTCACTGCGAGGGTCTGTGTCACCTGGCAGGAAGAAAGAATAAAAAAGATGTCACACTGCTGAAGGGGGGTGAGGCACAGTAAAAAAAAAAAAAAAAAATACACTCAACCCAAAACAATCTAACACTAAAGACGATAAATACTGCAAAACCCCACATGATTCTCTCCTACATTACTAAAGGTGGGTTAATTTGGATGTGATAAAGTATTCGTTTGTTTTACATTTCCTTGTTAGCACTGTTGAAATATGGACATTTTTCCAGTTAACAACAATTTTATTCACGAGCTACACTGATCATTTCTGTGACAAATGGACCCCCCTGAGAGATCATTTTCCGATCGACTCTAGTTTTCACCTCAACTCGGTTCAAATTTTCGTCCTTTTGTAGCTTATTTCGCGTAGCTCAAAGACAGAAAAAGACAGCACTACCATTCTAGATCTTTTCCATGACACTTCTTCGTGATAAGCACCGATTTCTAGTGTTAATCTATTCGTACGACTCAGCAGTCAATAAGGAGAGGCGTCAGTTCTAGGCCAGGTTAGAGTAAAATGAGTATAGACATTGTTTCTGACTCCATTAACAAGAGAATTGTCTTTCCTGAGCTGCATAAAATCGTCTGATGGGAGGACGATTAAATTAAAAAGAGGTCATTGTGCAGAAAAGGTTAATGGAGGAGGTTCTGTTTTGCCTTCTGCCTTCTCGTAAAATCCCTCTAGTTCTGCATTTCTTTCCCGTTCATTTATCATTTATCCATTACTTGTTTTTTTTACTTTGCTTTATTTTTTTATCACTGTTCTTTCGTAAACCACATCTCATTCCCATCTCGCTCCACTCTTTCGTTGGTTCCATTTTTATTTATTTACACATATACTTTTTTTTCTGCAACTCTTCTCCAGCTGTTTTCTTCCCTTTTACGTCACTCTGATTTATCGAACCTAACTTCCTCCTTTTGTAAAAATCAACTGATCTCTTATTCCTCTCTCTCTCTCACTCCCTCTCTCTCTCTCTCTCTCTCTCTCTCCTCCACTTCTTCGTTGCCTAAACATACGCAATTCTCCCCTTTTATCTTCCACCAATTTTTTCCCCTACACCTAGAAATCCTCCAGTACTCTTTACTCCTGTACTATTTCTCTATTTATTAATCCTCTTCATCTTCCCATTCTTGTTAACTTCAAACTTCTTTAATTTCTTTTTTCCTACTTTTTTCCTTTTAACTTTATCACCTCGTTATATGCATTTTCTCCACTTCTCTCATCTCATTTTCCCCCCTACACTTTTTCCTTTTCTTTACCTCAGACTTCTTCAGTACTTCTTTCTCTCCTTAATCTTAATCACCGCTACCTTTTTATTACCTTTTCTAATATATTCAGTCTTTGAAGTTCTTTAATCTCCCAATTTTTCTTTACCCTATTTCCCGTCATCTCCATCTTCAAAACTCCAATCTTCCGCTGTTCCTTAGCCTCTCCATTCCATTATTTTCCTTTTTCGTACTCCCACACTTCTGCGTATTTCCTATTTTTCCTCTCGTCCCTTTCTCTTCCCCCTTCTCTTTTACCCTCACCTTCTCCAACTCCTCTTTCCTCTCCTCCATTTTTTCTATTTTTCTCTCCTTACATTTTTCTTTTCATCTTTCTTTTTCGTTTAACCAATTTTTTTTTTTGCCTTCCCTTTTTTCCTCTCCCTCTCCGATCTCCTCTCCCTCTCTATTCGTTCTCTCCCTCTCCAATCTTTTCTTCTCTTCAATTTTTCTCTCCCTCTCCGATCTTCTCGCCCTCTCCATTCTTTCTCTCCCTCTCCGGCCTTCCTTCCCTCTCCATCCTTCCTCTCCTCCTCCAATCTTCTCTCCCTTTCCACTCTTCCTCTTCATTCTTCTTTCCCTCTCCACTCTTTCTCTCTCTCTCTCTCTCTCCGATCTTCTCCCCTTCTCCACTCTTCTCTTCCTCTCCAACCTTCTCCCCTTCTCCACTCTTTCTCTCCCTCTTCGGCCTTTCCTCCCTCTCCATCCTTCCGATCTTCTCTCCCTTTCCACTCCTCCTCTTCCTCTCTCTCTCTCTCCGATCTTCTCTCCCTGTCCACTCTTTCTCTCCCTCTCCTACGTTCCCTCCTTCTTCTTCTCCGATCTTCTCCCCCTCACCACACCCTTTTCTCGCCCTCCTCTTTCTCTCCCTCTCCAATCTTCTCTCCCTCTCCACACCCTTTCTTCGCCGCTGCCCAGAAATTCACGTGAGTATATTTAAACCCGCCTCACATTTGCAGTCATAGACCTTACAAATGGCCGCGTTAACCTCGCCAAGAAGGAGACATTTACCCTCACAAGCACCTCCCTTACTAATGCCTCCTTCTCTTCACACCATGTCCTGCTCTGCCCCTTCAGTCTGGGAACCTTTATTCATTTATTTATTTATTTATTTTTAACAAGAGGCTAGACGAGGGGGTACAGCCTTCCATAACTCCTTCCTTTTCTGTTCTATTAAAATCAACACTGGGACATTTATTTATCTACTTATTTATTTTTTTATTATTTATTTATTCTCAACTTACGGGTAGAGGTCGGTATTCTCATCGGTTAAGGAAGCTCCCTAACACCTCTTCCTAAGCGATTCATCTGGCGTATTACTCCTAACTATCCTCTTCTGTATCATTTAAATCATTCAAATCCCACTATACTCAGCACACAAAACAAAAATAAATCGCAAAGGAAGAAGTGCTAGGGAGTTTCCTTAACCGACGAGATCACTGACTATAGGCTTCAGTAATCCCTCCTCCTATGCTCAAGGAAATCGTCTGGTTGCTGGAAAAATTAAGCAAACAGGCTGAAGAAGTTAACCTATTCACTACAATGAGGCTTTTTACACTTTTCTTTTCTTTTCTTTTTTTTTTTTTTTGCTACACCCACATTATCTTGCTCAGCTTTGCGTAAACCTCAGAGTGATGAAGTTAACTGCATTCTCTACTTACTTTTCATTAATAGGAGGCCTTTATTTTTGCTACTCTTACCGCCTGCATATTTGTCTCATGCTTGAAGAGACAAAAATCTATTATATATACAGAATTAAATCACGATCCATTTAATCTGCCTATGCTTATGATTGTCGCTTATCATTCACCTTATCACCACACAGATCTGGCTTAAACAAGGCGCTCTTTAAAAACTCGACGTGCACTGAGCAGACCTGGCACAGTCAAATACGTAAGTCCGTTCGCCTCTCTTGACCCTATTTCATCTCTGGATTCACAGATGCTTGAGTGTGCGGTAGTGGACTGAGATGCATACTATCATTCCTCTGTGCGTGATAATATGTACCTTTGTCCACTAGGTTTTATTCTATTATCTAACAATCTAGCAATGGGAAAAAGTTAGGCAGGCGAATGTCTTTAGTATTTGACTGTATCTCCATGTTGCCGCGCTACCCTCACCTGTTGTGTCTAGGTAGTACTAACATCTACTTTATGCTCACATCCCTGGGTCATGATCATACTCACAGTTGTTTTTATGCAGTAACCTTTATCATTCTTTATCTGTGCCTGTCCTCCTCTCTTCCTATTTCTCCCATCTTTCCTGTCACTTCTTATTGCTTTTCTTTCCTTTACAGGTGGCTTTACATTAAGTGACAAGTCAAATGGTTTCCTGTAAGCAAAGAAATCATTTACAACGCTGGGTGGTAACCATATAACCAAACCATACGTGCTCCCTATGTGTCAACAAGTGGGTTGGTGGAGGGTTAGTGCCCCTCCCCGTAAAACAACTAACTCAAAGTCAAATGGCCACCCCTTATGGGATTATGGCGTCTGGCAGTAGGTAGGCAGGTAGTTTTTATGTACACTGGTGGACTCACGCATATATACATACATACATACATACATACACACACACAGACAGACATAAATACATACAAACTGTGCATACATTAAAGACAGAAAGACACACAGATAGATAGATAAATCGATAGACACTCTGGGACAAACATAACTTCCGTTGGCTGTCGGCGGTGGAGGAAGCGAAACAGGAAGATAATGTGGAAAAGTACATGAAGGAGAAGGACATGGATTGAGGGAAATGAGTGGACTGAGTAGCGATATGCCAGCGAGCAGGAAATTGTGTCCCAGTTACCCTTGACCATCTCCGGGATTAAACCTTTCAGTGTATATCAGAGTTGTTGTTATTATTATTATTATTATTATTACTACTACTACAACTACTACTGCCTTATTATTATTATTATTACTATTATTATTATTATCATCATCATCATCATCATCACTATTATTACTATTATTTTTTTTATTATTATTGCTATTCCTACTCCCAGAAAATAATGTTCAACTTTGCATAAAAACGTGATAATAAAAAGTTCATAATGGACAGATTTACCTTCACAGATCGAAGTCTCTCCTAGACTGAATTAAATCGTCTATGAACTGCCCCTAGAAATGAACATTGCATCATCGTCGTGAGTTTTGCGTGTGTGTGTGTGTGTGTGTGTGTGTGTGTGTGTGTGTGTGTGTGTGTGAGGGAGAGGGAATATTGAGGGTGGAGGCTTAGACTTTATTGAGTACCAGTGGTTTGGGGACGCGATGGATGGCCTCTCCAAAGTGAAGGGCACAGGGAGGGATTCTGAACACACACACACACACACACACACACACACACACACACACACACACACACACACACACACACTAGCACTCTCAACATACTGCAATGAACTATGACAATCTCTCTCTCTCTCTCTCTCTCTCTCTCTCTCTCTCTCACTCTAAATCCCCTCATTAACCTTGCCCCACGAAAGCAAAGAAAACGCAAAAAAAAAAAAAATGCTTTAATACCCCAACAGCACTGCACCGAGGCCAGAATACAAGAGTGACCCATAACGGCGAACCAAATGAAAGAAAACGGAGGCTGAAGAGCGAGGTGGAGGGAGAGGAGCGACAGGACTCACTTTACCTCCAATTGGGTTGGATATGGAGGGAAAATGGAGCGTGGGGGAGGGGTGGAGGCGCAGGGAGAGAGAGAGAGAGAGAGAGAGGGGGGGAGCTGAGAATATGTAATATGAATGTAATACACAGAATGGGAAAATAAAAGTATACTGATAAAGGAGAAAGAAAGAGAAGGCCAGAGAAATAGTGGAGAGAAAGAGAGAGGAGAAAAGACCGAGTGGGATGGAGAGATGAGAAATTTTCCTCTTTAATGTTATGATTTCAGACAATACTTTAATCTCTCTCTCTCTCTCTCATTTTGTATTTCTTTTTTGTTCCTGTCTATCTGTATGTATGTAGTGTGCAAATGCCTGTCTGTCTGTCTCTCTCTTTCTCTCTCTCTCTCTCTCTCTCTCTCTCTGGCACTTAGAACCACATTAATAAAAGCTCCAGTTTCAAATAAGGAAGGAGAGTTTCAGGGGAGGCAGAGTTTCCAGGCTGAGGAAGTTTTATGAAGGAAAAGTTCAATGATACATAGGAAGGTTCATGGGGGGGGGGGGATTTACTGAAGAGGGCGTTTCAGATAAGGAAAAGTTTCAGTGGAGGGAGGATTTCATGAGAGAACTTCATGGGAGGGAGAGATAAGGGAGAGTTTCATGACCGCTACATAGGAGGGAGAATTTCATGGGAGGGAGAGTAGAGGGAGAGGTTCATGGAAGGGAGAGCAGAGGAAGAATTTCATGGAAGGGAAAGTTTCATGGGAGAGAGAGTTTCATGGGAGGGAGTGTTTGAGGGGAGTCTGAAGCATGCAAAAAGGGCGATACAAGGTTGAAGGGGTTTGACAGGCAAAGGGTGAAGGGCGTGACCATCCCAGGGCTCGGGTTGCCGAGGGGGTGAGGGGCGAAGGGGGGAAGGGAGGACTAAGAGGGGAAGGAGATATGACGAGAGGAGTATGAGGGGAAGG
This sequence comes from Coenobita brevimanus, assembly GCF_032717465.1. Taxonomy (NCBI): domain Eukaryota; kingdom Metazoa; phylum Arthropoda; class Malacostraca; order Decapoda; family Coenobitidae; genus Coenobita; species Coenobita brevimanus. Next base: position 20,594,721 of record NC_137051.1, read on the forward strand.
GAGAGGGGAGGGAGAAGGGCTGAGAGGAATAGGGGTTGGGGAAAAGAGTAGGAGGTAGGGGAGACGAGGGAAAGGGTTGAAATATACTGCTAGTCACGAGAAGGTGCTTTGAAAAGGATGTAGAGCCACAGTATTGTCTTATTCTGCCACCGAGTATGAGAAATATGCTGCAAAAGGACGAAAAACTCCTCCAAGTTAAAATGAATGTACAATAGTTAGTGGTGAAGGAAATAAATGTGCGGGGGGGGGGTGCAATGACCTCGATTGTAATTCTGCCATGACCTGGTTAGTGCTATCACCTCTCTCTCTCTCTCTCTCTCTCTCTCTTCCCAGACGATTTTTATTGAGCTAAAGAGACTTCCCGAACAAAATCCGACAGACACACACCTTTCATCAACCCCTTCACTACAAATTACCCTTCCCACACCTTGAGCAGAAGCGTCTGAACGTAAAAAAACAAATAAATAAACCAAGAAACAGGTGGTCGTAGTGAAGTGGCTAACCATGAAACCAGAGTGTGTATCTGGTCCTCAGGGAATAGACTAGACAGGAAGAACAGTGGGTCAATTATAGAAGGATAATACGCTAGTTCAATCGTCGACTCTATGTATAGGGTATTTATACATATATTACAGGTAAATAATTAACAGATGTACGGGGCCAAATTACTAAACACACACACACACACACACACACACACACACACACACACACACACACATCCCCCAGCAAACACGGCATACGAGTAGGCTACATACATCAACGCATCATCATCAAAGAGGAAGATGGGTAATTTGTGTCAGATATTGCCCCTAAATTGTATTACCTCTCGACAGTAATACTCTTTGATGAAGCTGCCGTGTGTGCTTATTAACTTTAGATATTGATTTTGGGACTGAATAAAAAAAAAAATGGGGCTTATATTCTGACATGGATTTGGTGGATATTGATTCTTGTGTGCGAGGGAGACTGGGGATTTGTGATTGTGTGTGTGTGTGTGTGTGTGTGTGTGTGTGTGTGTGTGTGTGTGTGTGTGTGTGTGTGTGTGTGTGTGTGTGTGTGTGTGTGTGTGTGTGTGAATAGGAAATGATACGCATTCAGATACAGACAGAATATAGACAGACAGATACAGGCACAGAAAGAAAAAAAGACAGGAAAAGATAAAGAGAGAGAAAGAGAGAAAGATAGTGTGAGAGAGAGGAGGGGTAAGCCAGGGGGTATCAAATATCCCTCTTTCACTCCGGTGTGGTGCACTGTAAGCCCTCTGTCACACCAAAGCGTCTCTCTCTCTCTCTCTCTCTGCAATATTTTACTTTTATCCCTTTCTACCTTCTTTTCTGTCTCTACCTCTCAAAACACACACACACACACACACACACACACACACACACACACACACACACACACACACACACACGCACGCACACACACACACACATACACAAACTCCACTTTGCACAATCAAGAAAAATAACAGAAAAATCAACATCCCCAAAAAATATGCTCTCCATTTTTTATCCCTTTTTTTTTCCATTTTATTTCATGCAAAATGGCGAAATATCCAGCCGACATGAGCTAAACACTGCGCAGCGACAGAAAAGTGTGCATGAGGCAATTGACTGATGCATGATTTTTTTTTGTGCAATGAATCAGTCTTTGAGTCTCTGTTGCATTATGGTCTAAGCCTGGGATGATGGTTGGTTGCACTGATCTGATTTTTATGGGTATGGTGAAAATCTGGCTTGCTGTTTATCTGTCTGTCTTTTCGTCTATCTACCTCAATTTGTCTGTCTCAACGGTCTATCTATCTACCCATCTACTTCATCTACCTATCTATCTATCTATCTATCGATCTGTCTATTTTTCTCTCTCTCTACCTATTCATTGGTATATCTATCATTATCAGCTGAAGTCAATATTTATGCTTCTGTGCCTCTATCTGCCTCTGTGCATATTTTTCTATCTGCTGTCGAGAAGGGCATGAATTCGATCCCCGGCTAAAACAGGAAAGTGTTGATTACATATTTCTTTACTACAGACTCTACTGGTCATCCACAAGTCCCACTCATGTCATAATATTACCCCCGCTAACACCATCACACCTGTCCTTTAATGTGACAGCCGGAGGGAGTCTCTCTCTCTCTCTCTCTCTCTCTCTCTCTCTCTCTCACACACACACACACACACACACACACACACACACACATTACTTAAACAATACTTCTGCCTCAACATATCATCTACTTAGAGGCCAAAAGGATTCGTGTCATTTACAGGTAAGCCTCCTACGCACTCCTGTACACATAGCCTAATAGGGTCATTTTATTCTTCGCTCAGATCATTTTTTCTCAATTTAAAATATACAAATCACCTCCGAATGCGGTTCCTAACACAGAAAGAATTTACGAAGTTGTTTGGTGTTTTGCAATGCATAATACAAACTACAGATGAAAGATATTAGATATACACGAAGTACAAGGATACAAAAACACGGTACCCAGAGTCACATATCAAAGGGTGAGAAAGAGTTTGAGAATATCCGAGTATTAATTATGATATGGACGTAATAAGCATAAGTCGTATACTAAAAGCCGGTGGGTTTAGTAATGGATTGGTCAGATATTAATACTGAAAGGAAGAATCCATTGCCAGCCATCATCCCACCAATATCCCATCCAGTCTAATCCTCTACATCTGTCCCTGTTTTCCCATTTCACTTCCCTCCTCATGCATGTCTCCCACCCACTCTCACCCTAACAAACTGACCTAACCCTATCTAACCTAACTCACTTCACTTCTCCCCTTACGTACGCCGTCCACCCACCCTCATCCTATACTAACCTAACCTAGCCTGAACTAACCCCCTCACGCATAGCTTCCACTAACTCTCATTTTAACCTAACCTGACCTAACCTTAACTAAACTAACCCCTCACTTCACCTCTTCTCTCATGCACCTCTTCCATCTACCTTCATCCTCTCTTCATCTGCTCTCTGCTTCCCTTGGAATTTTTTTTTCTTAAATTTCATGTCGGTGCAGTATTGCAGGTTTAGCTATCTACGTGATCAGGTTAAAGGCAATTTATATTAACATTTACTGACAAAAAAATTATCAAAAATGACTTTCCTATGTGAAAAAAAAAAAAAAGCAAACTGTAGCAGAAAAATAAGAAAAAAAGTGCAACATAAAATCGCAGAGGAAAATGCTTCAGTGTTTATCGTATTTATATGCAACAAAAGGCCTTGCAAATGTTAAACACGGTGTGGACACTGCAAGCACCAGTCTTACACCGGAAGAAGATTAGGTGTCGTAAGGGATGCTGGTGGAGAAGGACGTATATTTTGTCCGTAGTTACACCACTTGCATATTAACCGAAGCAACTGTCGCCACCTGTAGCTGTTTCCCCACTTCTTCCCCCTCCTTTACAACTCTGACATCTGCAACTTTTTCTTTTATTTATTATTTCCCATGTCGTCCACCCATCACTTTTCTGAGAGTAGTTGTAAGTCTGAGAATGGGAGTTCAGGCGAAGGGCCTTTAATTCAACCCTATTTAGGAAATATGTGGTATATTGTGGTTGCTGAGTGCAATCACCATCCACTCGCTCGGTGTAGCATTGCCTTCGGGTGACTCTACACTTGAGTGACAGGCCAAACAGTTTCCTGTAAAAGGGAAACCACTTATTACGTTGCGTGGTAACCACATAACCAAATGAGGCCTGGTGGTTTACTGGGTTAAGATGCTCCAACAGGACTAACCATACAAGGGTTTATATCCGTGAAGTGGTTGGAGTTTGCTACAACGCCACTCACGGAAGAGTGAGGCTGGTCACCCTTGCCTTACATGCTGGGAGTGAGCAACTTAGCCCGCGGATCCCACGCTCCTGATGGGGCAAAGAAAGGACCGGCTGATGTATGGATATAATTGTTAAGTGTGTGTGTGTGTGTGTGTGTGTGTGTGTGTGTGTGTGTGTGTGTGTGTGTGTGTGTGTGTGTGTGTGTGTGTGTGTGTGTGTGTGTGTGTGTGTGTGTGTGTGAGAGAGAGAGAGAGAGAGAGAGAGAGAGAGAGAGAGAGATTTGTATGAGCTGGCGAAAGGACAGACTCCTGAGGAACACCACTCCTGAAGTATTAACAGGTAATATAAAAACCGTAAGAGTGGGGTTTGGCAATGTTTTAGAAGCAAAGTGCAGTGGTTAACGCTTCACCAAGACCAGAAAGGTGGATGACCAAGCATCTCCATGGAATGTGTTAAGACTGCCAATGAAGCCTCCCTGACAGAATCCATAGAAGGAAGATTATAATAGGAAAGATGCTTCAAAATCTTCCTAGTAAAGAGGAGACTCAGAAATTGGAACGGTCATCCCCCTTGTATTACTAACACTCCTTTACTTCTAGATGTTATTACTAGCATTATCAAAATAAATTGGTGTCAGCAATAAAATTATAACTGTCGGCAAAATTAATTACACTTCCGCACCCAAACAATGACCTTCATAAACAACACTTCTCCTCCTCCCAAAACCAACAACATCTTCATTATTTCTGCCTCCTCTCGCTTTAATGAACTCTGACGTCGCCTCCCTCTCCGCTCACACACACACACACACACACACACACACACACACACACACACACACACACTCCTCCCAGGTTCATTTTTCTTTCATATCCTTTTTTTCCCACATTCCGCCTTCCGATCCCTCCCACACTCCCTCTCCTGCTCCCACCCACTATTTTTCTCCCCACGACACCCACATTCCTCTCTCTCTCTCTCTCTCTCTCTCTCTCTCTCTCTCTCTCTCTCTCTCACTTCCTTTCCTCCTCCACTCAACGTTTTCTCCGTATTTGTTCTTATCCTGACATTCTTCCTTTCCACTGTCTTAAACCTTCACGTTCTCCTCTCTCAGATTCCTCCTACGCTCCCTCTCTCTCTCTCTCTCTCTCTCTTTGCCACACACATGCACCTCCAGTTGAAACACATGTAAATAACCAAACACATTAATATAAATCATATACAAATATAAACATACATGCACCCACAAGGACGTTCAAGCATACACATGCACCTACATCTTACACAAACACGCACACGCAACACGATACTAACTTCCAAACCCACACACACATGCATTTCCAAATACACACACGTCCCCTCTCTCTCTCTCTCTCTCATTCAAACACACACACACAGAAAAACACCCAGCCCAACCACACCACACACATTGCACTCACTCTTTGTAACAAAGTCAATAAACTCTACGGGAAACGATCACTACGTTTCACTACCCCATCCCCCCTCTCTCTCTCTCTCTCCCTCCCTCCCTCCCTCTCTCTCTCTCTCTCTCTCTCTCTCTCTCTCTCTAATTGATCAATACACCCTGTTTTTACGTTATTAATTGATTTGTTTTGCTCCCTGGGCAGAAGTTGGGACGCTGGGAGATAATTGGGAGGACGTCACTCATCATTAGGGCTTCTGGGCCTTCCACTCTCTCTCTCTCTCTCTCTCTCTCTCTCTCTCTCTCTCTCTACCGTCCCCTCTTCCCATACTCCCTCTATCTCTCCATCTGTCTCTTCATCTCCTGCTCTTTATCGCTTTCCTTCACTCTTCGTTTTCCACCGTATCCCCCTTACTCGGCCGCTCTTTCCTTTTTCTCTTTTTATTACGGTCTGTCTTCCACTGGTTTTCCTTTGTTTTTCTTCTCCCTTTTCGTTTTTTGTGCTCATTATTTTCCTTTTTCTATCTTTCTTGTGACTTTTTTTCTTCCAGTGTGTTATTGTCTTCTTCCTAAGCATTTGTTATTTGTTTTTTCCTGTATTTCTTTTTCTTCATCCTTTTTTTTTTCTTGCTCCTGCTCTTCCTCCTGTTTCATTTTATCTTTCTCGCCATATATATATTTTCCATTTTCTTCTGCCCTTTTCTTCTCATATTTTTTACTTCATTCTATCTTGTTTTTCTTCCTCTTTTTTTATATCATATGCTTCCCTTTATATGACTTTCCTCTCTCTCTCTCTCTCTCTCTTTCTCATATTTATACTCACGCTCTGACCTTTACTTCTCCTCTTTCCTTGCTCTTCTCTGCTTTCACGCATTTTTTTCCTTTTTTTTCATTCATAGTTTCCCTTCTTTCCCGTCCCTCCTCTTTTTCCATGCAGCATTTCCTATTAGTATTTTTCCCTTTTTTCTTTTTTCCTGATTTTTTCGTCTGCCATTCAGTGTCTATGTTCTCTTGTTACTATTTCCCCCCCTCTCCAAATTTTACATGTTTTTTCTTTTGCCTCCCTCTCTCTCTCTCTCTCTCTCTCCTTACAGTATGCGGTGTCTTTTCTTTTGGCATTCATTCTTGTTTCCTTTATACAATCACTTCTTCCGCTCCTTCCTTCCTTCCTCCTTTATTGGCACTCATAGCATTTCCTCCTTCCTTCATTTATTCCTTTACGTGCACATTTCGTCCTACTTCCTTCCTCTTACAGTAATTTTTCGTTTCTTCCCCTCTTCCTCACCTCCTTTCTATATGCAGCTCGTCCCTTCTCCTACGTGCACTCACAACACTTCTTAGCTTCTTTCTTTAGTCCCACCTTCCATCTTACTAACGCCTCGTCCTTTTCAGTTCACTCCTTCCTCCACATACATTCACAAGTCTTCCATCTACATTCCTTCCTTCATTCCTTCCTTTTTTCACACTCACAAATCTTTCACTTCCTTCTTCCTTCTCTGGCACAATTCCTCCTTCCTTCCCTCCTTCTCGCTCCACTTTCTCCTTCCTTACATCCTTAAATTTTCTTCCTTCACGTATGTCATTATTTGCCCTTACAATTTTTTCTCGTCTGACTCATTACTTCTCCCCCTCCAATCTTTTCACACAATTTTTCCTTCCTTCCTTCCTTCCTTTCTTTTTTCGTGATCAAAACTCCTCTTTCCTTCCTTCCTTCCTTCATGCTTACAAATCTTCAGTATTTTCCTTCATCCACTTCTATTCGAA
>NC_137051.1:20606700-20656700 GCF_032717465.1 Coenobita brevimanus
AGGGAAGGATGAGGACGATGGAGGATGGGGAAGGATGAGGAGGATGGAGGAAGAAGATGGAAGGGGTAAAGGTGAGAAGAAAGGTGGAATGGAGGGGAGAAAGAAACAATGATGATGTAGGGAGAGAAGGAAGGAAGGGGAAGGGAGAGGAAGGAGGAAGGGGGGGAAAAGGAAAGAGGGAAGAAAGGACAGGTGAAAGGAAAGGCAAGGAAAAGGAAGAAAGGGACGGGGAGGGAGGAGGAGGTGGAAGGAAGGGTGAGGTGAGAAGGGAGAAGAGGAAGGAGGGAAGGGAAGGGAGAGGAGGAAGGGAGAAGATGATGGGAGGGGAGGAAGGAACAGGGGGTCGGATGAAGGAGAGGAAGGAAGTGAAGGAATTGGATTTTGGAGCAGTCGTGGAAACAGGCGAAAGATCAGACTAACAAATGGCCGAGCCGGATGGAAGGAAAAACACGGAGGGAGGTGATAACTGGAGGGAGGAAGGGAGGGACGGAGGGAGATGGAGGGGAGGGAGGGAGGGGAGGGAAAAATTCAGAGTGCGAGGGATGGAGAGAAAAAGATCACAGGGAGAGTTGATATATTAAGGAAGGAAGAGAGAGAGACGAAGGAACTGAGAGAGAGTGGGGAATGAGGTGAAGAGGGAAGGAAAGAGGGGAACAGAAAAATGTAATGATAAGAAGGGAGGAAGGACGAAAGACGGAAGTAAGGATGGAAAGATTGGACTGTGGAGGATGTAAACTTAGAGGCGGCAGAATGGATGGAAGGAAAAATTGGGTGAGAGGTGGATAAATGGATGAAGAAAGGAAGGAGACGAGGAGCAGGAGGGAGTGAAGGAGGAAACAGGTATGGATAATGGGAAGGAGAGTGAGGAAATTACACACACACACACACACACACACACACACACACACACACACACACACACACACACAAATGCAGAAATGATAACTGGAGGAAGGAAAAAAAGGGAAGAAGTAATAAAAAGAGAGGGAGAGAGGGAAAAATTCAGAGAGAGAGGGAGAGGGAAGGAAAAAGAAAAACCCAGTGAGACGTGATAACCAAATGAAAGAAGGAAGGAAGGAGGGGGACGGGGAGATGGATGGATGGATGGATGGATGGATGGATGAATGAATGAATGAAAGAATGAATGGATGGATGGATGGATGGATGAATGAATGGATGGATGGATGGATGGACGGATGGATGAATGGATAGATGAATGGATGGATGGATGTATAGACTGACATAAAGGAATGTATGAATGGAGCGGGTGAAGTGGGAATAGGGATGATGAGGAACCAAAATCATGGAAATATCTGAAATGTGAGGAATGGTAGGAAGAATACAGCATGTAGAGGTGTATGGTATGTAGGAGGACTGCTGGGCCTTGATAGCAGGCTGTGAAGCCTATGCCCACAGTCGGACACATAAAAAAAAAAAAAAAAAAAATATATGAACTAGATGAAAGAGGGATGGAGGGGAGGAAGAGATGACCAGCGGTGGAGAAGAAACGGAGAGAAAGATGTAAACACACGAACAGAAAAATGTAATGAGTAATGGAAGGAAAGAAGAAAGAAAGGGAAAGCTGAGCAAATGTGAGTGTGAAGGAGCGATGATACGGGTAGAGAAGTATGTAAGATAAATTAAGGAAGAGTGACAGACTGAGTGGAAGAAATGAGGGAGAGTGGGTGGAAAAGTATAGTGTATGAGAGATGCAGGTGGAGAGAAAAAACGGAACGACGGCAGAGAGGAGGGAAAAGAGCATAAAAACAAGAAAATGTATATGGGATGGTAAGGAAGGACTGAGAAGAAGGAAAGGAGGGAAGGGAGGAAAGAGGGCGGAAGGGAAGTTAGATGGAGATATACAGTGTGTGAAGAGTGGAGGCTTAGAAGGAATGACGGAGGGAACGAAAGAGGAAGGAAGCACTGAGGAAGTCTAAGGGAGGGAGGTGCAGAGAGGTAGAAAGAAGGTAGAGACATTTAAAGTACAGAGGAGTGAGGCGCGGAGGAAAAGGCAGGGGGAAAGAAAAGAGGAGGAAGGAGGGAAGGTAGTGGGAGGTACAAAAATAAAAAGGTGCGAGAGACAAACAAAGGGAAGAGAGGAAGCAACAAAGATAAGGAAGAAGAAAAAGGGACAGACGGGGATAGGCGAAGATAAAATAGGAAAAGAAAAAAAGAAGGAATGAAATCAAGGAAGAAAAAAGAAAAGCTGAATGAAGGCGAGAAGTCTATAGGTATACAGGGATTGGACTGAGGAAGGAGGGGAAGGAAGGGAAGGAAAGAAAGAAGGAAATGGAAGGAGAGGGATTGGAGTGCGAAAAACCTAAGAGTCTGACGAAAGGAGCAGTAGGACAGAAGAGAGAGCTGCACAGACAAAGAGAAGGGGGGGAAACAAAGAAAAAGTAAACAGTCATATATTTCGGAGTGTGAAGAGAGGATAGCAAATACGAGAAAGGAAGGGGACAGGAGAGAAAAGAAACAGGGAAGGAAGGAAGGAGGGAGATAGGAAAGTAGAGAAATAGGGAAGAGAGGAAGGAAGGAGGGAGGGAAACGAGGATGGAACAGTGACTGAGGAGCGGTGAACGAAAACTGGAGTATTGAAAATGTGCGATAAAAGGAATCACTTGACGAGGAAGGAAGGAAGGAAGAAGTACGGAAAAAGGAATGAAGAAAGAAAGAAGGAAGGAAGGAAGAAGGAAGAAAGAAGGGAGGAAGGAAGGAAGAAGGAAGGAAGGAAGGAAGAAAAAAGAAGGAAGGAAGGAAGGAAGGATGAACGACGAAAGGTTAAAGCAGAAAACGAAAATATGTGAAAACGGAAGCAAAGAGTAGGAGAGGAGAAAAAGAAAGAGAAACAGAGGGTTAAATGAAAGAATGGCAGACGAGAGAGAGAGAGAGAGAGAGAGAGAGAGAGCAAATGGAGACAGGCTGACTGCACAAAGATGAAAGCTAGGGACGGACCGGAGGAGGGAGGAAACAAGTAACGGAGAGAGAGAGAGAGAGAGAGAGAGAGAGAGAGACATAGGAGAAAGCCAAACACAGGAAGACGAATGAGGACACGGAAAGAGAAAGGGGAATAAGGGAAGGGAAATAAAAGAGGGGAATGAGAGAGAGCGAGTGAGAGAGTGAGAAAGAGATTGAGAGAGTGAAAAGTGAAGCGTGGCGATTAAGAAAACAGAGCCGGCTGGAGATATAGAGCTGGAAAGATAAAGTGTGTGTGTGTGTGTGTGTGTGTGTGTGTGTGTGTGTGTGTGTGTGTGTGTGAGAGAGAGAGAGAGAGAGAGAGAGAGAGAGAGAATGGATGAGACAGAAAAGACAGAATGAAGGCGAGAAGAGATTTATTTGGAGAGTGTGTGTGTGTGTGTGTGTGTGTGTGTGTGTGTGTGTGTGTGTGTGTGTGTGTGTGTGTGTGTGTGTGTGTGTGTGTGTGTGTGTGTGTGTGTGTGTGTCAGGATGAGAGAAAGAAAACTGAACGGAGGAACTGAGGGAGGAAAGAAGAAAGAGAAGGAAAGGGAAAGGAGGGAGGAAGGGAAGAATGGAGGGGAGGATGGGTATGGGAGCAAAGAAGAGAAGGGGAAGGTGCAGAGGGAGGGGGTGGGATAGAGGAGGGGGGGGTAACATAGTACAGAAGAGAGGAGAGGAAGGAGAAAATGGGGAGGGAGGGGGTGAGAAGGGGAAGAAGGGGTAGGCGAGAAAGAAATGAAAGTGGAAGGGATGGATGGGAGGGAAGGGAAATGAGGTGAGACGGAGGATGGAGGACTGGGAAGTGGAGAGGGGAAAGGCCGGAGAGGGATGCTGAAAGAGGGAAGGAGAAGGGGAGGGAAGGAGAGGATAAAAGGAGAAAAGGGAAGAGGAAGGAGGAGAGGGGAAGGGATGAGAGAGGAAGAGGGAAGATAGGAGGGGAAGAGGAGAGGTGGGATGGGTGAAGATGGCGAAGATGGAGAGAGGAAATATATCAAGAGAGAAGGAGCACAGGGGATCAAACGATTGGAGGGAAGATGGAGAGTGTGAGGGAGAGAGGGAGGGACGGAGGGAGAGAGGGAAGGAAGGATGGAGGAATGGAAGGAGAGGGAAGGCATAATGGGAGAGGAAGAAGGGGGAGGGGTAAAAAAAGGAGAAAGTGAAGAGCTGAGAAGGGTGGAGGAGGGGTGGAGGTAAGAGAAAGAGGGAGTTATTAACGACAATGGAGAGGCCTGGGAAGAAAGGGGGGACAAGGAGGGGAGAGAGAGAGAGAGAGAGAGAGAGAGAGAGAGAGAGAGAGAGGGGGGGGGACGTCGAAGGATGGTGAAGAAGGAAATGAGAAAAAAAACAAGAAAGAAAGAAATGAAGGAAGGAAGGAAAGACTGATGGGATGTTGAGAAGATGGGAGAAATGGGAGGGAAGGAAAGAAGGAAGTGAGGCAGCTGTGGTGTGGAGAAAGGGAGGAAGAAAACGATAAAGGCTGAAAATGAGGAGAAAGAAAGGAAAGGGAGTGAACGATAGAAATGAAAAAGACGAATATGAGAAGGCTAAGAAGATAACACAAGTAGGATGCGAAAGGTGAAAAAAAGGAATGGGGATGGAAAGGGAGATATGAGAGAAAATCAAAGGGAAGATAGTCCAGAGAAGGAGGAGAAGGAGGAGGAGGAGGACACATAAATGATTAATGAGACAAGGAAAACTAAGTAATATAAGGTAGGCATCTATACAGGAGGGAATAAGAAGAGAGAATAAGAGACAGTAAGAATAAGAGGTGAAAGAGAAATAGGCTGAGACAGGAATACAAAAATGAAGAACAGAAGGAAATTGAAAAGTACGAAGATGGTCTGACAAAAGGACGACTAAATACGAATGAGGGAGGAGAGAACAGCCGAATAGCAAATGAGGTAGGGGAGGGGAGGGGGAGAGGAAGGGAGAGGGGAAGGAGGGAGATGGACAGGGAGGGAGGAAGAGGAGAAGAGGGAGGGAGGGAGGAGGGAAGGAGGGAGAATGGTGGGTGGGAAGAGAGGAGTAATTTGTCACTGATAAAGAGGAGTGGAGTAAATAAAAGTGGTTGATAAGTAAAGATGGAGGGCATGGGGGAGGCGTGATGAAGGAGGGGGAGAAGGAGGGAGAGGGAGAAGAAGGGAGAGGGAGAAGGGGGGAGAGAAAACGGAGGAGAGGGGAAGTAACGACAGAAATCAGGATAAACTGAGAATGGAAAGGGGTAATCGAAGAAAGACAGTTAAGGTAATTAAGAACAAAGAGAAAAGAACTATGGGAAAACCCCGATGAAAGAGGAGGAGGAGGAGGAGATGAGAACACAAATAAGGAGGAAACAAAATGAAGGGTACAATGTGAAAAGAGAGAGAGAGAGAGAGAGAGAGAGAGAGAGAGAGAGCGCTGGAAGATAAATTAGTTACAGGGTACACAGGTACAAACACCATACAGGCCTTACAGTTTCTTCAACATGATCACCCAAACACAAAGAGGATGATTCACACGCTTATTACAGAAGCATAATAAAATGAGGACAGCGAGGCAAATGGCTCTCCCTTAACCTGTTGACCCTCCAGAAATAAAGCGTATCGAATATATATATATATATATATATATATATATATATATATATATATATATATATATATATATATATGTATATATATATATATATGGAAAAACAGATAACTCGACAAACAGCAAGACTGAAATGCCAGAAGGGAATTTTATGGGAACGGAGGAGAATAGCAAAAGAAGAGGCAACTATTAAAAATCGTCAGGAAATAGCAATATGGAATGAGTGTCCTCGTGGTGACGGGGTAAATTCTATGTGTTTTCTATGTAAACCGTGAAGAGAATAGACCCCAGAACTGATCCCTGTTGCACTCCCCTCCTTACTAAGACTCAAGAAGATGACTGACCATTAACACACTCGGGGTGAATAACATCTTAGGACGTCGGTAGGAATAAAATACCGGAGCTGTCCCAACCATGAGTCGGTTATTGACGGTTCGGGGAAGATACGGTAAGGAATGATTGAGAAAAAACGGGAGAAAAAAGAAGAAACAACGAGACGACTTGAAAAGAAGAAAAACCAAAGAAGTGGGAAAGGAAGTGATGGCGAATAGCAATAAGGAAAAACATAAAAATATACGAATAAATAAGAGACACTGGAACAAGGAAGTAAGTCGGAATAAAGAAATAAGAATGGCTGCAAATATATGGAGAGAGATAAAAGATAGTAGAACAAGGAAGCAGGAAAGAAAAGCAATCAGAACTACAGAACGAGAGAAAGGACACAAACTAACAGAATATAAATGAGGAAAAGAAGTCAGAGAGAAAAAAAAAGTAAGCAGTAGGGAGAGGGAAGAATGATGCAACAGAATAGGGAAAAGAAAGGAGGATAGGAAAAAGGGAAAAAAGAGAAATGGGAGCATATAAAGAAAAAATGCGATTACTAGGAGATAAAAAATTAAACAAAAAAAATTCTAATGATAAAAAAGGAAGGAGGAGGTGAAGGAGAAGGGAGGGAATGGAGAAAAAGGATGGAGGAGAAAAAAACAAGTTGAGGAGGAAAGGTGAGAAAATAGAAAGAGAGAGAAGAAAGATGAATGATGACAGGCAGAAACATGCTCTCTCTCTCTCTCTCTCTCTCTCTCTCTCTCTCTCTCTCTCTCACACACACACACACACACACACACACACACACACACACACACACACACACATGAGAGAGAGAGAGAGAGAGAAAGTATACAGTCCCCAGTGGAGTGATGTGCTGTCTGATTGCCTGGCTGCCTGACTCCCGCGAGTTGACTTCACGATTCTTAGCCTCTCTCTGTCTCTGTCTCTCTGTCTCTCACTCTCTCTTTCTCTCTCTCTCTAACTACCTTACTCTCCATTCCCCCCTTCTTACTTTATCATTCCCAGTCACCCCCCGCCCTTTTCACTATCTCACTGCCCATCGTGTCTTTCTATGACTATCTCACTGACTCAGACTAACTCTCCCCGGACTCGCTATTCGACTGACTCTACACACTGACTGACTAACTGAATAACTGGCTGACTGTCGGACCTAATCAAACCTAACCTAACCTCAGAAAAAAACTAAATGATCCGCCAGTTAAGAGGAAAACTGACTGGCCGTGTGGGTGACTGATCCGACTGACTGATCCGTGAGAGAGAGACAACCCGCGGTCCCTGGCAGTGATAGCCGCGGTGATGCGTCTTTGGAACAACCACACCGATTAGCTCTCTCTCTCTCTCTTTCTCTGTTCCCCAACCCCCTTTTCTCCCTTCCCCTACTCTCTCTCTCTCTCTCTCTCTCTCTCCTGCTGCGTCTTGTTTGTATTTATGTTATTTGTTTTCTTTGGAGAGATTGCATATTCTCACCTTTGTCTTGTTTGGAGGAGGGGAGTTTTTTCTTTTTCCCTCTTTTCTTTTTTCTTTTTTTTTTCAGAGGGTAACACAGTATCGTTTGCCAATTTTCTGAGTTTTTGTTTGTCTCTGCTCTTTGTGTTTGGATTTTTTTTTCTTTCGTTTCAGGTCTGTTTTTAAGGAACTTTTTTCCTTTTGGTGTGCATTTTTTTTCTTTTATTTCCTGTGATTTTGAGAAGGTCTTTTCAGTTTTGTCATTATTTGGCTCTAACTATTTGGCTTTCCGCTTCTTTTTCGAGCTGTTGGGTATTTCTCTCTCTCTCTCTCTCTCTCTCTACTTCTGTTTGCTTTGAATGTTTGAGTTTTTATTTTGTATACTGAAGTGATTTGTTTTTTATGCTGAACCGTTTCTATTATTTATTTATTTTTACTGTTGTGTTTTTTACCTGCATAATAATTTAAGGCTCTTTAAGGTGAGTGTTTGCTTCTTAAACTTTCATTTTGATCTGACCTTTCGTTTTTCATCGAGTGCTAATTTTTGAGAGATGCTGTTTGCTGGGGCCATTAACCGCCTCATGACCCGGATAATTCTGGTTTCTAGAAGGTAACGTCAGACGACTTTATTCAGCAAGAAGTGAGCATGGAGGACTGAAAGTGTTAATATCGACATAATCTGCACCAGTAACAACAGATCAGGATTAGAGGTGTATAATGCAACAAAAAAAAATGATAAAATAAAATAAACTGCTTAGGAAGAGGTGTTACTGATTCTCCTAAGTTGACGAGAATATGGCCTGTATTCCAGGTGACGTGGGAGGCTTCGTTAACATCAGTTCCTCGGCGATTTATTTTCCCTATTACACAACAACATACTTTTGGATGTTACTTGTTTTAGAATAAAAGTCGTTTGCATCATTAAACTGCAAGATGATGCTGAGGTGTAAGGTACAGAATAAATCGCTAAGGAGGAGGTGTTAGGAACTCCCCTGCCACTTGCATACGATTATATCCAATGAGGCCATAAAATACTGCCTGCCTAACAGGTATTAATAATGCAGCACCACAGCCACCAGCATACCACCAACACCCTCTCACACCAGGTATATTCACGCTTACCTGCATACTAATTACACCCTCTTACACTTACATATTATTTACCTACTTACATACTTATTTACATATTTACACACGCAGTTACCAGGTATATTCACGCTTACCTGCATAATAATTACACCCTCTTACACTTGCATATTTACATACATACATACTTACATATTTATTTACAAATTTACATACACGTTAACACCAAACCAGTCACACTTATACATTATCTGGTAAATACACTAATTGCAAGATTATGGAAAGCTTTTGAATTTATGTACCTTGAGTTTAATTATAAGTCTCGGTTTTCTCCTTAATCTTCACATTCCGATCTTTGTATGGCTCTGATTTATATAGAGCTTAAGGATGACGCTCTCAGGCTCCTAAACTCCTTCTCATACAGGACTCTCTCTCTCTCTCTCTCTCTCTCTCTCTCTCTCTCTCTCTCTCTCTCTCCTAATAGTATATGGTTATTCTAATTTCTTCTACTTTCCAATACTTTTAAGGCAATTTTCTTTCTTTTCTCACAAATTTCTATTCTCCTCCCTTTCCCTCATGCTTTTTCCCATTCTATTTCCATTATTTTTTTTATACATTTTAAATTTTTCCTTAATTTCTTCATTTCTGACAAATATATCTACTTTTTGTTTCTCTCCTCTTCCTATCTATTTACTTTCCTGTTACTATATCACCCTTGTCTTATATATTTTCACGGAACTCTTTTTTTTTTATAATTATTATTTGCCAGGGTACTTTTTTACAGGTCATAATTCATGGGCTTCGTCGTAAAATTAAAGATATGAAAAATATATATATCGTGTACAGTCTCTCTCTCTCTCTCTCTTTCTCCGGACGACATAACTCTCTCACTTCCTTTCCTCCCCCTCACTTCCTTCCTCTCTCCTTTATTCTCTCTTTCTAACTCTATTCTCATTATTTATCCTTTTCTCTCGCCTTTACAGTTTCGTTTTCCATTATTCATCCATTTCTTCTCCTTGTTTTCTACCTCTCAGTGTTTATTACTAATTTTCTCGTTTCTCTCTTCGTTTTTTTTTTCTTTTTTCTGCCCTTTTTCTTCCCTCGCTGGCTCTCCTTTATTAATGTTTGCTCTCATTTCTTTCTCCCTTATGCCTTCCTTTTTTTCGTTTCAGCTTTCCTTTATTCCCTCTCCTCTCTCAAGCTCCTCTATCCTTCCCAGCTTTTCTCCTCTAACTACAACTACTAATACTACTTACTACTACTACTACTACTACAACTACTACTTTCTCTCGCCCTAACCCTGTTCTTTCTCCCTTCTTTCCACTCCTTCTTCCCGATTATCTTCCCTCCCTCCATCTCTCACGCTCCCCTACTTCTCTCTCCCTCTCCTCCAATTTTCTCCTTAATCCAGTAGTCCAGCCTCTTCCCCTACCCCTTCCTCCTCCCTACTTTACCTTTCCTTCTCCCCTTTTTCTTTTCTCCAGCACTACCTCTCACCCTTCTTTCCTCATCCTCTTCCCCTCCCCTTTTCCGCCTCCCTCTCCTTCCTCTTCCTCCTTTCTTCTTACACATCTTCCTTATCCTCTTTTGCCCTCCTATCCTGAATCATCTTCCTTTTCTTCCTACTCTCAGTCCTCCCTCTTCT
The DNA here is from genome assembly GCF_032717465.1 of Coenobita brevimanus. Classification (NCBI taxonomy): domain Eukaryota; kingdom Metazoa; phylum Arthropoda; class Malacostraca; order Decapoda; family Coenobitidae; genus Coenobita; species Coenobita brevimanus. The sequence goes on from NC_137051.1 coordinate 20,616,755, forward strand.
TATTTCTTCATTCGTCATCACTCCAGCCCTCTTTCCTGCCATTTCCTAACTCTCTCCCCCTCTCTCTCTCTCTCTCTCTCTAAGTGCCTCATCATCCCTCGTTTCACCAACCCGATAATCCCTCTCTTCCCTCTTTATTTTATTTTCGGCTTTCTCTCCTCCCCTCTTCGTCTTTATCCCGGCTTCCCTCTACCAGTCCATTATCATTCTTTTGCCATCCCTTGTTCGACCACGCCCTCGCACGCATCTTCTCTCTCCTCCTCTTCCTCTTGTTTTTCTTCCTCCTCTTCTTCTTCCCTCTCCTCTTTTTCCTCATCCCCCTCTTCCTTCTCATTATTGGTATTCTTTGTATTTTATCATATTTCCCTCATTCAGTTCTTTTCATTGCTTCCCTCCTCTTCCTCCTCCTCCTCCTCTCTTTCTTCCTCCTCTGTTATTCCTTCTTCTTTATCTTCTGTCCCTCGTCCTTTCTCGATCATTGCATTCCCGTCATTTAGTTCTTTCCATCACTTCCATTTTTTTTTAAGACTTTCCCCTCCCTCCTCGTCCCTGTCCTCCTCCTCCTTCTCGTCCTCGTCCTCCATCTCCTCGTTTCTCTTCTTGATCTTCTGTTTTGACTATCACACCTCCTTCTTCCACTCTTCTCAGTCATTCTTTTTCTTCTTCTTCAGTTTTGTATTTTCTAAGCCCCAACTCCCCTCGTCCTTCGCTTCCTCCTTCATATTTTCTCCTTTCCATTTTCTCCATAATTCTAACTTCGATAATTCCAATTCCATCAATAAATTATCAGTTTTCGCCCTTCATACTTCTGTGTTTTCCTACCGTTTCTTAAATCCAAACTCCCTGGCCTCTGCTTTCTCCCCTACTCCTCCTCTTCCATCTTCCAATTCGTCTTCTAGTTCCTTCTCCTTCACATTCATGCCTCCCTCCTACTCCTCCCCCTCCTCCTTCTCTTGCCTATCCGTCTACCATTTCCACCTCCTTCCTCCGCCTCCCGCCCCTACCTCCTCCTACTTCCTACTCTTACCTCCTCTTCCTCCCCTGGGTCGCGTGGAGCCGAATCCTACAGGGAAGGAGCAAGAGCGAGCCTCAGTTACCCGCTTGACGTTGGAGGGAAAGGACGTGCCGTGTCGCGCTCTGTGGCCTCCCCCTCTCACCATCCACCCCACTGCCACTATGTAATATAAAAAAAAAAGAGAGGCGATTAAACCCAAAGCTCTTTAGCCCTTAGAACAGAGAAATATAATGGATAGTTAATGAACCTTTCTTGTGCATGTTCAGACCAGACTTCCACAAAAAAGTTAAAATTGCACAATTCTGACAACTTTGAACGAGGTCTTTGTTGTCGCGGCTCCTCGTTCGTCCTGTCGCGGGAAAATTTTGGGCGCCTTGCTTCTCTAAGCCCAGCGGGGGAGAGGAAAAGTCGGATAGTTTTTTCTCCCCCCAGGACGGACTACGACGAGGACGCTTACAAGGAGACAACAGGATTTACTTGACATGCAGTAAAGGGGACGTGATGAGGTGAGCACAACTTTATTATTACTTGTCATGTCACCTGAACATTACATAAACAACTAAATTATTACATGAAAAAAGGTATAAACAGTACAAACAATACATTTTTCCCTTCATAAAGCCACTGAATATTGTTTGTAAGGAGGAGATAAAGAAATAATATGGGACTACAATCAACACACTCTCAGTTCCCTCCAGTGATGCATTTCATAATACCTACATACACACGGTTATAGTCTGGTCCTTTCACCTGACAACGCTCCGTAACCCCCTTTCAGCCTGGTTAAGGGCTGTGTAGTATATCTGACGGCTGATTTGACTAGAAACCAAGGAGACTCATGACAACGATCCGTAGCCCATTTTCAGCAGGTATGAGGGTAATTGAAGTTCTACTGGAGGGGTGATTTGACATTTAACTAGTAACCAAGGAGACTCATTCTTACCTCATAACAAAGGCTGATGGAAAGCCATGTAACCACAACTTAGGTTCGTATCCTCGTCGGGGAAGGAAGCTCCCAAACACCTCTTCCTTTGCGCTTTATTCTTGGATACGGCTGGTTCAATTTGTTTTATTTCAATGACACAGAAAAGAATAGCGAGGAGTAATAAGCGAAATAAATCGCTTGGGAAGAGGTGTTAGGGAGCTTCCTTAACCTAGCTGTGAGTGACTTAGTTCCATCAGATGAAAACACTCGCTCTAGTAAAAAAAAAAAAAAAAAAAAAAAAAAAAAAAAAAAAAGAAAAAAGAAAGAAAAAGAAAGAAGGGAGAGACAAAAATACAGAAAAAATTGACCAAAAAATCCTTCGTCATAAAAGAAATATTAAGTACACATTAACCACAAAAACAGTAAGGGAAAAAATAAAGGGTTGGTAAATAAATAAAAATGAATAAATAAAAAAAGGTCTGTTAAATATATGGGCCTGATTGAACGCTGTCTATCGGATCAGAATTATTGTTAATTTTGCGAGCGACATTAGTACGGGGATTTATTACTGGCACGGCTGGGAGTATTAATTATTGCTCTGTGGAGTGGGTGGATTGGTGGAGTGGAGTGGAGTGGAGGATTGGTGGAGTGGAGTGGAGGATTGGTGGAGAGATGTGGAGTGGATGACTGGTGGAGTGAAGTGGAGTGGATGATTAGTGGAGAGATGTGGAGTGGATGATTAGTGGAGTGAAGTGGATGATTGGTGGAGTGAAGTGGAGTGGATGATTGGTGGAGTTTAGTGGAGTGGAGTGTGGGGATTGGGTATGTTATCGTACTGTTTTGAGGGACGGTGAGGTGGATGACTGGTGGAATGGAGTGGAGCGTAAGGACTGGGTGTAATTTTAGGGGAACTGCGGAGGTGATGCAGAAGTGGATGACTGGTGGAGTAGAGTAAGTGGACTTGGAGTTATCTTTTTGTGGAACCGGCCAGTGGAGCCAGGGAGCGGGATGGAGAGGGTGACTGGTGGAGCAGGTGGAGTGGAAGTATTCATTCTTGTATAGTGGAACGGCCCAGTGGAACAGAGGAGTGGATAAGTGGTGGAGTGGAGTGGAGTATGAGGACTGGGAGTATGGTATTAATTATTCTTGAGTGGACTGGCATCTGGAACAGTGGAGTACATGGCAGGTGGAGCGGAGTGGAGTAAGAGGTCAATGTTGGGTGGAGTTTTGTAGTGGTGGGGAGCTTTGTGGTTGCTGTAGGAGTGGGTAACTGGTGGAGCAGAGTGGAGCAGCCTTAATTCTGAGTGGAGTGGTGTGCTGGATGAAAGAGGGGGCGACTGGTGGAACAGGGTGGAATTTATTGTGGATGAACTGACAGCTAGAGCCGATGGAACAATGTCGGGTTACAGTGGATGAAGGATGGGTGATAAGTGGAGTGGAGCGGAGTGGAGTAATGTGGAGTGGAGATATTGTGGTGGAAATGATATTGTAACACTTTTGAGGTGAATGAAGCGATACAGTGAGTTGAGCGAAGACATGATTGGTGGAGCAGAGAGTGGAACTGATGAGTGGAACATTTTCTTGGGTGGAAAGAAAGCGTGGAAGGGTACAGTGGATGAAAAAGGGATTGGTTTATGGAGGAGGGAGAGTGGAGGGGTATACAGTAGTGGATGAAAAAGAGACTGACAGATGGTGTTGGGTGGAAGAAGAGGGTGGATAGGGTTACCGCTGGGTGCACAAGTAAAGTGGGCGATGAAGGGGACTGCTGATGGAGAGGAGTGGAGCAGATATCTTACTCAGGGTGGCGACAGAAGGTGGATAGCGTCAGAGCTGGGTGGAAAATTGGTAGTGGATGAAGGAGACGATGACTGATGGTGTGGAGTGGAGTGGAGTGGTGTGGATGGAACAGACAAGAGCGATATGTGGAGCAATGCCAGGGTGGATCGAGGGACAGGAACGAAATGACTGGTGAAGCGGGGTGGAGGGGGGAAGAGTGTGACTGGGGTCACTGTTGGGTGGAGTGCGGTGGAGTGGTGGATGAAGCGGGGTTTACTAGTGGAGCTGCGTAGAACAACTTACAGGTGGAAAGAGAGAGGGTGGAGCGGTGTAGTGGGTGGGGAAGGTGGATATTTGATGGAATGAAAATATCGTGGTGGAATTGAGTGTTCAGATAAGCGGAGTTAAATTTGCGTGACGGGAGGGAGTGGATCGATGTAGTGAAGTGGATGGGAACTGCGTATTGATGGTGGAGGAAGGGGGGGGTGGAGGGAGTTTAGTGGATAAAGGAGAGGCTGACATGTGAAGTGGAGGGAGACTCTCTCGGTGGAACTGACAGGTGGAACAGGTGAAGCAGACATTTTTGGGTGAAGAGAGAGGGTGGAGCGGTGCAGTGAGAATGAGAGAGTGATCGGGGTGAGAATGAGAGAGTGATCGGTGGAGTGTACAAGGAAAGGTGGAGAGGAGGAGAAGTGGATTGTAAAGGAGGCGGAGTGGAGGTGAATTTAAGAAGAGAGGAAAAGTTGAGTGTAAGAGGGGAGATGGAGTGAGGTGGAATAGAGAGGTGGAGTGGAAGGTGGAGTAGAGGAGAGCTATCGTGGTGGAAATATTACAACAGCCAGGACACTTTTTCCACGGTGAAGGGCTAAGGTGGAGGAGCGGTAAGGGAGGGGCTGAATGGTGGCGTGGAATGAAGTGGAACTGTTTAATTCTGGGTGGCAGGAGCAGGTGGACGAGGGTCAGTGATGCGTGAGAGGCTTAGTGGCTGCATGGGTGGACTGACAGGTGGAGTGAGATGGAATTAACGAGGTGGAATCAGTAGTTAGTAAAATCTATGTGGATGAAGAGATGAAGTGGGTAAAGCCTTGCGTAACTGGTGGAGGGAAGTGGAATGACTGAGGTGGAACTGGTAGGAAGGACTGATTGAGTAAATTACGGGTGGAGGGAGAGGGAGGAGAGGTGCAGCGGATAGTGAAGGGATGGATTGGTGGAATGAAACAGTTAAGTAAATCTGAGTGATGGGAGAGGGTGGATGGGCCCAGTGCTATGTGGAACGATGAGGTGGATGGAGGAGATAATCACCGGTGGAGTAGAGTGGAATTGCTAGTTAGTACAGGTGGAACCACGTGGAGGTGTCTGAAGGTGGAAGAGTTTGGAGATGAAATTGCAGAGGTGAGATGCTGGCCTAATTCTCTCTCTCACGTTAAGATTACACGCCAGAAGGGAGAAACAGAAGACGTAAAACAGACATACTTTCACTCTTCACTGTACATCAGGATTATGCACTTTGGCGGAATGAAAATGTGGACTCATCTGGGTGGAATATATACGCAGGTAACTGGTACAGGTGGAGATCTGGGTGGAATGCAAAGGTGGATGACATTAATTAGGTGATTAAATATGAAGTAATTTTAATATTATTCTTGCTCTACAGGATATTTAAGAAATCCAAATTAACTTGTAGTACTGAAGGAGGATTAAGGATGATTAAGACCAAGGAGGATTAACAAAAAAGGTGATTAAGATTAAGGACGATTAAGATTAAAGAGAATTAAGACAAACTCTTCCACCTCGGCTACTGCTCAGATGAATAAAATCGTCAGGAGGCAGCAAGAATGAATAAAATATCATCGTACTGAAGAAGTTAAGCCGAGTAAACGAGTCAGTGGAGCAAGTGGAGAGGGTATGTGGAAGAGAGTGGAAAACTGAATGGATACTGTGGAACAAAACACTGGGATTATTATTATTATTATTATTATTATTATCATCACTTTTTGTACCTGAACCCTTCTACATGTACACGTATTTTAAAAGCCAAATGATTTTACTCGGATTTTTTTTCAGCTCGAATACTGAAGGGGTTAACTGGGGTACGTCTGTCTGTCTGTCTGCCTGTGTGTTTGTTTGTCACCTCCCCCCCCCCCGTTCGCAAAAAAGCACCTCTTGCCTAAAATGAATAGAACAGTATGGAGGTAGGTAAATAGATAGGTAATGAAGACAGATAGATACATAGATAGATAGATACATAAATAAGTACATACATAAATAAACGACGTCCTTGGCCTGAATGGGTTGATTAGTAGGGCCCAGGTACGTCACATATATTTTTAATTCCTTCCATCTTCAGGTGATTATTTACTTATTTATTACCTCTTTATTTTAGCTTGAGGGACATGACAAGCTGTAAGGGGCTTAGTGTAAGGCAAATCAACCCCTTCATTACTACGGACCTTTGCTAAATTGGATAAAGAATACAAAATAAATATAATAATGGGCGTCATCGGATTAAAGAGGCTAAGATTATGCCTAGAAGTGTGGGCCCATTTATTACTATGACGTATTTTTTTATTTATTCCTATTACCCAAAGACGATTTTATTCAGCTGTAGAGGGATTTTTCGAACGGGTGGGATTAGATATAGACTCCATTAATCCCTTCTACATGATTTTTCCCCTATATGTGACGTGAATAAGGGGTTGCAGACTGGGTTGCAAGGCTGAAATGAAACAAATAGGAATGGAAATATACTTATGTTGAAAAATGGTGGCCGACATGTCAAGAAATCCACGCTTCGGTCAAAATCGTCCAACTTTGTGGAAAACACACGCCTCAAAAAACAACACCCATCAACACACGACATACATAGCAATTCATTGGACAAACGTCAAAACAACATACACACACACACACACACACATATATATATATATATATATATATATATATATATATATATATATATATATATATATATATATATCAAAGCACAGGCCACAACGAATACTGCGAAAGTCAGCGAAAAGCTAGGGAAAAGTTAGGCAGCGTGGAGTGGAGTGGAGTGGAGCAGAGAGGGCACGGTGGAGAGGGGTGGAATGGAATGAAGAAGGATGAACTGGAATTTAGGGGAGTGGAGTGGCGTGATGGATGGAACGGAGTGATAGACAGAAGCATCGATAAACAGTGGTGCAGAGAGGGGAACACACCAAGGGCAACTTGATACAAAAGGGCAGGAAATGATTTAGAGGTCACATTTTACTGAAGTGGGGTGGACAGTCTGATTGATAGATGGATGGATAGATGGAAAAAAGATAATGAGACAGACAGATAAATGCAAACACACACACACACACACACACACACACACACAGACAGAGCACAGGCAGAAACACGCAGACAGGCAAAAATATAACATGCCCCACCTAAAACAGAAAACAGACAAATACAAATGTCCACACAAAGCCTCACACACACACACACACACACACACACACACACACACACACACACACACACACACACACACACACACACACATCTAAAAATACCACCCTTCTCTCTTATGAATACGTATCCAAGAGTCTTCCTCATGCTGAATAAAATCGCCTGGCCGCTGTAAGAATAAATCAAAGAGGGCGTTATACATTAAAATAAATTATGTACTAAACTGAATAAAATAGTCTGAAGCCAGCACGAAAAAATCTGAAAAAAGAGTAACCATACCAACTGGGGTAATAGGGATAATGACAGAACACGTACGCAACAAGATAAAAAAATATAAAAAGGTCACAATATCAAGGGGAGAGAGAGAGAGAGAGAGAGAGAGAGAGAGTGAGTGATATCCAAACACCGAACAAATGTAGAAAAATCCAAACGCTCTCTCTCTCTCTCTCCCTGATTACTATGGATCTGAGGGGGACGAATCGGGGCACAACAAAACTGACCCAATAACTAGGGCGGGAGGAAGTGAGGCGGCCTAATCAAGCCCTCTCCACCAGCCCTTATTTTAGTCCTGATCTAGCCCTCACCATCAGCCCTTATCAACCCTCACTTCCAGCCTTCACCTCTGCCCTTTCTTCATATCCATCAATCCCCTTTCTCACCCCTTCATAAGCTTCATCTCAGTGCCTTCATAGCTCTTATATCCACCCCTTACCAGCCCTCATTTCCACGCCTCACCAATCTAAAACACCCATACTTTGTCTTCACCTGATTTCACACTCTACCAGCAATCACCACATCAACCCCCCTCACCCTTATCAACTCCTCCAACCCTATTCTCTCATCTACTCCTACAGCCCTTCCATTCACTCCTTCATCCATCACCTTCACTTTCTCAATGCTCATCTCCACATTTTCAACCCTCACTGCCTCCCCTCATCTCCACTCATTACCTCTATCCCCTCACATATACACCCATATCCACCCCTCATCTCCATCTCTTCCCCCTTCATATCAACCTCTTATCTCCTTACCTCTCACATCTACCTCTTCAATCCTCACATCCCACCATCCATCTCCATCCCTAAACATCCTTCTCATCCAGGCCTTTCAGTTCTCACATCCATCCACCACACCTACTCCCCATCCACTCTCTCATCCACACCTCCACCCCCTTACCCATCCACCCATCATATTCACCCATCTGTTACCCATTCGATACATTCATCCAATACACCTGCTCTTCATCCATCCCTCATCCACACGTCCACACCTTACTTATCCACCCTTCAAAGCCACACCTCAACCAGCCTTTCGCAACCACCCCTTACCAGTCCACCTCTCATATCCACATCTTAACCACCCCTTCACATGTGCCCCTTATCCACCATCCACCTCTCATATCAACTCATCATTCACCCCTCATTCCCGATATCATGCGCAACAATGTGGAGTGGTGTGAAGTAGAGTACAGTAGAGTGGACTGCAGTGGAGAGAGCCATAATTAAGGGCTACAAATGCATGCCAGATATGCACTCCATTTGTTCCCTCCTTCCCTCCTCCATTGCATTTTTTTTTTTTTTTATCTGACCGTGACCCCTCGACCTTTGATAGCGACGATAAATACGGGTCACAGTCTTATCCGGGGCTGATCTCCATGCGAGTTTTGGCAGGTGAATAGTGTGTGTGTGTGTGTGTGTGTGTGTGTGTGTGTGTGTGTGTGTGTGTGTGTGTGTGTGTCAGGGCTGGATGTAGTCCTTTTCTTGTCATTCTTGGTGTTGTTCTTGCTCTGAATTTCTGCCTGCCTCTTACTCTCGGTTTTTCTGTTAAATACTGTCTTTCTCATCCTTGTTTTGTTACTGTAATACATTATAATTCTCTCTCTCTCTCTCTCTCTCTCTCACACACACACACACACACACACACACACACACACACACACACACACGACTCATTCTCCGTGCAACAACCGATCCACTTCTAATCCTCCACTTCCACTTCCCAAGACCCAATTTGAGGTGGACTCTTAACAAACTTCCGCCTCGCAACTTCTTACCCTTTCAGAACGATGACGTTTTAGGGTATTTAATTTTTGGTATTGCAGCAGAGTTTTTTTAAATATTTTATTCTCTCTCTCTCTCTCTCTCTCTAGTGGTGAAAGCGTCAAATACGACCTCGTCAGACTACGCAAAATAAAAAGATAAAGAAAAGGAGAAAAGGGAAAATGAAAGAAAGCCGCCATCGTACATAAGGGGTTGATGAGTTTGTTGTTTAATTCTTGCTGTACACACACAAGCACACACACACACACACGGTAGCTTAGTCGGTAGAGAGGTGGTGTGCAGTCCTACTGGACCCAGGTTCAAATCCCCGCTGGGGCAGGGAACAGTTTAAAGATTTGAATTTAATAAAAAAACAGACTTTACTGATCCACCAGAAGACCCGCCGACATGTAAAAACACCCCCGCTAAGACCACTACACCAGTCCTGTATGAGAGCCCTAGCATGTATTCAATATGGACGGTGGGTGTTAGCGCCGAAGTGATGAATGTAGAGGTGTATGGTATGTTGGAGGACTACTGGGCCTTGGAAGCTGGCTGTGAAGCCAATGCCCAGAGTCGGACACACAAAAAACGCGCACGCACACGCACACGCACACGCACACGCACACGCACACACACACACACACACTCACGAGGGCGAGCATCTAATTCTATCTACTTTTTTTCCAATCTGTGTTCTTAAATGTCAGATTCTTGGCGTAATCATTATATAATTAATGATAATAATAATAATAATAATAATAATAATAATAATAATAATAACAACAACAACAACAACACCAACAGTAATCATCATCATCATCACCAGTAGCAGCGTCCAGACAACTAAAGTTTGCCCAATTCAATGGGCCACGCTTCCAATTACTCATCATTCAAGCCCACGGAATCCTGACTCCATCTGATAGACCAAAAGGTTTCACCACGTACTTTAGTTTCAGAATATAACAACCATCATAATAATAATACCAATAATTTCAACAACAGCAACAATAACAACTGCAGTAATAATAGCAATAATAATAATAATAATAATAATAATAATAATAATAATAATAACTCCACTACTTCAAATATCAGACTAGACACCATTGCAAAAGGCTATGAAAAACGGGTCAATTTTCCTTCTTTGTGAAAAAAATAAATAAATAAAAAAATAAAAACTGACCCTGGGAAATTATGCACATTGCTGAGGTAAGCAAATGGCTCCTAATTTTAAAGGTACAGGTAACTAATGAAGCGGGGTCATTACTGCCTAATTGCTGTTGTCCTACTGGGTCAACGATGGCAGTGGTGACGTGAAGGTGTGTGGCAGGTAGGAAAGTAACTCTGACACATCCACTGGTAAGCTCGTCTCAGTGGACACAAGAAAATGACAGCGGGTTAAGCCTTGAGAGAGAGAGAGAGAGAGAGAGAGAGAGAGAGAGAGAGAGAGACAGAGAGAGAGAGAGAGAGAGAGAGAGAGCAAAAAACCCTGACGTCAATTTTTCTCTTCCACCCTGATCCACCACCAAGCCTCCCTCCGCCTCCACTTTTTGGCTTCCACCTCTGCGAAGCCTCTGGTAAATCCTCCCCAGTCGGCTGTGCTCCCAAAAGTGCCTCGCTCTAAAACTATAGCCATTTTTGTGCGTATTTTTGTTATCTGGGGACGGCTGGGACGGGCGTTGACGGAGTGGGAGGAAGATGGGGAAGAAGGGGAGGAAGGGGATGGGAGGTGAGGTAGGGGAGATTTGGGGGAGGATGAAAGAGGCAGGGGGTAGGGAAGCAAGGGAGAAATGGGGTAAGAACCAAGGTAAAGGTAGGGGAGAAGTAGGGTAAGGTAGGGATGATTGGAGGAAGGTTAAAGGAGGAAATGGAAAAAGATAGAGAAATGCGAGCTAGGCATGGAAAAGTTAGGGAAATTGGGGGAAGGTAAGAGAGACGTCTACAAGGCTAGGGGAGGGAAGGGAAAATGGTATGGAACCGTGAGGGAGGCAGAGAAAAATTAGGAGCTAGGGGAAAACCATGGCAAATTTAGAGAGATGTGGGGAAGCTTTGGGTAGGGACGGGAGAAAAGTAGAGAACTGTGAGGGGCAAAGGGGAGTTAGGGGAAGGAGGTCGGTGAAATCAGGAAAAGGTAGGGAGATTAGGGGAACGTTTGGGTAGGGATGGGAAAAAAATAGAGGAATGTGAGGGAAGAAAGGGAAAGGCATGGGGCTAGGGGGAGGGAGGACCGGGAAAACTGGGGCAAAGTAAGGGAGATCAGGGGAAAGGCAGAGGGGGTTTAGGTAGGGGAAAGGAGATACAGTGAAGGGGAGGGGAACAATGGTGGGGATGGGAAATGAAGGGGAGATGAGTGTTGGGGTGAAGGTAGGCAAACAGCAGTGGTAATGAGGGTAAAAGAGGGAAAATATAAGGGAAAAAGGGAGAGAGGTAGAGGACAACTAGAACAAGGTAGGGAATTTATATTAAGAGAAGGGGGGTAAGTTAAGGCAAGGGAACAGGATGGGGGAATTGGGGAACGTCGGGAGAAGCAATGGGAAAAATTTTAGGGAGGAGGGAAGAATGATGGGAAACTGTGAGGGGGGAGGGGGAGAATTTATAGAAGGGGACACTGTGGAGGGAGAGAGGAAGTTATGGAAAGGGAGGGAGGGGAGGGGAAAGCTAGAAAAAGGGAGGGAAAAAAGGGAGAGGGAGGTAAATGCAGGGGAAAAATAAAGGAAAAGCAAGCGTAAGCAAGGTGGGGGGGGGGGAGGTGAGGATCTGGGTAGGCAACGGGAGGGGAAAGGAAGGAAAAAACAGGGAATGAAAGGGAAAACGTTGAAAAATGCGAGGACGTCAGGGGAAAGTTGGGGGGAATTAGAGAGGGCAGAAGGAAAGAATGGGGATGGTACAATGGAAAAGGGAGAGATTTTCTGAAAGGGAAAGGCAAAATGACAAGGATGAGGAGACGTGATGGGAAAAGTTAGGGATAAAGAGGAAAGGAATATAAGGATGGGAAAGGGAGAGAAAGTTAAGAGAAATGGAGAGGATAGAAACGCGCGCGCGCACACACACACACACACACACACACACACACACACACACACACACACACACAGCGAGAGGGAAGGGAAAGGGGAGAGGTTATGAGGATGAAAACTGGGAAAGTTAGGAAATGAGGATGATTTGAGGAGGGGACAAGGAAAAGACAGGGATAGAGAGGGAAAGAGGAAAAATTATGAAATGAAGAGAAACGCTAAAGTGAGAAGGAGAGATTACGGCTGACGAGAATGAGCATAGGAAACGGATTTAGTTAGGTTAGGTTAGGTTAGGTCGTCAGGTAACGTTGGGTTAGATTAGACTGGGTTGGGTTGGGTTGGGTTGGGTTAGGTTAGGTTAGGTCAGGTTAGGTTAGGTCAGATCAGGTCAGTACAGGTCAGGTAAGGTCAGGTCAGGTCAGGTCGGGTCAGGTTACGGTGGAAAGTCAATAAGGAATGAAAGAGGGGAAAGGAAAGGTTGAGGAAAGGGGGAGTGAGAAGAGATACGACTTGGGAACGGACAGGAAGGAGGGGATATGGGAAAGGGGAAAGACAGCCAAAGGGGAGGGGAACGGTAAGGTAGAAAAATGGGCGAGGAAACGTATGGGAAGAGAGGGTAAGACAAAAAAAAAAAAAGTGGAAAGAGGAGAATGGAGAGGGGAGAGGCGAAGAGAGAAAAAGAGTTATAGGCGAAAAGAGAAAGGGGCAGTTATAGATAGCGAGGAACGTTGAAGTAAAGACGAGAGGTGACGATTAAGGAGGAGAGGATGGTCGCCGGGGAGGAAGATTAGTTAGGAGGGCATGTGCGGAAGGAGGATAGGCGGGTAGGAGGGAGCACGGAGGAAGGTTGGGGAAAAGAGGACGAGCAGCAGCAGGAGAAGTAGGCAAGTAGTGGGGGACGAAGGGAAGGGAGAGGGAGGGGTGGGTAGGTAGGTTTGGGAAAAGAGGAGGAGGAGGATAATGAAGAGAAGAAGGAAAAGTAGGAATGTAGTGGGGGTCGAAAGGAAAGAAGGACGAGGGGTAGATAGGTAGATGCTTAGGTAGGTGGGTAGGCAGGACGAGAGGAGAAGGCGTAAGTAGATAAAGTGATCGGGGAAGAGATGCGAGGAGGGGTAAGTCGGTATGGCTTAAAGAGAGGTAGAAGGAGAGATGAGGACGAGAAGGGATAGGTAGGTAGGAAGAACATAAGGGGAGGGGCAGGGAAAGGCAGGGATATACAAAGTGAGAGTTGCTTTGTAGAGATTCAGAGAAGCTGCCTAGGGTGGACTTAACAATAGCAGAGGCAGAGGTTGTGTGGCTTCTGGGGGTTGTGCAAGGTGCTACAGTTAACAGAATATAACACAACAATGTACTCAGTGACGTGGGTCGTAACAGTTAACAGAAGACAGAACTGACAGGCGTGGACTGTTATCAATTAATAGAAGATGGTACCGAGAAGATTAAGTGGTAAAAATTTGCAGATGATAGTACTGACTGGGGTGAGTAGTTACTGGATTGAAGGGGGTGACAACAGTTAACAAAAAATGATACGTGTTAGACGCTGCTGGCAGTAGGCGGCACAGAATTAACATCTCCACTACGAGGACAGGTTATCACTTTGCTATGAATGTTACCGGTGGCTGAGTGTGCTTATCATCCACTAACCTGATGTAGTACTACCTTCAGGTGACTCTACACTGAGTAATATGCCAGACTGTTCCACGTATCCCAGAAAACCAAACTTTACGCTGGATGATAACCATAACCAAATGAGCGCCTGGTGGTGTAGTGGGTCAGGGTGCTATTAATCAACGTGGCACCATAAATTTTTACATCGAGGGGTGGTTGAGGTATACCGCCCATAAAATACAGTTCAGGGAGAGGCAACTGGACACTCACCTTCAATACCTGGACTAAAACGCCTAGTATCGGGTCTCAATGCTCTGGTTGGGGCTAAATAATGAATGAAAAAGATAATACTACTAACTGATACCCCACAAATATAATCAACACCGGCAGGATTACAAAGACTAAAGGGAATAACAACATACTCCGTTAATCCCTCACTCAGCTGACATGTATATCACTTTATTTTCCTGGCAAGATCCGGGTGATTTTGTTCAGATTAGGAAGGATTTCTCCCGAACTGAACACGTTAATCCGTATCCCGAAAGCGTGAATAAATACGCATGAAAAAAGTTCTGGACGATGATGAGGAGGAGGATGAAGATGGTGGTGGTGGTGATGACAGTGACGATGACGACGATGGTGATGATGATGATGATGAGTGTAATAATCCGCCGTTAGGAGAAGTAAAAAAAAAAAAAATCATCGCGCTATTAAAAAAAAATGCCTCGTGAAAGCAAGGAAAGAAAAAAATACACGTCACCGATTTCTGGAGGTTAAGCAGACAAACATACGGATAAACAGACAACATTAATCCCTTCAGTCGTCCACGCCTTCTCTCCTCCATTTCCGCTCCCTCAAGATGATTTCCCTCAATTTAAGACAGATGGAGGGGTTGTTACACTTAGGTATTTTATTCAAGGATACAACAGACGATTTCGTTCAACTGAGAGAAACTGCAGCAGTCCAAACCTTCAATAAATAAATAAGTAGATAGATAGATAGATAGATAGACTGACTGAAAGACAGATAGATTGACAGATAGACAGACTGATATAAATAGACAGACAGACTGACTGACAAGAAGATAGATATATAGACAGGTATTGACAGATAAATTACTGATAGATAGCTATATTAATAGAAAGATAGACAGATATGTGGAGAGAGAGAGAGAGAGAGAGAGAGAGAGAGAGAGAAATCGCGAGTAATCCTTTTCCTGCTACTGGAATACCTGGGATATATCTTTAGGCTAAAAGCAGATGACCTTCTTCAGTGGCGGGAAATCCTGGCCCTCAGAGGGTTAAATAAAGCGCTCTCTAAAAGAAGCCTCTCTTCAGCTCAATATAATGGTCTGATGCAAAATAAAAAAAAGTTGCCATTGTACTAAAAGGGTAGTAGTAGTAGTAGTAGTAGTAGTAGTAGTAGTAGTAGTAGTAGTAGTAGTAGTCGTCGTCGTCGTCGTCGTCGTCGTCGTCGTCGTCGTCGTAGTCGTAGTAGTAGTAGGAATCAGGCTACTTACATCACCTATCAACCCGACAAAATCTACCACAGAAGTACCCACTAATGTTTAATAATATTCAGCTTAATCCTGCATCATCCTTGAATATGCCTGGGGTTTCATTCACACGGGACTTATCTTGGAAAGATCATATTACATCTCTTGTAAAATCTGCTTCCAAGAGATTAGGTGTGCTAAGCCGACTCCGCTCCTTCTTTACCCTTTTACAGTTTTTTACTTTATACACGTTTTATCCGCCCCTGTGCAGAGTACAACTCTCATGTGTGGGGAGGCTCCCCACATACAGCTCTTCTCAACAGGGTGGAGTCAATAGCTTTTCGTCTCATTAACTATCCTCCTCTTACTGGCTCCCTTCAACCTCTGTCTCTTCGTCGCGCTGTTGCATCTTTATCTCTTTTCTGTCTGAACTGTCTGCTTGCATCCCTCCACCTCTACGACGGGCGTGTAGCACCCGTCTAGCAGCAAACTCTCATCCCTTTTCTGTCCAGCTCTCTAATGCAATAGTTAACCGTTATTCCCAGTCCTTCATTTATGCAACAGGTCAACTCTGGAATTGTCTCCCTCTGTCTGTATTTCCTGCTACTATGATCTCCAGTCTATCAAACGCAGTTTGTCCAGGCATCTCGAAATGATCGGATCTTGAATTTGGTTCTCCCTTGTATTTTTTTTTTTTCTTGGAAGGAACAGTTTGCGGGCTCGTGGCCTTTGGTTCCTTCTTCCTAGCATAAAAAAAAAAAAACTAAATCAAATCCTCGTTAGCCAGAAGAAAACAAGCAAATGGTGCCAAAACCCCCTTAATGACCTACATATCAATTTAATCACCGCAATTAGAGGTCACACCTGTCTTAATTAACCCCTTCATACCGGTGACCTACTACTTACATTATTCTCCCTGCCTTCAGACGATTTTATGAGGGAGGATTTACAGGGAGGGGGTTTGTAAGTGTCCATTAGGGCTCCCATTTTTTTTTTTATGCATGGAAGAAAGAACCAAAGGCGTTTCTCACAAATGTAAGCAAAATCGTATGAAGAAGGGAAGAAATAAGCACAAAATATGTCGGCGGTGTGAAGTGGTAAACTCCTCTCTCTCTCTCTCTCTCTCTCTCAAGGCCTCGGTAGCAAAAATTAATAGGTGGAAACACTTAGGGTCATATTTACATTCGAGGGGGAAGCAATTTCCACTCAGGCGGTAATATTGGTGTGTGTGTGTGTGTGTGTGTGTGTGTGTGTGTGTGTGTGTGTGTGTGTGTGTGTGTGTGTGTGTGTGTGTGTGTGTGTGACCGCTATCCACACACACACACACACACACACACACACACACACAGGGCTGTAACAAATTGCCTAATACCCCTTCCGACATTTCACCCTCATTTTTTTCTGCATTTTTCTTTCCGTTTCCTTATTTTTCCAGCTCGTCCTGAGGCGTCGGATTGGCAAGGATATTCAGAGCAACCCCTTCACCCTGAGGACGGCTTTCCCAGTTTATTCTTGCCACCATCAAGACGATTTCATTCAGTTCCGGAGAGAGGCTTTTCGAACTGAAGGGGTTAGATGTTGCCTTCAATAAATCATTTCACTCTATTTTTTATTTTTATTTTTAGTCTTGCTACTTCCAGACGATTTTTTTTTCCGCTTAGGAGAGACTTTAAGGAGGTGCAGGGGGTTAAGCGCAGTCTTCATTTGCCCCTTCAGTACATAAGGTCGTTGTTAAGATGAATAAAATCGTCTGGAAGCAGGCATGAATAAACTACAAGACGTCGCTGCACCGAACCTGTTAATTACTTCACTATTTGGGTGCTCTCCCAAGTTGAATAAAATCGTCTGGCAGTAGCAAAATAAATTAATAAGGATAGATAGACAGATACACAGATAGACAGACAGATAGACAGAGAGTCAGACAGGGATAAAGGCACACAGAAAGATACATAGAGATAAAAGCTGATGCCTGAACTGATATATGTGGATCAGTGAATAAATCAAATGAAGAAATAAAAGCATCAAGACATGAATAACACATATGACGTGCTCGTGGTGAAGGGGTTAATTACACTGAAAACATGTAACACAGGGATCATTAAAAAATCATATTGGCATTACATTGCAATTACACTGATCTGGTCTAATCACAGGGGATACGGGAAACACTGGAATTTTATTGTAATGACTCGCTTGCAGATGACGTTAAATTATGGATCCAACAACTGTTTTGCTAATCGTATAATCGTTTGCAATGGGACAGACGATAATAATAATAATAATAATAATAATAACAATAATAATAATAATAATAATAATAACCATCATCATCAAGACGGATAAAAAGACGAAGGGAATGGAATTTAGTGTTTTCCCCTCACTCAGGGATGTGCCACCTAAGGCCAGGGTGAGATAAGAGTCCAAAAACCAAAGAAAAAAAAAGGACGAGAGAGTGCCACCAACAGCATGCCCTCTGAAATTCATCCATTCACTGAAACTCATTCGTGGCTTCACCTCACTGACCTAACCATCAGTACTAAATATATCATTGGTATTTCTCTTTTAAAGTAAAAAAAAAGGGAAATTCCAAGCCCTTATCATGTGCTCCGTATATGATCCATCCAACCACCTAGATCCCCTGTTGGTTGCATAGATTAATCGATTTCAATACCTTGCTTTCTTAAACACTCCTTTACCACATCCATCCACCTTCTCCTTGGCCCTGTTAGTTCCTTAGCTCAATCTATTTCAATGCCTCGCGACGGTCTTTACCACATCCATCCACCTTCTTCTTGGCCTACCACCGCTCTTTCCACCTTTAAACTCACTTACATACCTTCTCACCACCCTGTCTACTTCCATTCCCCCCACATCATCACCTCTAAACACACTCTGTATATCATTTAATCACATGATCTCCTTACACACCATCTCCTTCGAATCACCTGTGTCTTATCTATCCACACCGGAAGCCACACACACATTCCTTAACAATTTCCTTTCCACATCTCATACTTCTTTTTCACACCCACGCCATCTTGAAGTCTGACATTCAACCATTAATCTGGGCGCTAACCTCTTCATACTCTCTTATCTTCAGTATATCGTGATTAACACTGATAGCGTTGGAGAGTTCTTAAATCTTCTCCCCTTATCACCACCCGAGATAAGCACTGACAGTATGGAGGGTAAAATAGTTCATCTCTCCGCCTTCACCACTACACCCGTGTGGTCTGGAATGAACACTACGGAAATGACGACTCCCTTTAGATAACATTTAGAGTATTTAACAATAACAGTAACAGTGAAAACAATAAAGTTCTTAGCAATAGTAAAGAAGTAGTAGTAGTAGTAGTAGTAGTAGTAGTAGTAGTAGAAGTAGTAGCAGAAGTAGAAGTAGTAGTAGTAGTAGTAATATTAATAATAATAGTAATAATATAATAATAATAATAATAATAATAATAATAATAATAATAATAATGATAATAATAATGATAATGATAATAATAATAATAATAATAATAATTATTATTATTATTATTATTATTACTATTATAATAAGTGCATTTAGTATTGCCATGTAATACAAAGTCCCCTACCGGATGATAACCATACTATTATGTAATTGACCTTGGGAGTAGATGGCTGGGTGTTCCGCGCAACACACCGTCATGGTATGGGGAACAACTGTGTCACGTTATATCAAAATCTGTCCATGCATGTGGAAGTTACAGACCCAACACGAAACCGCAGACGTACTGACGTACTGCACTGATGTACAGACGGAACCATGCAAACCTATAGTCCCCGGTATAACGCTTCTCATAATAATAGTAATTCTCATCAATTCTCTCAAAACCCAGATAACACGGGTAGTACAGATAATAAAAACAGACCATCCAAAACCACCTACAGAATGGACAGTAAGGATAGTAAAAGAGTTCCTCCCTAACCACCTACAGAACGGATAGTATGGACAGTAAAACAGCTCATCCCAAACCACTTACAAAACGGATGATAAAAGAATCCATCCCAAACCAGCAATAGAACTGACGGTAAGGATAGTAAAACGGTCCAACCTAAACTATCTAGAGAACGGATAGTATGGATAGTAAAATAGTCCCGGCCGCCTCCTTCCCCCTCAGAGCGGAGTGGTGCAGATAGTATACAGCCGCTGCGACAATCCCCTTATCTCCCTGTGCCGATCGCCAGAGCCTCACCCAATACGCAAACTGAATTCCGCGTTGCCTGGGGCGTATTTTGGCGTACACCCCCCTTCCCCTCCACCTCCTCCACCCCTCCTCCTTCCTACCCTCCACTTCCTCTACCCCTACCCCTCACCTCCCCCTACCTATCTACCATCATCCCACCACACCCACACACTCACTCCCTCATCTCCCTTCCCTCTCCTCTTTCTACCACTTCCTCTCCCACTTTTTCCTCCCCTGTCCTCCCTCCACCCCGTCCCCTACCCACCCTCTCCTCCTCCCCTTCCTCCCCCTCCCCTCCCCTGCCCCCTCCTCCACCCCAAAACTACACGCGCACGCAACAAGGGCGAGAATAGCGTGTGTTTGAGTGGGATTAACTTCTCTGGGTGGATGCTAAATTCTGGGTTAAATTCGGTGTCCGTGTTAAAATGGGTGTGGGACGGATGGGTGTTGTGGCGGTGATTGGGACGGACGCGATAGGAATTCTATATTGTGTTGGAGTGGAGGAGGGTGGGGGTGGGGGGTTTGAAGTGGTTGTGGTGGTGGTAGAGGGGGTAAGAGAGTGTGGTGATAGTGGCGGTGGAGGGAGTGTATAGTAGTCATGATGGTGGTGGTGTGAGTTAGGGTGTGTGTGGATAGGAGTGTGGTGAAGGGGATAGGGGAGTGTGGTATACTGAGGGGATGTGTGGCTTGAATCTAGTGGTATTAGTGTTGGTAGACGTGCGGTGAAGGGGATAGGGAAGTGTGGTATACTGACGTGAGGGGTTGTAGGGCTGTATAGTGAGATCCTGTGGGGCGATGATGATGGTGGTAGGAGTGTGGTGTATTGTGGTTTGGTAGTATGGGACTGGTAAAAGCATGAAAAAAAAAAAAAATGGGGCTTCATATCTGTGTGGTGGTGTGAAGTGGTGCATGGAGGTGACCTGAAACAAAGTGTGGTGTTCGGGGTAAAAGCGTGGTTGCAAACGAATGTGTGTGGCACTGTGGTGTGGGGGATGTGTAGGAGTAAAGAAAAGTCAAAGATGTTTGGTGGTGGTGGTGGAGAAATAAGAGATTCGGGTTGATGATGGTGAGATACTGATGGTGTGATGGTGGGTAGAGGAGGGAGTTGGTGTGGCGTGGTGATTATGGTGTTGGTTAGGGATGCAGTGATGGTGGTGATGGTGGCAGAGAGGGGAACAGGGGAGAAAAGCTGAGGTAGTAGGGGACTGGGAAGCTGAGGAATGACAGAGAAAGAGATAAGGAAAATTGAATGGGAGAGAGTGAAAATGGTGCAGGTGGGGTGGTTAGGTGGGGGTGGTGTAGGTGGCAGGGGAGGTGAAGCAGGAGTGGTGGGGATGGTGGTGTGGTTGGAGAAGATGGAAGGAAAGAGTGGTGGTAATGGTGATGACGATGGTGGTATGGGAAGGAAAGCGGTGGGGGTAAATGGTGATGATGATGAGGGTGGGGAAGGGAGTGTAGGGGGAAAGGAGGGATTGGTCATTAGGGGCAGTGGGTGTATGGAAGTGGTGGGGGATGTGGGAGACAGGGGAGATGGAAATGAAAACAGGAAGGAGAGTGAGTGAAGGACAGGGAGAAGGCAAAATGGTGGTCACTATGGTACTCCGGTAGAAAACTCATGGTAAAAGTAAATGGTGGCGAGGACTGAAGGAGACATGGTAGTGGGATGTCTATTATAGTTGTGGCAGTTATGGTAGCAGGGCTGAAGTTATGATGGTAGTGGTATTACTGGTGGTAGCGACAGTCACGGGTGGGGCTCTCTGGTGGTGTAACTATGGTAGTGGTGGTAGTTGTGGTAGCTGTGTTGATTTAACCGTGACAGTGGTGGTGGCTGTGGTAGCAGTGGTGGTTATGGTAGGTATGGTAGTAATTGTGGTGCTGGTTGTGGCATGGTGGTAGTTGTGGTTGCATTACTCTGGTATATGTTGCAGTTGTGGTAGCTGTTAAAATAACTGTTATTGTAGTGGATGTTATGGTAGAGGGGATGGTATGACTATGGCAGTGGTAGTGGTTTAGTGGTATGTTTATGGCAGTTGTGGTAGTGGTGGTGGTTTAGTGGTATTTCTATGGTGGTTGTAGTAAAGGTGGTGCTTTAGTGGTACTTCTGTGGTAGTTGTGGTAGTGGTGGTGGTTTAGTGGTATTTCTGTGGTAGTTATGGTGGTAATGGTACCTGTGGTAGTGAGGGCTGGTTAACACTTTGGCAGGGCCTTCCTACATGACTAAGCTTCTCACTAAGTCTTAATCCCACCCAACACACACACACACACACACACACACACACACACACACACACACACACTCTCTCTCTCTCTCTCTCTCTCTCCCCACCAAAATACCTGACACATACCACCCCATTCACCCCGCCCCATTCACCCACTAATTAAAGGTCAACCCACACCCATTCACGGCAGCCCCACTATCGCCTACTCACGCACCCACTCCGTTATCTCCCTAATTCAGTCATTTAACTATTTCCGGAATATAACCATGTGAAGGTGGTAAGTTAAAAAAAAAAATGTACAAGATTATTTTTTTATTACTATTATTATTATTACAACTGAAATAGATGTTTAAATTATCTAAAATCAGATCAAAACTTATTCTTCAACCCAACGAAAACAGATATGCAAGTGACGGTGAGCAAGACAGACTGAATGAGTGGTATTGTGAGTGAGAACATGAGAGGAACTGTGTGAGGAAGATTATAAAGTGAGAGAGAGAGAGAGAGAGAGAGAGAGAGAGAGAGAGAGAGAGAGAGAGAGAGGTTTATACTGCAAGATTAGTACAATTTCAAGCGTCTTTAAACTGAGGTATGAATACATGGCAGAGTCTGGTTTCTCTTTTACCTTTTTTTTACCCAGTTATTTTCACTTTTTATTTAGCTTTACGCCTGAATACAGATGAAAAAAAAAAAAAGAATACTGAAATTATTAAAACCCCATCAATTCCAAGAGGTATGTAAGGCTTTATTCTCTATCCAGACGATTATATTTGCCTCAAAACAGAATATTACAGCGGGAGGGGTTTGATATATCCCTCGTTAACCCCCTCACTGTCGGACGTAACCCTTCAGCTGAATAAAATCGTCTGATGGTTGGAAGATCAGTAGAAAAATTACAGTTATGGGAGTGACGGGGATAATTTGGGATGAAAATTTCTGTTGTATATCTTCTGGGGAATTTGTCACAGGGGAGGGTGAAGAGCAAAATTGTGCATATCCATTTTTGAGCGTCATTTGGGTTTTCTATATCGATCTCCATGCCGTTCTAACCTGTCGAATTATTGTTTTTAGTTTTGGTGACATAGACAGACGGACTGAAACAGATAGACAAACATGACAGACAGAAAGAAAGATGGAAGACCAGAAAAAAATTAAAGAAACATACAAAGCAACAGACAAAAAAAAAACACACACAAAACAAGACAGACAGATACACATAACAGACAAGACAGACAGACAGACAGACAGACAGACAAGCCATAAACTAATCTCCACACGCGGTATTAAGGTGTGAGGGCCAACTAATGTCTGACTTGGCTCCTATCTCTGACTGGGGTATAGATAATCTTGTTTTTAATGCGTCAAAGACTCAGTTCTTACAGCTATCAACCCGACAAATCTTTCCACAGGAGTACCCACTTATGTTTAATAATAACCAGCTGAATCCTGCATCATCCTTGAACATGGTTGGGGTTTCATTCACTCAGGACTTATCTTGGAAAGATCATATTGCATCTCTTGTAAAATCTGCTTCCAAGATATTTGGTGTGCTAAGCCGACTCCGTACTTTCTTTACCTCTGCACAGTTGTTGAATTTATACACGGGTTTTATTCGCCCCTGTGTAGAGTACAACTCTCATGTGTGGGGAGGCTTCCCACATAAAGCTCTTCTCAATACGGTGGAGTCAAAGGCTTTTCGTCTCATTAACTCTCGTCCTCTTACTGGCTCCCTTCAACCTCTGCCTCTTCGCCGCACTGTTGCATCTTTATCTCTTTTCGATCGATACTTCAATGGTCACTGCTCCTCTGAAATGTCTGACTGCATTCCTCCACCTCTACAACGGGCGCGTAGCACCCGTCTAGCAACAATCTCTCATCCCATTTCTGTCCAACTCTCTAATGCAAGGGTTAACCGTTACTCTCAGTCCTTCATTTATGCAACAGGTCAACTCTGGAACTGTCTACCTCTGTCTGTATTTCCTACTTCCTATGATCTCCAGTCTTTCAAACGCAGTGTGTCCAGGCATCTCGAAATGAACAGATCTTGAATTTGGCTCTCTTTTGTACTGTTTTTGTTTTTTCTTGGAAGGAATGGTTTGCGGGCTTCTGGCCTTTAGTTCCTTCTTCCTTGCATTAAAAAAAAAAAAAAATTGTCAACATTATATCACTCCCCTTACCTCCTTCGCAAGCCAAGTAAGATTCATATTAACACTCTCAGGCTCCTATGACGCACTCCAGCTGAATCACGTCTTCTAAAATTAGCTGCTGGAAAATACTAGAGCTGTCCCAATTACAAAAGTGTTGACAGTACCGGTTTAATAAATCTCTCAAGGTCCTATACGCAACCACTGATGAATATACAGTTGTGACATGGCGACTGAGCGGGTTAATTGACGATGATGATGATGGTGACTGTAGTAGTATAGTCAGTTTGATTGACCCGTGCACTTGAGATGTATGGCACAAATAGGGTGTGTTTGATTCGCGGCTGCTGATTGGCTGCCGATGATGTAACTGATGTAAATGCAGGCATTTACTGTAGTGCAACATGCGGACGTACGTGTACACCGTGGGTGGATATTACAGTGCAACATGCGGACGTGGGTGTACACCGTGGGTGGATAATTTACTTCAAAAGTCACTTGTCGTTTTATAAAACTTTATAATCAGCTCTTTCTTTGATAACAGTAAACTTTTAAAGGTAATTTTGACCTCCTTAGTTTCGGAAATTATTCCATATAAAAACTGGGTGCCTAGGTTGCAGGCAGTTTAAAAACATAAATATGTATGTGTTAAAATAAGAAGAGCTGTAGATTACATCATCGGTGGCTAATCAGCAGCCACGAATCAAACACACCCTACTCGTCTCCATATATCTCAGCTGCCCAGGTCAATCAAATAGGGTATAGTAGTAGCAGTAGTAGTAACAGTAGTGGTTGTAGCAGTAGTAGTAATAAAAATAGTAGCAGTAGTAGTAGTAGTAGTAATATAATAATAATAATAATAATAATAATAATAATAATAATAATAATAATAATAATAATAATAAA
Source organism: Coenobita brevimanus (assembly GCF_032717465.1). NCBI lineage: Eukaryota > Metazoa > Arthropoda > Malacostraca > Decapoda > Coenobitidae > Coenobita > Coenobita brevimanus. The sequence continues at coordinate 20,641,551 of NC_137051.1, forward strand.
CACCGAAACTAATAAAAATCCCCTAAAAAGAAAAAAAAATTGCGCCCAGCTGAATGATGAATAGCCGTGAGTGACTTTGGCGGGATAAATGGAAAAGGTGAATAAATGTGGAGGGCGGGAGTATAAATGGATCAGTGTGGCCAAAGCCTAGTGGATCCCGTGATGGATTGCATGACGGGTGGAGTGGATCAGCCCGACGGAGAGAAGGGGGGATTACGACTTTTACTGCATGGCGATTTTTATTTTTTATTTTGATTCCTCTTACCTCCTGAGGATTTTATTGGTCTCTCTCTCTCTCTCTCTCTTGATAACTTTATTTTTGCTACTGCCCAGATGCTTTACTTTACAATCATATTTTTTTATCCACATCTTCACCTTTTTGCTCATCCACACACCCTCCCTCCCGCCCTCATCCCACTTATCCACTCACCCACCCACTGCTCAACTTAATATTTACTTATCCACACATTCTCCCCTCCCCACCATCAATCTACCAATCATTCCACCTCTCCACCCATCATAAAGCCCCCCTTCCACACCCACCCATTTACCTAGCCTCCCACCCATACACCCCTTCACTACTCCACCACTCCAAACATCCACATCCAAACATACACTCTCTCACCTACCCTTATCCACCCACCCACCCACCTATTCACTCCTCCATTACCCCCTTTTACCGTGTATTCACATTCACCTTACGTCATCCCAGTATACACGTTGCATCAACCCAGTATACACACTGCATCAGTCCAGTATACACGACATCAATCCAGTATTCACACATGACATCAATCCAGTATACACATAACACCAAACAAGCATACACACTGCATCAATCCTATATACAAATGGCATCAGTCCAGTATACACATTTAACTTGCACAAAATACAAGGCGATTCTGGGAACTCACCCCATTGTTGCAGAGCGGGCTGACTGGCTAATTGGCTGACTGTCGGGACTGACTGTCTCATTAATTGCCGGGCTTTATGACTGACTGCCCGGCTATTTGACTGATTGACTGGCTGTACAACTGACTGTGTGACTGACTGGATGACCTGACTTTCTGAATGGCTGCTGTTTCGCTGACTAGGCTGACCATGTTACTGACTGGCTGACCTGAAATTCTGAATGACTGCTAGCTATTTGACCGATTGTATGACTGAGGACGTGTATGTGACTGAATCCATTTCAGAGTCCCCGCTAAATTAAATAAAATAATCTGGCGTTTGAGATAAGGTAAAATATATAAATAAAAAGAGAAGGGGAGGGATCAGATGGAAAGAATGAAACGCATATACTCGTTTCCGCCCACGCGGGCCATAGACCACATAATATACAGTAGGTCAGTGTCAGGTGGGCTAGTCGCTGAGCCTCTTGCCTTTGTTTACGCTTGATCTGGTTTGAATAAGCCTCCCCCCTTTTTTTCCACCCCGATACTCGTTCCTGGTTTTGAGATTTTTTCCAGGAAAGAATGAAGGCCTTTCTGGATGTTTTTCGCACTTTCAGAGTTCGTGGAAAAAGTAGCTGAAATTCTGTTCCTCTTCAGAAAATAGGGAGATGAATTATAACATTTACTGACTTATTTACCTATTATTTTGCTTTAACTTACTCATCTACTACATTCATCTATTCATTAATCTATTACTCTGCTGTTGCTGCTCTTGTCGGTATCATCTGTTATTGGGATTATCGAAAACCTAGATCACGTCGAAATCCCCACATCGTATCTGAAAAAAATTGCACCAGCTCTGCGAGTATTACAACTGTGACATTGTGGAAGCCCGGATGATGGTGCTGGCGAGGATATTATTTTTCAGTTGGCTATTTGTTCCACTGTTATTATTTGTCTTTTATTTAGATTGTGAAGGCCCTAGATCAGTCCAATGCTATTTTAACTAATCGAGGTGATGCTATTGTGACTGATATTATTTTCCTGTTGGCTATTTTGTTCTATTATTATCATTACTATTATTTTTTATTATGAAGCACCTACATCACAACAACATATCTCCATTAGGCTATAACCGTAATTATTATATGGCAGTTGTGCTAAGTTGTAAGAAGAGATTATCACTAAAATACGATGCTAATCAGGAAGAAGTGCTGTGGAAAGGGTACAGAGCCGTGGCAGGACGAAAATCTGGACCAGGTGAGAGAGAGAGAGAGAGAGAGAGAGAGAGAGAGAGAGAGAGAGAGAGAGAGAGAGGGAGTATAGGACTGTGTTACTATAATTACTATTTATATTCATTCTTCCCTTTCATTAATGGCTCCTAATACGCCAATACCTGCCTCCACTGCGCCCAAGCCAATTAAACCAGCTGTACGGGTATTAGAGCATCGGTGTACAGTAAGCAACAATAATCATGTCGTGAAATTTGGTGAAAATATAAGCTAACTGGCTAAGCGTATGGTACATTCCGCCGTCTGTCATACGGACGGTTCATAATGTTTCACGAGTTACATTTAATCTTCGGACAAAACCGCGACACGACTACTGTTGCTCACTGTACGTGGTGTGAGCTGGTATGATGGTGTGGCGGAGTGGTGTATTGGAGGTGTGGAGGGGAGCCAGTCAGGCATGGGCATCACTCACTCACTCACGGATATTGCACGCACTCACTCACTCACTCACTCACGAATATGGCGCACATACACACTCACTTACTCACGAATACTGCACACACACACACACACACACACACACACACACACACACACACACACAATCACTCCCTTTCTCTGACGGATACCACTCACTCACTCAATCTGTTCATTATAACTGACGATCTGTTTTGACATCCGTTTTTGGTTTTGTGATTATTAAGTTGGTTCTGCATTTTTTTTTTTTTTTTTTTTTTTGGTGTCGGCTGTACTTCCGTTATTTTTTTTTCTGAGTGTCGGCTTTGCAATTATTATTTCTGTTAGTCTCGGTGACCAAGGTATTTAATTGGGTTTTGGGTTATTTTTTTTTTAAGTTACTTTTTTCGGCTGGGTGATTGGTTTTTCAGTATTTTTTTTTTTGTCTGTCGCTTTTCCATCATAATTATTATTTATTCTTTTTCGTTAATTAGTAGGTTTTCCAGTCAGTCACTCAGTTCACCTGCTTTCTGTTATCCAGTTAGTTTTTTCGTCAGTCAGTGGGTCTTTTTCAGTCAGCCAGTTACTGGGTTTCCAGTTACTCAGTCGACTTTTCCTTCACTGGGTATCAAAGTCAGTCAGCCAGTTAATTTTTAGTTCCTCAGTCAGGTATATTAGACTGTGGGGCTTTATTTAATCGCCAGTCTTTTCCGGTTACTCAGTCTTTATTTTCGTAGTCAGTCAGTATTTTTTTTTTATAGATAGTAAGTTGTGTGTGTGTGTGTGTGTGTGTAATCCGGGATGAAGGTATTGTATTGGGACTGGTGAGTGAGTAAGTGAGTGAGTGAGTGAGTCAGTCAGTCAGTCAGTCAGTCAGTTGTGGAGGCGGTGTGTGTGTGTTGCGGTGGTGTAAGCTGGGATGATGGTACTGTACCGGGATAGCTGTTGTTAACGAGATGGCAGGAAGGGATTGGACAGTCAGAAAGTCGGTCAGTCGGTCAGTCAGTCAGTCAGTCAGTCAGTCGGTCAGTCAGTCAGATAGTCAGTCAGTCTGTCAGTAGGCTTAGTTAGTTGGTTGGTTTTGCGGTGTGTGTGTGTGTGTGTGTGTGTGTGTGTGTGTGTGTGTGTGTTTCATATACCTATATATTTAGTTACTTCACATTTTCTCAGTCGGATGATTTTTAATTCCATTGTCGTTCTTTTCATTTTTTATTTTGTTTTATTTTTATTTTTAACGACGTTGTTAAGTGTGGGGCATAAAACAATAACACAATGATCAGCGAAAAATGTAACTTTCTTCCTGGTTCCCTAATCAGAAAGAGAAAACACCAACCTTCTAACACACACACACACACACAAACACACACACACACACACACACACACACACACACACACACACACACACACACACACACACACACACACACCTGAAAATGAACTACTGAATGAACAGCTAAACACTCAACCTACCCAAAACCACAAAACCAATTACCTAACTAAACACAGGCGAACATCATAACCAGCCGACTATCCGAGAAGAAAACCAACCGACAAACCGAACAACCGACAGACAGGACCAACTAACAGAAAGCAGGATGGACAGCAAACTAAAAGAAAAAAAAAAAAAGGAAGAGGAAAAAGGAAAAATAAAGGGAAGAAGGAAAAAAATAGAAAAAAGAAAAACAAAGGAAAAGAAAAGGTACCGTAATACAGTACATCCGACAGAGTAGACCAGCTAACAATGAGCAGGAAGTGACAAACTAAAAAAAAAGAAAAGAAAAAAGAAAAAAGATAATTTTCCTCCCTGCACACCATCATCCACACTTGCACGAGGTCACTACTACAATATTCACAAGCTTTCTCCAATACTTACAGTAGGGAAGTATCTGTCCGATCTTTCTCTTAATAAACTCGTTATAACAGCAACAATGCCAAACCAAAAAAAAAATAAATTAAAAAAAATTGCATTCAATATTGCCATGAAATACAAAGTTCCCTACCGGATGATAACCATTCATATGTAACTGCCCTTGGGAAAAGATGGCTGGTTGTTCCGCGCGACACACCGTCATGGTATGGGGAACAACTGAGTGAAGTTATATCAAAATCTGTCTATGTATGTGGAAGTTACAGAGCGGACAGGAAACTGCAGACGGACTGACCGGAATCGCGCAAACCTCTAGTCCTCGACCGGTTTCACGGGCAAAGGACTAATAAATACTGTACAGCACCATCATACCGGGTTACACAACATGACTGCTGTAATACCCGGGGATCTGTTATTATCTTTTCTGATACAATGTGGAGATACTGAGCTGATCCGGGTTCTCAGTAGTCACAAAAACCAATAATACGATACGAGCACCAATAATGAATATAAATAAACAAATAAACACAGTCAGTCTCCTAGTTAATTCCTATGTTTTGAGGTTTGAAGGTAGGGAAACGTAGTCCAGATAAATTTGGCTTTGGTGACCAGTCTAACTCCTCCAGCGGCGTGTACCACCGTTAAACCAGTGTGGAAGGGAAGGCCAGCACTACGACAGGCACCGTTTATCCACCAGACCACCCGAGGATGATCGCTTCCACAATTAATAATAACCGATGTCATTATAACTATTATGGAATAATAATAATAATAATAATAATAATAATAATAATAATAATAAACAATGTCAGATGTAAAATGGCAGACTACTAATCTCTCTCTCTCTCTCTCTCTCTCTCTCTCTCTCTCTCTCTCTCTCTCTCTCCGGAAATAAGAACTACCGGGTCACCTACGGCCGTAACTTGCAAAAAAAAAAAAAAAAGGAATGACGTAATGAACTGAAAAAATATATACTGTATATATCTCACTCAATAACAACGCTTTCGGAAAAAAAAAAAAAAAATTAACTATGCGTTAGGCTTTCAGAAGGCTCACGAAAAATAATCATTATTTCAGCTTCATATTTTCCATAGGAGAATAAAGAGCTGCAGCAACAGCTTCCAGGAAGGCTGAAAATGCGAAAAACATCCTAAAAAAAAAAAAAATCATTCTTTGCTGAAAAAAAAAACAAAAAAAAAAAAAACAGGAACGACTATCGGGGTTAAAAAAAAAAAAAAAACGGCGCTTAATCAAAACAGATCAAACGTAAACAAAGGCAAGAGGCTCAGTGACTAGCCCACCTGACACAAGCCTAAATATAGCCACTGGCCGGCCCACATGGAAACGAGTCTACGCGCTTAAAATGAGTTGCTGTTATCATTCTTTCCCTTTTCCCCGCAGGCTGACAAATTTTCCCATGACGCTTTTAACTTCATACAGGTCACCGATAATTAGTTTGCAAATTATTTAATCATTCTCTTAGTATTTCATCAACCGAGGAAGAAAAAAATCATGACTTTACAAATTAACACAAAATTTAAAGAGTCAGTTTCAGAAAGAGAACCTCACATCCAAAATTGCGAAAGATGGAAATTCATTTAGGATTCTCACACACACACACACACACACACACACACACACACACACACACACACACACACACACATTCAGACTTCATCAGAATACCAAATCCGAAATATCACCCGAGCACAGAGAGAGAGAGAGAGAGAGAGAGAGAGAGAGAGAGAGAGAGAGAGAGAGAGAGAGAGAGAGAGAGAGAGAGAGAGAGAGAGAGAATTAAAAACTGCAGGTAAAAGTGGTTGGAAAAATCATGGGAAAAAAGACAGAACCGAATTTCAGTCACAATCTCGGAATTAATGTGTGCCAGACTCTCTCTCTCTCTCTCTCTCTGCCCACCATAACATTCTCATTCCCCTCCTTTCAATCACACCCTCTCCCTTCCTCCCACTCCATCTCTCCCTCTCTCTCCTATCTCTCGCTGTCACTCACTCACACTCAAACTCTCCAAACTCTCCCTCGCACATACCTACCCACTTTCACCTCTCTCTCTCTCTCTCTCTCTCTCTCTCTCTCTCTCGTGCCAATCCCACCACTACTATTGAATTAAAGAGCCGAAATATACCACCCTCTTTGTAGGAGTTGACTGAGAGCATACCTATCATTTGTGAGAGAGTGAGTGAGTGAGTGAGAGAGGGGGGGAAGTTGAAGGACGTTGGCAGAGAGAGAGAGAGAGAGAGAGAGAGAGAGAGAGAGAATGTAGATATGTATGTATGTATGTGTATGTTCCCAGCTTGAATGCAAGTGTGTGTCAGTGAGAGGTGGAGAGGGCAAGGGTGAGTGTGGAAGGATGGTGGTGGTGATGGTGGTGGGGAGTGAGGGAGAAGGGTGTAAGTGTTGGAGGGTGTTGTGAGAAAGGGAGAAACGGAAGAGAGAGGAGGAGAAAGAGACTGGAAAGTGGTGGAGAGGATGATGGGGAAAGGGGTGGTGGTGGCAGAGGTAGGGGATGTGAGTTGGAGATAGGGAGGGAGGAAAAAAGAACGTACAGGAAAAACGGAGAGGAGGAAGAAAGAAGAAAAACAAGAAGCAAAGGGAAAAGTTAAATGAAAAGAGGTTAACGAAAATAAGGAGGAGGAGAAAGAAGAAAAGGGATGTGTAGGAGAGGAAAGGAAAAAGGATAACAAAGACATGTAGGAAAAAACGGAGAAAAGGCAGGAATGAGAGGGAAGAAAAGCAACGGTAAAGATGAAGGCGACATGAAGAAGGAAGAAGAATGAGGAGGGGTAAGAAAGGACAGAGTGAGAAAAGAGGCGAATAAGATGAAGATGAGAAAAAAACGAACAGGAAAGAGCTGAATGTGACAGAATGAGATGAGAAGCATGAAGCAGAAGAAAGAAAAACAGACCAGAAGAGAGATGAAACAGTGACTGGGATGATGAAAATGGCAGGTTAAAGAGAAAGAATAAAGGAAGAATGACAGCAAAAGAGGAGAATTATGAGGAAACGAAAATGACACACAACAACGATAGGGAAGAACTGGGGAGAAGAGAAATTGGGAGGAAAAGAGTTGCTGGAATTAAACAAAGAGTAACAGACAGAGGAGAGAGAACAGAAGACAAAGAAACTACCGAGAAAAAGAAGAAATGGGAAATGAAAAGAAGGTAAAAAGGGAAAGAACGGTAGAAAAATGAAGGGAAAACAGGAAAGAAATAGTACAAAAAAATGAAGAAAAAAATTGATAGGAGGGAAAAGAAGGAAAATGAAGGGAAAAGGGAAAGGAAATCAAAAAATGGCTACAAAGAAGAGGGAACATGGGATAAAGGGAAAGAGATGCAAGAAAGGGAAGAAAAGGGGGGACTCAGGTGATGATGGGATACGAAAGAGGGGAAAAGGGAAAAATGAATGAATAAAAGTGAACTGCAAGGGAATGGGAAGGGAGGCGATGATGGGGACGGGAAGAGAAAAGTAATGAAGACAGGGAAAATAAAGGAAGGAAAAGAGGAGGGGGAGGGAATGACGATGAGACGAATAGGGAAGGAGTGGAAAGGGTGAAAATAAGAACGGGAAGGAAAGGAAAAGGAAAAAAAATAAGAAAAGAAGAGGAACAGAGAAGGGAGATGATGATGGGAAGAGGAAGAGGGAAGGAAAGGGGGAGCTCAAGGGGATATCAGGAGTCAGAATGGGAGTAGAAGGATTTTGGAAGTTTGATTGAAGGGAGAGAGAGAGAGAGAGAGAGAGAGAGAGAGAGAGAGAGAGAGAGAGAGAGAGAGAGAGAGAGAGAGAGAGAGAGAGCAAAAGTGTGAATTAAGCAGATAAGAGAACAGCGCATCATGAGGGAGCAGGCTAAGCGCGAAAGAGAGAGAGCTGGGGGGAAAATAAGAGAAACAGGAATAGAGAGAGGCAGGATTAGGTGGAGCTGTGAGAGAATGGGCGAGAGAAAGAAGATATTAGAGAGAGAGAGAGAGAGAGAGAGAGAGAGAGAGAGAGAGGCGGAAATGAGTAGAATGAGAGGGAGGGAAGAAAGAAAAAGCATGATAAACAAGAAGACACAGAGGGGAAGAAATAATAGCACAAAAAGAAGAATTAACGAAGAAGAGAGTCGACAAAGAATGATAAAAATGAAAAAGTGAGAGGGGGAGGAAAGATCTGAGTAACTGGAATAATAAATAAATGAGTTCTGGAAAAAAAAAAAAAAAAGAATGATAAAATTGAAAAAGATGAGGACGAAAGGTGGGAGGAATGAAAGAAATTTGAGAAGAATGAATATAAGCAAATAAATAATGAGGGAAGAGAATATAGAGACATGAGAGAAGAACGATGGCAAAATAAAATATAACAAAAGGAAAGAACAAAGAAGAAAAGTCGAGATATGAGAGAAAGTATGGAAGAACAGGGGAAGGTTGGGAGAAAGAATGAAATGTAAGAAAAGGGAGAGGAAGGATGAAGAGAGCAACGAGATGTACGGACACACAAGATACAGGAAATAAAATTAGAAAAGATAGAGGAAGGGACAGAAAGAAAATACAACAGACAGATAGATGGACTGAGAGAGAGAGAGAGAGAGAGAGAGAGAGAGAGAGAGAGGAAACATGGAAGGAGTGATACTAATGGAAGGATTAGAAGTAAGAAGGGAGGAAGGGAGAGGGGCTGAATAAAGGAGAGAATAAAGAGTAAATTAAAGAGAGTGTAAGGCAGTGAGAGAGTGAGTGAGTGAGCGATATGTAGGCGAGGTAATTAAGTATGCAGGCAGGTAGGTGGGTAGGTAAGTAGATAAGAAGGCAGAAAGGCAGTAGGAGAAACTGAGATATTTATGAATTGAGAGTAATATGTAAAGTGATAAATACAGGGTAGCTGGAAAAGAGGAAATTACAGAGGGAGAATGTGTGTGTGTGTGTGTGTGTGTGTGTGTGTGTGTGTGTGAGAGAGAGAGAGAGAGAGAGAGAGAGAGAGAGAGAGAGAGAAACTTCAGCTATACTCCGTCCTTCATACACAACAGCGCACATAAATATCCATCCACCTCAATACGATAAATAATGGAAAGTGACCACTGATTTCTAAAACACAATGACACGATCTCCAAAAACCAACAGCCTTTTCAGAATATTGCGTTAGAGTTTCATAATTCTCTGCCTAATAAAATGGATAAAAATTAATGTCTTTCATATGCACAAATGGCTTCGATAGTTTTCTTTTTGTTATTTTATTCTTTTCTTTTTACGGCTGGTTAACTCTGGAACTGTCTTGCTCAATTTGTCTTTCCTCCTGCCTACGACTTCCTAGGATGTAAAACCAGCGTCCAGGCGTCTCAAGATGAAGAGATCTTTATTTTGGCTAATTATTTGTTCAACTTTATCTTGGAATGGCTTTTGCTAGCATTGAGATTAAGGGTTTTTTCCGTTGTTTAAAATAATGAAGATGGGGAGGAGAGACACGGAAGGGAGGAAACGAGAGCAGAAAGATGGGAAAATGAAAGCAAACAGCAGAGGGCAATAAAAGACAGGACAAGGAGGGAAGATGAAAGAGAGATGCAAGGAAGAAGTAAAAAGTGGAAGGAAAGGGAGGAGAGGAGAGGAAGGGAAGGAGAAAGAGGGTAGAAAGAAAGGAGTGGGAAAGTGAAGAGCAAAGGATAAGACAGGAGAGGAGAGAAGTAGGGAAGGGGAGAGAGAGAAGAAAGAAAGGAGAAGGACAGTAAAGAGTAGAGGGTAAGAGAGGACAGGAGGGCGATAGAAAGGGAAAGAAAGAAGAAAGAGAGAGGGACTATAAAAAGTAGAGAGTAAGACAGGACAGGAGAATGAGGGAAGGAGAAATGAAAGAAAGGAGATGTAAAGTAAATAGTAGGAGAGCAAAGGAGAGGGAGGGAAGAAGAAAGGGAGGAGACATAAGAGCAGCAATCGAGTTACATTCTCTCCAAAGCAAACATCTGGAGGGATAAGACAGAGGGTCCTAATAGGGTACATACAAGCAGACACTTAAAATAGCCGAGAGAGAGAGAGAGAGAGAGAGAGAGAGAAATAAAACTTGACGGAGACAGGACTGGGAGAAATAAAGCATACCGATGAATTTGAGAGAGAGAGAGAGAGAGAGAGAGAGAGAGAGAGACTGAACTTCGGAATCCCCCTGGAGCGCGGTCTACTACGGGATTGACTTGAGGCTTTGCGGGTACTTCCAACTACTGCAATGCTCTCTCTCTCTCTCTCTCTCTCTCTCTCTCTCTCTCTCTCTCTCTCGACAAGGTAAGAAAGAAAAGACTAGCAGTAATGAAAATGTGAAACGTTGGAATGATGAAATGATATGACGAAAACGAGAGAGAGAGAGAGAGAGAGAGAGAGAGAGAGACATAAACCCTGCCAATTTACGTTCCTGCAGTATTGTTCAACGATCTGACTTAACGAGGTCTACTTGAACCCACTCCTTTGAACCCACATCCCCTCCCCCTCACCCACATCCCCTCCCCCTCCCCCTCACCCACACCCCTTCCCTCTCACCCACACCCCTTCCCTCTCAACCACACCCCTCACCCTCACCTACACCCATTCCCTCTCACCCTCACCCATTCCCTCTCACTCACACCCCTTCCCCCTCACTTACACCCCCTCCCGCTCACCCACACCCCTTCCCTCTCACCCACACCCATTCCATCTCACCAACATCCCTTTCCTCCCACCCACACCTCTTCCTTCCCACCCTCACCCATCTACCATCTACCAGGTTACAACCAGTATACTAAAAACAGAAACAGAACTGGAGGAGGTGTAGCTTTATCCATAACTAATGAAAATACATCACTCACCTCTGTTAACTGCATTTTGCTGTCTTGATACTATTATAGCCAACGGCCATACCACGTTCAGTACACCGCTTCCCGTCCGATCAGCGAAGTTAAGCAACGTTGGGTCTGGTTAGTACTTGGATGGGTGACCGCCTGGGAACACCAGATGCTGTTGGCATAACGTTCTCCCTACGTGTCAAGTGGGGTTGGTGGAGGATTAGTGCCCCTCCCTGTAAAACAATTAACTCTAAGCCCTTGGCCACCCCGTTTGGGATACATGGCGTCTGGCAATGAATGAATGAAATGATACTATTATAGAATGTGTGGATGTTGATACTGTAATTATGGACAAGACATACCTTGTTATATGTGTTTACAGACCTCAAAGAGGTAATACAAACAGCTTTATGGAAAAACTATCAGAAATTCTACCATTAACCAATAACAGACGCTATGAAGATGTTTATTTACTGGGAAACTTTAATTAGTCTTGTTGAAATACAATAATAGTTCTGTCTGTGAATATTCTAATTTAATGTACTCTTATTCCCAATTTCTATTAACTACCAAGTCTGCCAGAGCCTCGGACACAACGGCTACACTCACTGACCATATAGGGACCACACAGGTAGAATCGAATATCAGTAATTTTATAATACTGATACAACAGATCACTTCCCAGTACTTTCTCAATTCAAACTCCTATTTCCGAAACAAAATACCCCCGAAAGACGTATAACAAATACTGCTGTGAAAGACTTCGGTAAAGACCTTACTCAGGTAGACTGGTCATCTGTCTTGGAATTAAACTGTCCCAACAAGTCCTACAACCTGTTTTTACATCATTTTAATATAGTAGTTCATAAACACTTTCCAATGAAACATATATTGAAGCACAAGAGTAAACAAAGCCCGTACATTACCCTGCTCTTGAAAAAAGTATTAAAGGAAAAAGCAGACTGATGAGATTAGCGAAAACATGGCCATCAACATTTAGAGGAACCTACAGAATCTGTAGAAATAAATTTATATCTATTTTACGAACTGTCAGAAACAAATACCGGTATTATAAAGATCAGTTTATGGACAATCAAGGCAATTCTAAATCTCACTGGAGAACTACAAATTTAATCGTTGGTAGACAGTCTGCTACAGATAATAAACTATTAATTAAACTGAAACCATCATGTAACAATATTGCCGAGAAATTTAACGAATATTTCTCAAGGCTTGGTTTTCATTGCCTAACGTTACTACTCATAATTATGCTCAGTATATGCGCAACCCTGGTCCATTTTCCACGTACCTGACTACAGCACACTACACTGAAATAGACAAATACTTAAAATCCCTTAAATCTACTTCTCCTGGTTTTGATGACATTTTACTCAAACTTATAAAGTATGTCTCATCCTCCATCTCTGCTTCATTAACTTATATAATAAATCTTTCCTTAAAAACCGAAATTTTTTCAGATGAATGGAAAAAGGCCAAAGTAATCCCATTGCATAAGTCGGGTTGTAAAGACGATGTCAATAACTATCGACCAATTTCCTTACACCCAGCGGTTAGTCAGATTTTTGAAAAGGCAATTTCCACGCGCCTGGTAAACTACCTTGAAAGTAATAACCTGCTCTCCGACAGCCAGCATGGGTTACGGTCTAACCACTCTACAGAGTCTGCAATATTACACTTTGTTAATGAAGTATTAAAAATGTCCAATATATTACCTGTGTAAAGTACAGACTTCTCTCTTCGAAGTATACAAATATTTAGACGATTTAGAAATATACAAATATTTAGACGATAAGTTTTATGTGGTTGGTGTGTTTAGAGATCTCTCAAAAGCTTTTGATTCTCAAAATCATCACATGCTTCTGGATAAACTCGAACATATACAGTAGGCATCAGAGGTATTCCACAACAACTAATTACAAGCTATATTGAAAATAGGTCACAAACTGTTTACTTCAATTCCATTTATTCCTTTTTTAAACCTACAACCAATGGTGTACCTCAGGGATCGATTTTAGGGTCTCTTCTTTTCTTACATATATAAATGATATAACAAGTGCTGGATTTAAATTTACATTCACTATTTATGCTGATGACAATAACATCTTACTAGCTGATAAAAATACTGACTCATTATATTAATATTAACATTCTGAATTAATTCAATAAACCAATGGGTACAATGTAATAAAACGAAATCTTAATATTGCCAAATTATATACTTTTCCATAATTGCTGAATAAAGAATGTTATGATTCCTTTATTATTAGAAGGTCAGTTAATACAACGTGCCCAGCATACTAAATTTTTTGGTGTTATCATTGATGACAATTTAAACTGGGGCCTTCACATTAATGAGGTATGATCGGGTTCGTCATCAACTTACAATTGAGGCAATGAGTAGTATATATTACACAACTGAGGCAATAAGTAGTATATATTATACATTAAGTTATCCTCATCTCATCTACCGTGTCTCCATATGGGCTTGTACTTGGCCAATATTCTTACATAAATTAACAATAGCCCAAAGTAAATTATTTAAATGCATGCTTTTTATGGGTAAATTTTATTCCATAAGCCTTATATACTGTAAGCTGAATCAATTAAATTTTAAATCTACAGAATTTCCTGATATTATTAATCAACGGAAATGCAAAATCCTACCCAGGAAATAAAGTCTTCAAATTTATAAATCATATTCAAAATACTAGAGGTAATAATATAAGTTTAATCTGTCCACAGTTCCGTACAACTGTCTTAAGAATAGTGTACTATGTCATGGTCCTGAATTATGGGATTCTTTACCCACAGACATCAAACGCCTCACCAATACCAGTAATTTATTACACTTAAAAAAAAAAAAGTAAAAAATTACTTAATTTCACAAAACGCAATGTTATAGGGTGATAAATATACATATGTGTATCGGTACATGTGCGTATTTGAGTGTCTTCAATGGTTTATGCATTTTCATGTATGTACTGTATGCATCTAGGTTACTAAACCATAATTTGATGTAGTTGTCTACATAGCGTATTTGTATGCTGCCTGTACCATGTTCACTTATTAACTAAATTTTGTCTGTCGAGGAGCTTCGGTTCGAAAGGCTATGCCTTTATTCTTATGTGAGGCTTATCGTATAGATTATTACTGTTAATGGCAAGAAACATTATTTACTTACACAAAACCCCTCTCACCCACACCCCTTCCCTCTTACCCACATCCCTTCCCTCTCACCCACATCTCTTCCCTCTCACCCACACCCCGTCCCTCTCACCCACACCCCGTCCCTCTCACCCACACCCCGTCCCTCTCACCCACACCCCGTCCCTCTCACCCACACTCATCCTCTCTCACCTCACACCCCTTCCCTCTCACCCACATCCCATCCCTCTCACCCAAACCCCGTTCCTCTCATTCACACCCATTCCTTTTCACACACACCTCTTCCTTTTCACCCAAACCCCTTCCCTCTCACCCATACCCCTCCTCTCTCACCCATACCCCTTCCCTCTCACCCACATCCCGTCCCTCTCATTCACACCCCTTCCCTCTCACCCAAACCTCTTCCTTCTCACCCAAACCCATTCCCTCTCACCCATACCCTTCCCCTCTCACCCACACCCCTTCCCTCTCACCCACACCCCGTCCCTCTCATTCACACCCCCTCCTTCTCACCCACACCCCTTCCTTCTCACCCAAACCCCTTCCTTCTCACCCACATCCCTTCCCTCTAACCCACACCCCTTCCCTCTCACTTATACCCCTTCCCTCTCACTTATACCCCTTCCCTCTCACTTATACCCCTTCCCTCTCACTTATACCCCTTCCCTCACACTCACACCCCTTCCCTCTCACCCACACCCTTTCCCTCTCACCCACACCCCGTCCCTCT
>NC_137051.1:20659200-20706700 GCF_032717465.1 Coenobita brevimanus
CACACACACACCTACATGCATCCAATTAAACACTACCATTCAAAACACTCAAACATTCATATCTGGACAAAAATACACACAAAAACATATAGGAATGGAAAGAAAAACATCGAAACTTATAAACTGACGAACACAATTATTTAATAAAATTTACTGCACAAAAACAAACAGATGAGTTGTTATTGCTCCTGTCATTGTTCTCTTCAACAAGGAGAGCATGTTTTCACCCTTGTTTGTTTGTTTGTTTGCGGGATTACTGAAAAACTAATGAGACATTTGGGCCAACCTTGGCGAGTTGATAGCCCATGTCTAAGGGAACAATCAATTAACTTTTGGGATCGATGTCTATTAGCTTGTTTGTCTGTTGGCATGATAACTCAAAATCTAAGAGAGAGATTTGGTTCAATTTTTTTGAGCAGATAGCCCATGTCCCAGGGAACAATTGATTAACTTTTGGGACCGAACCGGATCGTATTACACATTCTGGATCCGGAAAACATTTTTTGTTACATCTAAATCGATGATGAGGAACCTAATCCAATAGGAAGAGTGGTCTGCAAACTATGTTGCCCATGTCGGAGAGATGCGCTCCACTGAATGCTCCCCTAGTTATTACTGTTGTTATTATCCGACAAAGCACACTGACCGGGCCAATTACGAAGGCTCGGTCTCCTCTAAAGGAGGAGAATATCTATAAACAACAACAACAACTGTTGTTATTGGTGGTGGTGGTTGTAGTAGTAGTTATTATTGCTGTTGATTTTATGTTACTACTGTTGTTGTTGTTGTTGCTTAATACTTGTGTACAATAATATATATATATATATATGAAATTAAACGGCGTACATATTTTTTTATTTTTAACGTGTCCGACTATAAGCATATGCTTAAACAGACAACTTTAAAAAATCAGACTATCGCTTTCCAATGCAAAACCAACATCACACACACACACACACACACACACACACACACACACACACACACACACACACACAGAGGCACGCGCGCGCCACACAGACAGAGGCACGCGCGCGCGCGCGCAATCCCTCTCCCAAATCTCTCTCTCTCTCTCTCTCTCTCTCTCTCTCTCTCATACACACACACACACACACACACACACACACACACACACACACACACACACACACACAAAACACAAAAATAACACTTTGCCCATAAAAGACCAAGACTAAGGCTGCACCAACTCGGCTCACACACTCTAATTAGGCAGACTCTGTGTCCTACCACGTCTGAAAAGAGGGGGAAAAGGGAAAAGCGAAAAAAAAGCTTGTCATCCCGGCTTAGGGGAAAAAAAGAAAAGAAAGGAAGGAGTAGGAAGAGTTAGACCAGAACATGGATTAGGCACTTCGTTGCTGTGATTGTGGTGGTGGTGGTGGTGGTGGTTTTAGATGGTGGTGGTGATTGTTGATGATGGTAGTGAAGGTGTGGAATGATGGTGATGGTGATGGTCATGTTGGTGGCGGTAATGATGGTAGCAGGAATGAAGGTATGGTGAAGAAGGTGGTTAGTGTTTCAGGTGGGATTATGATGATGGTAGGGATGGTGGTGGTATTAATGGTAGAAGAGGGTGATGATGGTAGCAGGGATGGTTGTAGTGTTTGAGATGGAAGGCAGTGGCGGGGCAGGTGGTAATTATAGTGTGACTTACAGTTGTAGCAGTGGTAAAAATAGCGGTCTTAACGTGTCTGAAAAGATGTTGGTTGTGGCTGATAATGTGGTAGTGACGGTCGGAGAATGGTGATTAGATGATGGTGGCAGTACTGGTGGTAATCATGGTGGTGATAGTGCTGGTAAGTGGAGGGAAAACGTCCGTGGTTTGGGTAACATTTCCTCATTCTGTCTCTCCCACCGCATCTGTTCTTTCCCACTGCCCATGATCTCCAGTCTCTTCAACCCAATGTGCTCACGTACCTCCAAATGAGTGGCTTTTGATTCTGGCTTTCTCTTTTCTCCGTTCTTAGGAAAGGAGAAGTTTTGTTGACTGCATGCCTTGGAATCTTTCTTTTCACATTTAAAAAAAAAAGCCGGCGGAAATGTGGAAATAACTGTGGTAATGATGGTAATGAGGTGGCGATTGTGGTGGAAGTATGGTGGTGGTTGTGGTCGACGTATAGTAGTATTTTTTTTTTTTTTAATGTGTTTGACTCTGGGCATAGGCTTCACAGCCTGCTCCCAAGGCCCAGCAGTCCTCCTACATACCGCATACCTCTACATGTCACCACTTCGGCGCTGACACCCACCGTCCATACTGAATACATGCTAGGGCTGTCTCACACAGGACTGGTGTATTGGTACTAGCGGGGGTATTTTTACATGTAGCCGGGTCTTCTGGTAGATCAGTAAAGACTGATTTTATGAAATTCAAATCCTTAAACTGTTCCCTGCCTCGGGGGGGCTTTGAACCTCTCTACCGATTGAGCCACCGCCTGGATGGTGAAAAGTAAGGGTAACTAGTGAATCATCATCATCATCATCATAACTAACACCACCATCATGATCATTACTGCCGTCATCACTCCTCCCCTCTCTACTAACTTCTTCACCACATCTCCGCTGCTTTACTAAACACTCTCATCATCACCATCACTATTATCATCACATATCATCATCACCTTTTCAATTCACGAACGCTATCCACGTCGTCCCTTTTTTCTGATTACAGCTGTTAAACTCCTAATCACCATCATCACCACCATCACTTCCAAAATACCTCTTCATCTTCACCACCGTCATCATCATCATCATCTTAACTCGGACTATACATGATTATCCTAAACACCATCATCATTTCCACAACACATCTCCATCGTCACCACCACCACCTCCATCTTCGCCACTCTCTCTCTCTCTCTCTCTCGAACCAACCCTGTAGGCATAAAAAAGAAAACCATTTTACTTGCCTCAAAATCTTTCGTCCCATTCGGACAACTCTGCTTCTCTCCCATTTCACAAACTTCTTAAAAAAAAAAAAAAAAAAAAAAAGGAAAAAAATAAAAGACGGTTTGTGTCGTCCTGTTTCTACTTTTTTTTCTGGTGGGGAACAAGATTTTTTTTTTGTAGGGGTGTATGAGAGAAGAATTATTATTATTTTTTACTAAAATGGGGTATCTCTGGTTATTTTTATTAGTTACTATTATTATCATTATTATTATTATTATTATTATTATTATTATTATTATTACTATTATTATAATCATCATCATTATTATTATCATTACTGACATTATTATTATTATTATTATTATTATTATAATTATTATTATCACTACTGATATTATTATTATTATTACTATTATTTTACTACTACTACTACTACCGGTACTACTACTACTACTACTATTACACTACTACATAACTACTACTGCTGTGGTTATAAATTATTAGTTACAACATTACGTTATCATTTTTTAAATAAGAGAACAAAGGAAGGAAAAATAAGTGAATGAAAAAAAAATCCCATACATCAGATTACTGGCGTCCTCCATTCATTAAAAAAAATCTGTAACAGTTGGACTTGAACAGCTGTGGGTTGAAGTTTAGGGGGAAAACAACGCTGTGGGAGCGAGAGCCAGAGAGACGCAGTTCAGGGAACAAAAGATTTTTGACAGGCGGAAGTATCGCAATATGGCGGTGTGACATTCCAGTCATGAGCGCTACCAGATGCCCGTGTAGCATGGACAGGTGGCACAAGGGATGCAACTTCGTTTGAGCATTTGCCATAAAATTATCTGTAAAATAATGCAAGGGAGGCAACATTCCTTCTTACCTGCAGAGGAAGTAGTTATTTGTAACAGAAGAGTTATATATAATTCTAACAGTTTTGTTCTCAATTTTGTCTAGGTGCTTTAGCGCAACCTCCCCACATCCACTCCACAAGGGTGAGCAATATTCCAGCTGAGAGCGAACGTGACTCTCATAAACTATAGCCAGCTGCTCGTCAGTGAAGAAACTACGAACTCTGTACAATAATCTAAGTTTCTTTGGGGCGGTTTTAGCAAGTGATCTGACATGACAGGTCCAGCTGAGGTCATTGTTAAGTGAAACACCGAGAATTTCAATACTTTTGGAGACAGGAATAGTAGCTGCATTGAAGGTATTACAGGAATATGGCAATATCTGTCTATTAGTAAACTGTATATATTTGGTTTTATTAGCATTAATGAAACAAGGTTATTTTGTCCCCATTCAGTGATCCTAAATGAGTCTTGATTTATGGAGATGGCTGTACTGAGTTGTTAGAGATATTAAACTTCGTGAATGGGAGTCTGAGTGTGAATGAACTGGGAAATGCTGAGTCATCCGCACATGAATGGATGGGATTGTGAGTGACAGATAAGAGATCATTATATGAACTAGAAATAGGGCTGCAGCCAGAACTGATCCCTGCGCACACCGGCGTTAACTGAGTGGAAATTGGAATATACATAATCTACTTTTGCCCTTATCTTTCTATCGCTGAGATATGATGAAAACAGGGGAACAAATGACGTTAGTACATAGCAAGGGAGTTTGGACAGCAGGGAACGGTGCCACACTCTGTCAAAAGCTTTAGAAATATCAAGGGCTGCTGCATGATTTTTTCCATGTTGGTCAACTGATTGACGGATAGTGTGCATCAGGAGACTGCGTATATCAATGTTGGATCTTTCGTGGGGAAAACCATACTATCTATCACTAAGTAAGTTATTGGACTCAAGATGTTTAACTAGGTGAATAAACATTACGATTTCAAATACTTTACCAAAGGAAGATGTGATGGCTAGAACAGAAGCAAGTTCTGGGGAGCACTTTCTCGAAACAATATTATCTTAATTTTTATTTAAACAACCAAATGTTCCACTGTTGGCCCGCCCGTTAGTAAGTAATGATCCCCTGAGGCATTTTCATTCAACCCTTTTAATCAATATTCTAATGCAGTGTTAGGCGGATCCAATCCCTTGAGTTAGTAAATTCTCCTTCTCAAGCCTTCTTTTCAGTACGATGACGTCTTTATTATACCTTATTTTATTCTTGTTACTCTACCTCCAAACGATTTTACCTCTCTTAGCAGAGAGCAATAAGAAGAGATTTATGAAGGATTTTTTAAATCCCCAAATTTGTACAGTTTCTCATCAGCGTAATTAAATCGACTGGACACGACAAGGATGAGAGAGAGAGAGAGAGAGAGAGAGAGAGAGAGAGAGAGAGAGAGACTGGGCGTCATCGTGGTTAAGGTGCCGGATTATTTTTTTTTTTTTATATTTGATGCTGCGTTGGAATTTACATGACTGTGACCTGAGTTAGCACAGAATATTTACATTATTTACATAATTACATTTTAAATCCTTCAGTACTGATTACCCTCGTCGGTCAAGGAAGTTCCCTAACACCTCTTCCTAAGCGATTTATTTTGCTTGACTGTGATTGAGTTAGGCAGAATATTTTACACTATTTACATATTTACATTTTAAGCCCTTCAGTGTTGATAGCGTTATTCTGACCCGTATTCTCGTCGGATAAGGAAGCTCCCTGACACCTCTTCCTAAGCGATTTATTTTGCTTATTACTCCTTACTACCCTATTCTGTGTCATTTGAATAATTCAAATACCACCACATTCAGCATAAGTAATAAATAAAACTGATATTAACCGGCCATACCCAAAAATAAATCGCTAAGGAAGAGGTGTTAGCAAGCTTCCCAACCACATGAGACTACCGCCAACGTCACCCTACTCGAGGTCAGCATGAGAAGCATGACAGACGAACGAACAGACGGACACCATTATATCATTTTTTTTTAAATCATCACAACTGGTCAAAAATAAGATTAATTCAAATATAAACAGGAAAAATAAAAAACACAGCCTCATCTGCCTGTCATAAACCACAAACTACACGCATTTTCTCTCTCTCTCTCTCTCTCTCTCTCTCTCTCTCTCCAGTCTTATGGGCGAAAAATTTTAGCTGCCCATATCTTATTTACCGGAATGTCTTTATTTGGCATCTTATTTATTTCCTTATTTACTTGGAAGGAGGGAACTCATTTCGAGGTGGAGGAAAGAGAAGCTGGAGGAGGGAGGGATTTGGAGGAAGGAGGGGTATCGAGAGGAGGAGTTCGGGAGGGAAGAGGGGAGGTGAGGAAGAAGAGATGAATAAACTTGGGACAGAGAAGAGGGATATTGCAGGGATGTGGGGGAGGTTTGGGGAGAAGAGGGAGGGGTATTGGAAAGGAGGAAAGGGTGGGAAAATTTTGGGAGGATGATTAGGTGGAGGGAAAATTATGGAAGATTGGATGGAGGGAAATTATGGGAGGAAGAATCGAAGGAGGGAAATTATGGGAGGAAGAATCGAAGGAGGGAAATCTATGGGAGGAACAGTAGGAAGGCGAAATCATGGAAGGAAGATTACAGAGGAAAAATTATGGGAGGACAACTGGAGAGAAGGAAAATAATGGGAGGAAGATTGAGTGGAGGGAAAATTATGGGATGACGAGTAGGTGGAGAGAAAATGATGAGAGGAAGACTGGTTGGAGGGAAAATTATGGGAGGAAAACTGGAGTGAGGGGAAAAATGGGAAGATTGAGTGGTGGGACAAACACGGGAGGAAGACTGGGTGGAGGGAAAATAATGGGAGAAAGATAAGGTAAAATCAAGCCCAGAAGATTAAGGACAAGTAAAACAAGCCTTCAGCAAAGACGCATCCCCTCCATTAAGTAAAGAATATACAGATACTCATTAATAAGTATGGCACTTTCATATAGAGGAGCATAAAGTAGGACTCGTACACCAACTTTCTTTAAGAAGTGAAGGTGGCCCAGCAAGCAGTTTCCACGACACAGCTATTTACAGATGAGTTACTTTATATGGAAATAGCTCGTTTAATACTTATAATGTAGCAATTTCATATATAAGGACATAAACTTGGCTCATACTCTATCCTTCTTTTAGATACGTAGAGAATCCAGCAAGAAGTGTCCAAAGTATAACACAAGACAGATTTTTCCTTATAGGGTCATAGCTCGTAAAGTACAGACAATTTGGCAATTTTACATATACAGGCATCAACTACGGCACATACTCTATATTTCTGTGTGATATGAAGCCAATCCACCCCGTAGTTTCCCAGATACAGGTCCAGACGGAAAGACGGACGGATACGGGCGATTCCTATATCTCCAACATACGGACAATTGGTGGGGATAATTACAACTGAAAGATAAAGCAAGGGGAGGGGAAGGGGGGAATGGGAGAAAGATTAAGGAGAGGCGGAACGACGGGATTAAGATTAGGGAGGAAAAAATAATGGGAGGAAGATTACCAGACATAAAATTAGAGGAGGAAGATTAGAGAAAGGTCAATCCACAAAGAGAATATGAGAATAGGGTTTGTTTTACGTGAAAAGGAGGAGGTATGTGAGAAGTAGGAAGTTATGTGGAACTGGGAATTTTACCCTTCTCATGGTAGGAACAAGTCTAAAGTTTTAATATAGCTAAAAAAAAAAAAAAAAAAAGTATATTTACCTGAGTCAGAGTAACCTGAGACTGTTAATCAGAACAGGTGGATTTTATGTGGAAGGGATGGATAATATTTTTGAAACTGTATGTGGAAGAGGGATTTATGTGAAAAGAGGGTGTGATTTTATGTGGAAGAGGCGGAAATTTGATGTGGGAATATGTGGATATGATGTGGAGGGGTTGTGGGTGCGGATTTGCCAAGTATGGAGAGAGGGTTAGTGGTGGGAGTGAGGGCTTACCGTGTTTGTGTGTGGTGTGATGTGTGAAATGGACGGGATTACTGCTTGCTGTGTGTGTGTGTGTGTGTGTGTGTGTGTGTGTGTGTGTGTGTGTGTGTGTGTGTGTGTGTGTGTGTGTGTGTGTGTGTGTGTGTGTGTGTGTGTGTGTGTGTGTGTGTGTGTACATAACAGCCAGGATGCATAATACCCCCACCTCTCTCTCTCTTAATATTAATCTACTATTCCATCCATCTCATGTCTGTCCTTCTTCGGTGTTCTCCCTTTCTCTCTCCTCTTCCTCTTTCCTCCCTCCCTCTCTTCCTTCCTCCCTCCTTCACTCCCTTCCTTCTCTCCCCCTTCCCCTCCGTTCCTCCCCCTTGTATTGACATCACTGAGAAACACTATAATTTGGCCCGGAAATTAGCCAAAAAAATATAGCACGCAGGGAGGATTCTATATCGGGAAGACAGGAAGGAAGAGGAAGAGGAGGACGAAGAGGACGAGGAGGAAAAGGAAGACGAAGAGGAAGAGAACGAGTAAGGAGAGGGGAGGAAAGGGGAGAATAGGACATCGGGGAAGAGAAGAGGAAGGTTTAGTGGAAGAATGTAAAAGAAAAAAAAGAAAAAGAAAAGAAAGAAAGAAAAGAGAGGAATGGGGCGGTGAGGAATGGAAGGAAGAGGAGAGGAAAGAAAATGAGAGGAGAGGAGAGAAAATAAGAGCATATAAAAGTAGGTAAGAGGTAATGGAGGAGGAGAATGAATAAAGGTGAAACAGTGTAAGAATACAAGAAGGGAGAGAGGAACAGAGGAGAAGAGAAACCAGCAAAGAGAAACAAACTTACAGAAAGCAAATGAAAAGAGGAATAAAAACAAGAAAAGTGAGAAAGAGGAGGAAGGGAGAGACATGAGAATTATACCATCTATCAAGGAAAACAAATACACGCGTTGGGTAAACAGGTGAAAGATAATGCAGATACTGAAGCCTCCTACTTTACTACCCATTTCCTATTCTAAAAAGCATAGATATCACACTCACATCACGTAAAAAAAAAAAAAAAAAAGATAAAAAACTGATGGTTAGGATAAAAACTGAAACGGAATTACAACGTGAGACCTTCCTTTTTACTACCCAGTTCCAACTCCACAAAAATAGATACCATAAGCGAATCTCACCCTACAAAAAAGGAAAAAAAAAAAGATAGACAGACAGAGATAGATAGACAAACAGCTAGACAGACATGGTAAAGAAACGATAAAAGAACAAGCCTTTCTCAGCTCAGGAACTTCATCCACCAGAGGAAAATTGGAAAAGGAAGAGGAGAAATATTAGGCGAACTTTTTCAGCACCAGTAAAGGGGAAATATTAGGCGACCTTTCGACCAAGATTGAGATATAAATAGAAGGTAAATTTAGATATAAACTTCTAAATCTTGTCCTCCTGTTTCAGTCAATTTGCAAAGCTTATTATTAAACAGGATTTGGATTCTTATGCTATACTGTTTTTTTTTTTTACAGTAACAGAATCCAGGAAAATCGTATTACCACCTATAGGAAACAGCCTCGTAACTCCAAAGGATCAATATCTCTTGTTGTTAGTGGTGGTGGTGTTGTTCCTGTTGTTTGCTTTACTTTATTTTCCTTTGTTGTCATGTCCCTTTTTCATTCACTTGCCTTCTCTCTCTCTCTCTCTCTCTCTCTCTCTCTCTCTCTCTCTCTCTCTCTCTCCACATCATGTTTGCTTTACTGCCCCCTCTCCTCTCCGAACTTCTTGCCTCCCCCTTCTCTCTGCACTCCTCTCCCTTCTCTCTCTGCACTCCTCCCCCTTCTCTCTCCCCACTCGATCCTCCCTCCCCCTCTCTCCCCCTTTGCCCCTCTCCATTAATATTAACAATCTTCTAACTTCCTCTTCTCCTCCTCCCCCTCCCCTCTCTCCTCCCATCTTCCTCATGTCCACACTCCCCTCTTTTTCTCCTCCCTCCCCTCCCCTCCCCTCCTAGCCCTCCCCATTGCCCTCTCCTCCTTATCAATATGCACAATCTTTTAACTTTTTCCGTCCCTTCCTCCCCAACTCCTCTCCCCTAACCTACTTCGTACATCCGCCCTCTCTCTCCCTCTCTCTCTCTCTCTCTCTCTCTTCCATATCCCCGTTTAAACCCTAATTCCTTTTCATCGCTTCTTTCCTCCCCTCACTGTTCTTCGCTCCCCCTTCTCCCCTACACTCTCCCTCTCTTTTCTTCTCCCAATTTATCAAGCATATCTTCTACTCCCCTCTTCCTCATTTTCAGCTGTTCTAATTTTAACATCTCCCCCTTCTCCCCCTCCCCTTTTCTCCCTCTCTTCTTCAAATCCACTTTATCTCCTTCCCTCTTCCCATTACTGTTGTCCTCTCCTCTCTACTCCTTTCATTTATTATCCTCCTCCTCTCTTTTTTCTTCTTAGTTCTTTCTTCTCCTCATCTTTCTCTTCCCCTCCCCTGTCTCCTCCATAATCTCTTGTCCCTGCCCTCTACCATCCGTTTTTCCCTCCCTTCTCCTCTCTCGTCTTCCCTTCCTACCCTCTCTTCCCTACCTCCCTTTTCCTCCCTATTTCTATTTCCCTTCACCATTACCAATCCTTCTTTCCTCTCCTCCCTCTCCTCTACCATACTTCCTTTCCCCTCCCCCCTCTCCCCATCCTCTCCCATACAATCCCTCCTTTTCCCCTCTAACCACATTCAATCTCCTCCCTCCTCCCTCTCCCTCTCTCTCCCCCTCCCCCTCTCCCCATCCTCTCCCATACAATCCCTACTTTTCCCCTCTAACCACATTCCCCCTCCTCCCTCATCCTTCTCCCTTTCCCCCTCCCCCCTCCCTTCCGGCAAGCGTCTGGAGTGTGAGGGGTGATCTTGACTTATCGCGCCCTGGGGAACTAGAGTTTGCTGTGGAAATATAATTCGGGGGGAGGGAGGGAGGGAGGGAAGGATGAGGGAGGGAGGTAGGGAAGAAGAAGGGAGGGAGGTAGGGAAGAGAAGGGAGGTAGGGAGAGAAAAGGAAAGTGAGGGAGGGGAGGAAGACGGTGAAGTGTGAAGCAAAGCAGAATGTTTGTATAAAAAAGAAAATAAAAGAAGGACGAGGGATGAGAGGCAAAGGAAGTGAGACGTAGGGATGGAGGAGGATGGGAGGGATGAAGGAGGGATGTTGAGATTGTGGTAATGAAGGAAGGAGCATGGGGCGCCAGAAGAAGCTGGAGAGAAAAGTAGGGAGGAAGGAGGGAAGGAGGAAAGAAGGAGGGAAACTCGGGCTGAAAGGGGGAGGGATAAGGGACGTAGGGGAGTGGGAGGGTGGTACGGAGGAGGTAAGGGGACAATGGAGAGAGAGAGAGAGAGAGAGAGAGAGAGAGAGAACATAAACAAAAAGAGGATAAGGAAACAGGACAAGTGGATGAGGCCGCTTGGTTTTTACGAGGCAGCTCATGTGTAAGGGTATGACTAGGCTGGCAGAATATGACAAGGCTAGCAAAAAGAATAATAAAAGAATAACAGAGGAAGATAAGACAAAGATAACAGGGATAAGAAAAAGAGTTGGATGACAAGGAAGAAAAGGAATGAGGAAACTGAGAAGAGGAGAAGGAAGAAAAACTGGAGGTATGATTAGACATGAGGATATGAAAAAGATTGAGAAAAATGAAGGAATGACTGAAGGAAAAGGAATGAGGGGAATACATGGAAATGAGGGAAGGGTGGAGAAAAGGGGGAAAGATGGAGGTGATGGGGAGGGAAAGGCTATGATTATTATGAGGTATAAATTTTATGAAGGGACGTAAGAGAAGGAAATGAGTAGAGTGGCAGGGGAGGACGAGAAGGAGGAGGGTGAGTGAAATGGGGAAGAGTGAAGGAGTGAGAGAAAAGAAGGAAGACAGAAGGGGTGAAAAGGGTGGAAGGAAGGAAGGACGGAAGGAAGGAGGGAAGAAGGGAAGAAAGGAAAGAAGGAAGGAAGGATGGATAGATGGATGGAAGGATGGATGGAAAGAACGAAGGAAGGAAGGAAGGAAGGAAGGCGTATGATGATAAGGAGTGAAGTGAGAAAGAGATAGCAAAATGGAAGAGAGAGGTGGGGAGGTGGGAGGGGGCAAAGAAATGAGGAAGAGTGAGAGTGGATGACAGATGAGGAAGAAGAGGGAGAGGAGAGAGGGAAGAAAGAGTATGAGATGTGGAGGGAAAAGATAAGGAAAAAAGGAAGGATGCTGGTGTGTGTGCAAGACGCAATACAAATGAGAGAGAGAGAGAGAGAGAGAGAGAGAGAGAGACAGACAGACAGACAGACAGACAGACAGAGAATGGAGGTGCTGGAAAGAGATATGAGAAAGGAATGGGAGGAAAGTGTGTCTGAGTGGGTGTACGAGTTGATGGGAAAGAGAGAGAAAGAAAGAGAGAGAGAGAGAGAAACTTAGGTGACACCGTGCTGAGTAAATAATGAAGATGATAATGAGAAGAAAATGGGCGTGTTTTGGTAGTTAGGGAAGTTTAGGGAAGAAGGTATGGGAGAAGGAGGGTGAGGATGGAGAGGAAGAGGGGGAGAAAGAACGGCATAATGGGAGGGAGACTAAGAGGAAGACGGGAGAAGAGGGGAGGAAACTGAAGAAGGAAAGTGGAAGAGGATTATGTCCAATGATGTCCACGGAAAGAAATAAAAAAATGTTTGCTTTGCTTTGCTTTGTGTGTGTGTGTGTGTGTGTGTGTGTGTGTGTGTGTGTGTGTGTGTGTGTGTGTGTGTGTGTGTGTGTGTGTGTGTGTGTGTGTGTGTGTGTGTAGAGGAATTCCAAATAAACCTCACCTTAATGTGATGAACAAGGGTGACAAAAAAGAAGGAATGAGGTCCCAAGAGAAGGAAATCGCTAAAGAGGAATACCGCGAAAAGTAGGAAGTCGCGAAAGAAGGAAGTCGCGAAAGCAGGAATGATGTCGCGAATGTGGAATGCAATCTTCAACGGGGGGAATATAACTGCAGAAAAGGAAATGAAGTAATCGAAGAAGGAATGAAATCGCTAATGACGGACTGAAGGAAGTTACCGAGGTGGAAGGATAAGATGAGGAGATGGAGGTCTGAAGAAAGTTAGGTCTGAAGGAAGGAAGGAAGGAAGGAAAGAAAGAAAGAAAGAAGGGAGGGAGGACGAAAGGAAGGAAGGAAGGAAGATGGGACGGAAGGAAGGAAGGATGGGAGAGAACGACGTAATGAAGGAAGGAGTGAGGCGGAGGACACACGTATGAGCACGGACGGAAGGAAGGAAGGAGCAAAGGAGGAAGGAAATATTGGCGAGAAGGATGACGAATACGAGACAGGAAGGAAGGAAAAACTGAGAAATAAAAAGAAGAGGGCAAAGAATGAAAAACAAGGCGAAAGAAAGAAAGGAGGGACAAAAGGGAGAGGAGTGAAGGGATGATATGGGAGGAAGGGGGCAAGTAAAAATTGAATGGGATGAGAAATGAAGCAAAAGGTTGGAAAAAAAGGAGGAAGGAACGGAAAGGGAAGGGAGGAAAGGAAGAGGAAGGAAGGAAAGGGAAAGGCAGCAAGAGGAACGGATGGATATATGATAAGAAAAACCATGGGAAGAGAGGTGATGGGAGGGAGGAGAAAACAGCCAAGGTGAGGGGACGGGAGGAGGGGAGGAAGCTAGGGAGGAAGGGAGATAGAAGGGATTACAACAAGGGGATGGAAAAAAGAAGGCAGGAAGGAAGGCGGAGAAAAAAGGGGACGAGAGAGAAGGCAAAGCAGAGAAGAAAAGGGGAAGTAAAGGAATGAGGAAGGAATATGGGGAAACAAAGAGAATGAAAGGGAGGGAAAAAACAGAAGGAAAGGGGAACGAAGGGGACGAAGAGGATAGGAAAACAGGAGAGGAAGGAGAGGAAGACAGGGTTTGAGAGAGGGAGGGAAACAATCACTAAGAAAGTCTGTTACGAAAACTTGAACGAAAAAAATAAAAATGGAGAGATTTATTACTGAAGGGAGAAGAGAAGTTAATTAGGAAAGAAAGATGACAAGACGCTATGTAAGAAGAAATTAATAAAGTGAATGTATGAATAAAACATGGAATTTATAAAGGAATGAATGAAACACGTGTGAATAAAGGATACAATTTATGAAGGGATCAATAAAATCAATGTGTGGATGTTATTTACGAATGTGCGAGTAACGTGAATGTGCAAATAAAGGAAGATATTTTTAAAGCTATGAATAAAATGTATGAATGAATTATGCTATTTAAGACGCTATAAATAATGCGTGAATAAATGAGACAAAGAAGCTGATGAAGCTAAAAGAACTGACAACAACAAAACACTGATAAGGATGGATAAGTCTGTATAGAGACACGCAAGTGCTCGTGGGCCCTTCGGGCCCTCTCGCACCTGCTCCTGCGGAGGTCTCTCGCGCTGCGCGCTCGCTTTCTCGTGCTTTGCACTCGTTTCCTTGTGCTTCTCACTCGTTTCCTCGCACTTCGCGCGCGCGTTGCAATCATTTCAGGTAATCCGAGTCACGTTTATGTGCTGTTCTAGTCTAACGTTGTCACTATCGGCCGTCAAGGCGACATCGAAGGGCCCATGATGGTCCGTTTATGTGCTGTTCTAGTCTAACGTTGTCACTTGGATTTTTTGCAGGTAACCAATTGATCGTGTTATTTGCAGCTTCGGGAATGGAACCCAAGTTGTCCGAAAGCAAGTCCGAAATACACACACAGACACACGGCTACTGTTATAGTATATTTTAGTTGCAGCTATGGGCAAAAAATTCTACGGAGATCCTATGCCGGGCGCCGGGAGCGGCGTTTTTTGGTCAAAATGTGATCACTCATTAAATATAGTAAAAGTTTTTCAGTCGTGATGGGACCAAGTTTTTTCACATCAGCGAAGTTTTTGCGATTTTTGTGCCAATTTTGGTGCAGTTTGAATGTGTAGTTTCGGCTG
The DNA here is from genome assembly GCF_032717465.1 of Coenobita brevimanus. Classification (NCBI taxonomy): domain Eukaryota; kingdom Metazoa; phylum Arthropoda; class Malacostraca; order Decapoda; family Coenobitidae; genus Coenobita; species Coenobita brevimanus. The sequence continues at coordinate 20,673,871 of NC_137051.1, forward strand.
CCCAAAACACACACACACACACACACACACACACGGCTACTGCTATAGTATATTAGAATAATTACAAAGACAGCATTCCTCTCTCTCTCTCTCTCTTATTACCGGGTTAATAGTTCTCTAGCTTTTTTTGCATTTCTAGCCTTGTTTTCTGAATCTCTCCTACCCCGTGAGATGATGATGATGATGAGGATGATAAGGATGATGATGATGGTAGGGAAATGCTATTAATAGTGAGAAGAATGACAATATAAAGAAGAAAGAATTACTTACAAAAGGAAGGTATACGGAAGGAACAGAAGGACTTGGCAAGGAAGCAAAGTAGACGCGAAGCAAGGAAGGAAGGAAGGAAGGAAGGAAAAGAAAAACGACTCACTAATGATGGAGAGGCAAGAGGAAGGAATTATAAACTGAGTGGAGGAAGGAAGATTTACCATGTAAAAATGGAAGGAGAAAATTGTTAATAGAAAAAAGGGTGGAAAGACGAAACTTACAAAAGAAGGACGGAAAAAATCACTAACGAAGGAAGGAAGGGCGAATAATACTAAGGATAAATTATAAATGAAGGAAGGAAGAAAGGACGACTTAATAAAGCAGGAAAAAGTTAAAAATAAAGAATAAAAGGATGGAAAGACAAAAATTTCATTGAAGGAAGGAAGAAAGGCAAGAAAGAAGGAAAAAAAGGTATAAATAAAGAAAACAAGGAAGTATGAATGGAAACTTACTAAAAAAAAAAAAAGTTGTAAATAAAGGGATGACGAAGTAAAGGATTAAAAGATGAAACGAAGGAAGTTGCTAAGGAAGGAAGTTACTAATGAAGGAAGGAAAGAAGGAGGGGAAGGAGGGAGGGTGTTGTCAGAGAGTCCATTGTTGCTGTTATGGTGGTGGTGCACTGCTGTTGCTGAAAATGATGATGATGATGATGATGATGATGATGATGATGATGATGGTGATGATGATGGTGATGATGATGATGATATTCAGGTAAAGGTGTTGTTGTTGTTGTTGGTGGTGGTGGTGTTGGTGGTACTGTTGGTGGTGGTGGTGGTGGTGGTGATGGTGGTGGTGGTTAAGGGGGGGGGGTAAAGCAAGACATCAACGTCAGCCATTTTACGTGTGCACTGGAGAATTAAATAAGGTGCAGAGAAGAAAATTAAAGAAAAGAGTAAGAAACATGATGAAGAAAACATGGGGAAAAAGGAAGAAAGAAGTATCAGAAAGCATAATGAGAATGGAAAGAAGTAAACACACACACACACACACACACACACACACACACACACACACACACACACACACACACACACACAAAATAAGGAGAAAACACACATAACCGAAAAGAAATGGCGAATCTGAAATGAAGAGAATTGGAAAAAAAGTGAAAGAAAGGAATACAGAATGTGAAAAAGAGGAATGGGAAGAGAGTGAAAGAAATTAACGATAAGAACAGTACAAGAGAAAACAAGAAAAGCGAAAAAGAAAGATAGGAAAAGTAAGAAAAATAGGAAAAGAAGGAAAGACAGAAACAGGAAAAAGAGTGAAGAAAGGAGGGAAAAAGAAAAGTATTAAATATGCAAATTAGGGTCAAATGGGATTCCATTTAACGATTGCCATAATTCTTTCCTGTGTGTGTGTGTGTGTGTGTGTGTGTGTGTGTGTGTGTGTGTGTGTGTGTGTGAGAGAGAGAGAGAGAGAGAGAGAGAGAGAGAGATGCACTTTATTCCGGAAGAGACCAAGGCGCGTTCCTGTTAATTAATTGCATTAGAGTTTTAGTTACGCAAGGCTGGAGCCATTGTACACCCTGCGAGAAAAATATTAATAAAAATGCTGCTACTACTACTACTACTATATGAATAAACGAATGGAAGATAAATCGCCACATGGAATGAGTTTGACATAATTAACCCCTTCAACCCACAAATATGGTTTTATTTTATTCGTCCTGCCTCCAGACGATTTTTCTCAACTTGGAAGACTCTGGCCCTATCTTCATCGGTTACGGAAGCTCCCTAACATCTTTTCCTAAGCGATTTTTTTTTTTTTTTTAATCATCACTCTTCACCGTCCTAGTCGGTTATATAAATCCTCGAAACATCGCCATACTCTGCATAAATAACGTACAAAAAGATATTAACCAGCCGTATGCAAAAATGAATCGCTAAGGAAGATGTGTTAGGGAGCGTCCTTAACCGATGAGAGTACGGGGCTTTTTTTTTTTTCTTAACCCCCGCAGCAGGAGGATTTTTCTAGATAAAATCGCACACGGGCAACAAAAATGAAGAAAAAAAAAACCTGGTGAAAAAATCTACTCCACCTTGCTTCATTCTTACTATTTCCCGCCGATTTTATTCAGCTTATTACTTTTGTCTTTTTTTTTACCCTCTCACAGCCAGGGTAACTCTTGCCCAAGACGATTATATAAAGCTGTGTGTTATAGAAGCTTGAGTGTTAATACTGTACACACTAACCGTCTCATGCTCGGGGTAACACAAGCATTTTTATTCCAGTTAATGCCAAACGATTTTGTTAAACTGAGAGAGGGTCATGGAAGCTGAGAATGTTAACTGTTGGGGATAAACAAAGCTTTCATTAACTCTTCCACTACCAGACAGATAGACAGATGGATAGATAGACAGGTAAACAGGTAGAAATAGATAGAATGTGACAGACAGACAGAGGTCAACAGAAACATATTGATAAAAGTTAACTTTAGAAATACATACATACACAGAGCCATCGATTTACATCTCCCCCTCCATCCTACCCCTCTCTCTCTCTCTCTCTCTCTCTCTCTCTCTCTCTCCCGTCGCTTCCCTGCCATCCTACAATAACCCTCCCCCTCTCTCCTTCGCCTCCATCCCCCTCTCTCTATTCGCCCCCATCCCTCCCCCTCACCTATCCCACTAGGGCAAGGATGGTGATGACTGTTGTTTGTAACTGCTGGCCTAGCATATCTAACAAGGAAAACCTGACTGAGGGAGTACATGAAGGAGTGTGACTTGGAGTGGTGGAGGAGAGGCGTTGTACTGCTGGTGGTGGTGGTGGTGGTGGAGGAGGAGGAATGTAGTTATTTTACTTTGTACTTATTTATTTAAATTATTTAGTGTCTGGGCCACTCTGGGATATGGCCTATGGAGACAGATGGCTAATCGGATATACTCTACTAGTTGGACTGCTACAAAGAGATAGATGGATATAGCCAGATGTACGCATCTTGAATTTGGTTCTCTGTTATCTTGTTTTTGTTTTTTTCTTTGAATGAACAATTTGTGGGTTCCTGGCCTTTGGTTCCTTCTTCCTCGAATGACAAATAAAAAAAGATACATACCTACATTATATATATATATATATATATATATATCTGTCTATCAATCTATCTATATAATATATATATATATATATATATATATATATATATATATATATATATATATATATATATATATATACATACATACATGCACACATACATACACACTTAAAACTTCATGTATTCCTACACAGACAGACCGCCACCGACTCCACTTTTTTCTGTACTTTTCTATATATATCAACAAAGATACCCCAATATATATTTCTATCGACAAGTCAAAAAAAACTCTCATGCATATATTGATCACCACACCAGTACTCACAAAACCACCACACTCACTTTTATTTTTCCCTGCAAGCATCAATAAAAGTACCTCGTAATTTTTTTTATCTAAATATGAAATCAAACATTCTCATCAACAAACTAATATGACTCAAATATCAAAAAAATATATACACACAAAAAAAATATATGAAGACACGTCAGTAAAAAAATACATGTCATTCGTTAAAAAAAAAATCATTTATTCAGTAACACATCAACAAAACAAATTCACCAATACCTACATTTACACACAATAAATACATCACTTCGTTTATGTATTCATCCACACACCAAAAACAAATTACTCCCGTTTTTCAGCTACACGCAAAAAAAAAAAAAAAAAAAAAAAAAAAAGTTTACATTTTTGTGTTCACCCAAAAAATCACTTATTCATCCATACCAAGAGCTTATTTATATTTTTATCCACACCCTGAATAATAAATAAATAAATATATAATAAAAACAAAAGCTATTCTAGTTTCACTCCCCGTACAATTAATTTACATGTCCATCCACAACCCCGAATAATAACTAATGTTTTTAATTCCCATCAGAAAAAAAAAAATCTCTTTTCATCAACATGGAAAGCTAATCACACACACACACACACACACACACACACACACACACACACACACACACACACACACACACACACTCATCTCTTTCACGCACTCAAAAACACACTCATGAACCTTTCACTCACTCATATTTCTCTCTCTCTCTCTCTCTCTCTCTCTCTCTCTCTCTCTCTCTCTCTCTCACACACACACACACACACACACACACACACACACACACACACACACACACACACAAATTCTTTAGCCAAGTCATGTACACACATTCTCAAAAAGAAACAAAAAGCAGAAAAGGAAAGAAAGAAACTGACAGGAACACAGACATAAAAGCAAACGACTGACAGGAGAGAGAGAGAGAGAGAGAGAGAGAGAGAGAGAGAGAATCTTTATACATCCAAACACAGAATGACAGAGACACAACTCGCCAAAAACAACTAATTTTTCTCATATACAGTATTCTTAACATTACGCCGTCCCGTCCCCTCTCCAGCGCCTACCCATATATTAATCTAAAAAAAAAAAAAATCCCTAAAATTCATATATTCATGCACAGAAAAATGGCACAAAAAATACCGATGCACAGAAAACTGGCACAAACAATGTCGATGCACAGAAAAATGGCTTTAAAAACAAATAAATCTAAAGAAAAAACAAATCTATAGATGAATGTACAGGCAAAATGGCGTTAACGATATATACGAGTAAAACAAAATAATAATAATAATAATAATAATAATAATAATCTATCTATATACCTAGGCTGCTTCCCCCAGGGAAAGGGAGGTAGCCGAGACAGGACGACACACTCCCAATTTACTCATCCACTCAAACACATTCATTCGCATCTTAGCCCCAAAGGGAAGAAGGGACAGATCCTCACCGCACCACACCGTACGAGGGTCAACTGCGCAGTGCAATCAATGACATCCGCAGTAGGGCCCGACAGCAGAGCTGGTTTACCTCTGCCACATCATAATGGACCCATCTACAACCGTTTATAATAAAAAAAAAAAAAAAAAAAGTGGCATTAAGGAGACACGAAACTAAATGAAAAATGTATAAATGCATGTATAGAAAAATGGCCTGACCAAAACATCAAGGGAAAAAAAAAAGTTTTCTATGCACGTCGAGAAAACTGGTGTTAAAGAATATAGCCGGCCACTCTATTCAGGCTGACAGGCGTGAAAAAACTAGTAACTTTATCCGGTATAGGCCATTAAAACCATCTACCCCCTCCCCTCTCCCCTCCTCGATATTCCCCTCCCCTCTCTCCAATATTCCCCTCCCTGCCTCTCTGATCTTTGTCTCTCCTCTCTTACTTTCCGCCACCCTCTCTCATATCTCCATTTCCTCTCTTCCCACCTTCCTATCCCCTCCCTTCTCCCTCCTCTGCCTCTCTCCCCTTTGCTCTCCTCGCTCCCTCTCGTTTCTCTCTCTTCCTCTCCTTTCTCCCTTCCTTTTCTCCTCCTCCCGACTCCGTTTCCCCCTCCCTCTCCCCCCTCTTTCACCCCTACCCACCTCCTCCTCCTTTCCCTTCCCCCCCTCTTCTCTCCCTTTCTCTCTCTTCCCTTTCCATTTCCCCTCCCCTCCCCTCCCTGCCCGTGTTTCCCCTCTCCCTCATCACTCTTCCTCCACTTCCTGCCACTTTCACCCTCTGCTCTCTCTCTCTCTCTCTCTCTCTCTCTCTCTCTCCTTTTTTCTCCATTCCATCTTTTCCTCCCTCTCCTTCTGCATTTCCTTTTCTACCTCTCCCCTTCCCCTCTTCTCTTCCCCTTCGTGTCTCTCTTACTCCCCTTTCTCTCTCTTCATTCTCTCCAGCTTTTCCCCTCCCTGTTTCCCTCTTTTCCCCTTTGTACCTGTCCTCCCTTCTCCCCTACCGTAATCATTCTTCTTCCACTCCCTGATCTTCACCCCCCCCCCCCTCTCTCTCTCTCTCTCTCTCTCTCCTCTCCCCTCGTCCCCCTTCCCCCTCCCCTGTCCGTCTTTCCCCTCTCTCTCATCACTCTTCTCTCCCCTCCCTCCCGTCCTACTTCCCTCCTTTACCTTCCATTCCCTCCCCTTCCACATATCCCCTCTTCCTTTCCTCCACCTACCCTTCCCTCATTACCTCTCCCTCTCTCTCTCTCTCTCTCACACGGCATTCCTAACTGCCTCCCTTTTATCATTTTCACACTGGAATTGATTCCCCTTTTTCCCCCCTCTTCCTCTTTCGTCATATTCCCCAGGTCTTTCTCTTATCATCCACATATCCCCTCTTCCTTTCCTCCACCTACCCTTCCCTCATTACCTCTCTCTCTCTCTCCCTCTCTTTCTCTCTCTCACACACGGCATTCCTAACTGCCTCCTTTTTATCATTTTCACACAGGAATTGATTCCTTTTTTCCCCCTCTTGCTCTTTGGTCCCATTCCCCAGGTCTTTCTCTTATCATCACCCACTCTTCTCCTCGCCTCTTTTTCCTCTTAGACGCCTGCTGGCCTAATGATAAGAGTACCAGAGTCGGGGTGTCTATCGGGTCTATCACACATGGTTCGATTCTTATAAAGGTGACCTGATTTTTTTTTCTTATCACGTAAAAGGTTATCAGGGGCGTAGGTAGGTCACGGTTCCTTTACTGATCTGGACTACACAGCCTAGCCCAGGGTCCCTACGTCGGGAGGGTTGTTAATAAAGGTGAGATTGTTAGTCTTTCATTTCACCTCCACGTCCATCACTCACTCTTACTTCGTTTATTAAAATTTCTTTAACTATTCTCCTATCCTTTTTATTTCTTCGTTTCCTTCCCTTCCCTTCCATACACTCTCCTTTTATTTCTCTGGCTCTTCCACGTTCCTTTTCTCTTTACTCTTTTTCCTCTTTCACTTCACTCCCCCCTTCTTCTTTCCTCTTTTCCACCATGTTCTCTTCCCCCCTTATCTCTCATTTTCTCTCCCTGTTTTTCTTTTTCCTTGTTTTCATCCATTTACTCTCTCCTTTGATCATTTCATAATTCATCGCCCTTAACCTTTATCACGAGGCAATTTCCACAACTAAAAAACTCCTTTCTCTCTCTCTCTCTCTCGTTCACGCACACCCCTTCACTTTCCCCTCACTCCCTTCCTTTCCCTTCCCTTTTCTTCAGTCCACTCTTCACCACCCTCCTCTCCTCTGTCCCTCCCCTCCCTCCCTTCCCCTTCCTTCCCTCACTTCCTCCTCCAGCCAATCTCTCTATCATTTCCTTGCCACCTCACTTCCCTCTCAACATATCCGGTTCTCACCTCATCAGTACACCCTCTACCCTCTCTCTTTCCTCCCTTCCCCTCTCTCCTCTCTTCTTTCCTTCCTCTCTCCCCACTCATCCTCCACCCTCCCTCTCTCCCCTCTCCTATACTTCCATCCTCTTCCTTCCCTACCATTTCCTCCCTCCCCATGTCGTTCTTCACCTTCTTCTCCCATTATCATCCCTCTTCTCCGTCTTTCCTTCACCTTCTCTCCCCTTGATGGCGAAAATTCTTAATACTTTCTTTGCGTCAGTATTTACAACAGAAAATATACATACGATTCCTGCTGTTTCTCCAATTCCGCTAGAAGATGACAACATAATCACCGACATTACAGTTAGTGATCGTGACGTACTACTTGCAATTAGCAAATTAAAAGAGACTGAAACACCGGGACCGGGCAAAATATCTCCATGTGTTTTGAAGGAACTACAGAATGAAATATCAAAGCCCTTATCTGAACTTTTTAACTTATCACTTAAGTGCAGTAAGGTGCCACATGAATGGAAACTTGCTAACGTAACCCCAATATTAGAAAAAGGCAACAGAGCACAGCCAGAAAACTACCGCCCAATTAGTTTAACATCGGTGATTTGCAAATTGCTTGAAACTATTATCAGAGACAAGTTTGTGAAACACTTAGGATCAAACAATCTCATCAAAGATTCTCGACATAGTTTTCGTAATAATCGCTTTTGCCTCACGAATCTGCGGGACTTTTTCAATGATATATTAAGCATGTGTGACGACACTACGTCAGTTGATGTTGTTTACCTTGATTTTCAAAAGGCTTTTGACAAAGTTCCACACAAAAAACTTCATCAAAAGCTACAGGCACATGGTTTCAGCGGCAGGGTTCTCGGGTGGGTTGAAGATTGGCTCACCGGACGAAAGCAAAGAGTTGTAATAAACGGAAAAGAGTCAGACTTGATAAACGTTACAAGTGGAGTGCCGCAGGGTTCAGTGTTAGGTCCAATTCTTTCTTAATATATATCAATGATATTGATGAAGGATTATGTTGTAAAATTTCAAAATTTGCTGATGATACTAAAATAGGTAACAGAGCAGATACAGCACTGCAAAGGCAGGCAATTCAAAGAGATCTTGATCGACTGTTTAACTGGGCCCAAGTCTGGCAAACGGATTTCAATATTAATAAATGCAAAGTGCTAAACACTGGCAGTAAAAATGTAAGAGCTGGTTACAGCATGAATATGGTCCAACTTGATAGGGAAAACCATGAAAAAGACTTAGGAGTTATAATAACAAACGATTTGAAACCAAGCAAACAATGCACAGAAGCTGCGAAAAAAAACAATAAATTGACTGGATGCATAGGTAGAGCATTTGAATATAAATCCGATAATACTGTCTTCACTTGTATAATTCCTTAGTACGCCCGCACTTGGAGTATTGCATTCAGTTTTGGTCACCATATTATAAAAAGGATATGGAAAAGCTTGAAAGAATGCAGCGAAGGATGACAAAGATGATACCTAGATTGAGAAATATACCATACGAGGAACGTTTAAAGGCCCTGAATTTATTTACCCTGACTAAACGGAGGTTACGAGGAGATCTAATTCAAGTATTCATAATATTCAAAGGACATGATAACATGGCTGTTGATAAATACTTCACAGTTGATCACTCGAATTATACTAGAGGCAATGGGTATAAAATACAAGAATTGGCAAACGATTCCAGTCGCATGAAGCTATGCATTTCTTCTTCAATAGGGTTGTAAATATATGCAATAAATTGCCCTTCAATGTAGTACATTCTGATACAGTATCTAATACAGTATTGACCTTTAAAGGTCGCCTCAATAAGTATTTGCCGTCTAACCCCCAGCTTAATGTTTACTCCTGAATAAAACACTTGTGTATGTATAATTATTTTATTTTATTGTTTTGAGCCTGGATCAATTTATGAATGCAAATATAGTATATGCACAGACTAGGATATGCACAGAGAGCCCTGAGTTAGCGGTCACTACTCATACTTTCGATCTGTGATGGGCTGTGGATCACTGAGGGTCCTTGTGAGTTAAGTGACCACCATCGGGATTTTTTTTAATGTACCAGGGGTCACTGCTTCAGGAGGTGACTTGTGTGCTTGTCCCGCAAAGGCAAGCTCCTAGTCTCAGTGGAATGAACGGAGCTGGGGCCTGACTGACTGCTGCCTACCTTAATAGCGCCAGGCAAGGCTGCCGCACCACCCCTGAACGTCCACACTGTGCACTGTGCAATTTCAACGCTGTGTCTGCAGACGCCCCATTAACTCAATGTACCCGCATATGTTGTCATGAGTTACTTATTCGATTAATCATTTTACTTTACTACTTTCTCTTTCAGGCTACTCATACTGGTAGCTTATAGATAAAGTATTATAGAAAATAACTTTTCCTTTTCAGTCTTTCCTATGAAAATTCCATGTCAGTTTTTCCATGGTGCATGGTGTTTTTTCTCACTTTTTCTTACCAGTTTTAACTGGAGGGTTTGGAGGTGGGGAGAAGCCTTCTTGCTTTACTATCCATATCCTTCAAAATGGAGAGTTAGATGTCGTGGTCATAGTCTACTCTGTAACAGCCTCGAAAGGACCATAAGGTCTGTTGGTGTTTGCTTTCCTTTGTACTTGTCTTCTCTTTTTATCCTCCTTCTTTTGATACCCTTCTATTCCTTTCGCTCCCCTCCTCACTCATCCCATTTCCTCTCTTTCAATTTCCATTCTTTTTCTCCTTTCCCCTCCATTCTCTTCCTTTCATTTCCTCTTCCCTTCCTACCCCAGTCCCTCCTTCATCACAATACTCTCTCCATCCCAACAATACCCGACAACTCCCCTCCCCTTCCCTTCCATGCCCTTCTTTCCCCTTCTATCCCCTCCCCTCCAAATCCCTCTTCCCCTGCTTACGCCCTCCCTATCCCTCCCCTGTTCTTCCTTCCCCTACTCACCCTATCATCAACCTCATCAGTATTCTCTTTCCTTCTCTTTCTCCTCCCTCTTTTATTCTCGCCTCCCTTCCTTCCCTATCCCCTTCCCGATCTCTCTCTCTCTCTCTCTCTCTCTCTCTCTCTCTCTCTCTCTCTCTCTCTCTTTTTCCCCAACACCTCACTTCGTCCCCTCTTCCCTCTCCTCGCTCCCCCCCCCCTTTCATAAACAGTCTCCCATCTCATCAATTCGCTTTCCCATCTCTTCCACTTTCCCTCTCCTCTCCATCCCTTCCATCTCCTCTTCCCTCTCCTCCCTTCTCTTCTCCTCTTCTCTCTCCTCCCCTCTCCTCTCCTCACCTCACCTCACCTCACCTCTCTTCTCCTCCCTCCCCAAACACCCATTCCTTCACCCTTCATCACCTTTCACATCCCACCCTTCCTTCCCTCCTTCCGTGGCACCCCACTCCTCCCCCGTTCATTCTTCCTCCCCCCACCTCCTTACGCCCCCCCTAACTACCTCGTTCCCGCTAAACGACTTATTAACGACGACCAACGACCAATCCGGTTCGCGACTTTTGCCCTGATGTATGACTCGTATATAGTGGAGGCAGAGTCAACGATCCGGGTTGTGTAAAGGTGAGATGGGTTGGAGAGAGAGAGAGAGAGAGAGAGAGAGAGAGAGGAGGGGGAGATTGCGCGAGTATGGGTGGGGTTAGGAAGAGAGAGGATAGAAAACAGACGAAAAGAGAATAAGGAGAGCGAGGGAAAGTGAATGTAGGGTTCTGAGTGAGGAAGAGTGAGAATGAAAGATATGGCAGGGGAGAGGGGAGAGTGAGAGTGAAGGTAGAGTAAGTCAGAGGAGGAGAGGGAGGAGAGTGAGGGAGCGAACAGAAAGCGCGAGGGAGGGGAGGTGCAAGAGTGAGATACGGTAATAGGAGCGAGAAAGAGAGGAGTTGAGGGTAGACAGAGTGGGATTATAGTGGGAGGGTTGAGAGGGAGAGGGGAAAATAAGGGAGGGAGGGAGAGAGGGAGGGAAGGAAGCTAGGAGGTGAATGGAGGGAAAGTAGGGAGCAAGGAGTGAAGGAGGAGGAGGGAGGGAGTGAGGAGGGTGGTGAGGGAAAGGAGGAGGGGGTGGGAAAGAAAAGTGTGAAGGAAGGTAGCAAAGGAAGAGGTGAAAAAAAAAAAAAAAAGGGAGGGAGAGCCAGAGATGAAAGGAAAGGCGAGGGGAGTGAGAGAGTAGAGCAAGAACATGAAGGAGAAAGAGGGGAGGAGGGAAGGAAGAAGGAATGAAAGTGAAGGAGGGACACAGGAGGGAAAAATGGAGAAGAGGAGGGAGGAGTGGAGAAATTGAGAGAGATGGAAGGAGGGAAGCAGTCAGAAGAAAAAAAATAAAAATAAAATAAAATAAAAAACCGGATACCAAGATCAGAAGCAAGACGTGGAGAGGAAACTGGAGGGAAGTAAAAGAAAGAGAAGGAAAGAAGTGGAAGTGATGGAGGAAGAGAAAGAGAGGAAAAGAGTGGAGAAGAGAAGAATAGACATGTGAAGAGAAGAGGCGATGCGAAGAAACGAGAGGAGATGAGAGGACAGGATACGAGACGAGAAGATAAGAGAAGGGAAAAGATTAAAAGAGAAGCAAATGGTAGAGAAGAGAAATGGAAAAGAAGAGAAAGGGAGAAAAGAGAAGAGAAGGGAAGACAGGAGAAAACTAAGCGCCAGCCCCGGTCCTAAGCTACTGTACTTAAGAATTTTTATGGGCAGGTGACCAGTAGAGCTCCCTGGTGGCGTTACATGATGAAAAAATAATAAAATATAAAATAAAATAAAAACTCGCAGCCTCTGAGATTGGAATTGATGTCTATGGCCTCCACTCCCACTAGCGTCTTATTCCACTACACCTCCAGGCCAAAATCGATTCACACACACACACACACACACACACACACACACACACACACACACACACACACAAGTAGCTAAAGTCAGTGTGTAGCAATAAATAAATAAATACAACAAGCACAGGGGGGGCTACTTACCACAGGGGGCAGTTCCATGAGGGGTGGGGGGAGGGGACAGTAAGGGAGAGTAGGGGGCCACAAAATCTTCCCCCCTTCCCCCAATACCATTCTTTCTCCCCTCTCCACCTCGCCAGTACCAGCTTAAGATCTGAAAAAGATATGTTATTTTAAAGGTAACAAAAACAACAATGTAATTTTTTTTTCCCTTCCTCGTGTACTGCGGCTTCTAGTACTGATGATGATGATAATGATGATAAAAACAAGCATCATCATTATTATTATTATTATTATTATTATTATTATTATACAAACCATAACAGCAATAATAAAAACAACAATCATGAAGAAACAGAAAGACGATAACAATAACAATAACAAAAGCAACAAAAAAAGCAACAGCAGTAACGTGAGCAACAACAACACTATCTATAACAATAACAATAAAAACCAGAAACAACAACATCAATAACAAACAACGACCACTTATCGACCTTGCGTAGCCGGCGCAGGGGGGGGGGGAGGGAGAAGGAAGAGGAGGAAGGGTTGGAAGGGGAGGAGGAGGAGGAATGAACGACGAGAGAGAGAGAGAGAGAGAGAGAGAGAAATATGGGTGGAATAATAAAATAAAATAGAAGGGAAGGAAAAACAGTTGAAAGAACACAGTAACTGAATAAAAAAGTCAATATATAAAAATGCGAATAAATTAATCAAGAAAGGAGGAAGAAAAAGGAAGAAACAAAGACAAGGTAGTATATAAGAAAAAAAAAAAGCTGGAATTTAAAAGAACAGAAAATGAAAATGATAACTACAAGGCGAGGGAAAGGGAGGAAAGAAAATGGAAAGAAAATACCAAAACAAAGAAAGACAAAGAGCAGAGGAAAGAAAATGGAAAGAGAAAGAAAAAAAAAGAAAAAGAAAAGAAAAATATCAAGAAACAGAGACAAAATGAAGGGAAAGAGAAATAAAAGGAAGAAAAAGGAAATTATTAGTAAAGGAAAGATCTGGTCTGCAAAAATGTAACTAATAACAAGAACAAAAAAGATAAAAAGACAAAAAAAAGGAGAACCCACAACAAGAACATTAGAACAGAACCCAAAATAACATGGTAGAACAAACAGATAATAACAGCGAAAAGGAAAAGGATAGTGGAAGTGAATGGCAAGGAAAGAAAATAGAGGGAAATGAATGGTGGGGGAAATAGTGTCATTTCCTCGGTTCCTGTGGCCTGACCCCCCCCTCCCCTCTCCCCCCTTCCCCCTGCAATCCATCCCTCGTATGTCCCTTCCCCCCCCCTCTCTCTCTCTCTCATATTCCCCCCTTCCCTTCTTTTTCTCTCTCTTCTATTTCTCCTTCATCTTCCTTCTCTTCTCCCTGTTCTATCCTTCTCACTTGTTCCTTTTCTTCCTTTCCCTTCTTCACCTTTCTTGTTTCCTCTTGCTCTTCACCTTGACCCTCTTCTTCCGTAATCTCTCTTCTTCTTCTTCCTCTTATCACTCTTCTCTCCACATTCTTCTCCTATCTCCCCTAATCCTCCTCTCTTCCTTCTTCCCTTCCTCCTCCTTTTCTTTACTAACAGCATACATAAAAAATCTAAGAAGACGTTTGGTGCCACTCAACTAGATACGCAATATCCTTAAAGACACTCGTAACTATTCTCGTATCCTCCACAATACTCCACCCACCGTACCCCTAACTTTTGGCTTAAGTTGTACATCCCTCAATAAAAGCATCACATCCCCATCCGAAAGCAACATTTTGACACACAGGGCGAAGTGTTCTGATGTACGGACGAAGCATTTTGAGGTATTATGAGGCACCCTGTGATGTGCGTGTAGATTGTGGCCGTGTGTGTGTGTGTGTGTGTGTGTGTGTGTGTGTGTGTGTGTGTGTGTGTGTGTGTGTGTGTGTGTGTGTGTGTGTGTGTGTGTGTGTGTGTGTGTGTTTGTAATCTAACTACCTCAATCCCTTCAGAACAATGATGTGTTTGTATTTTTTTTCACACCACCAGACAATTTTACTTAAGATATATTCCATCTCGCCTCTCCACATCGTCAAAGCCTTCCAGCCCCCCTCTCTCTCTCTCTCTCTCTCTCTCTCTCTCTCTCTCTCTCTCCTTTCAAGACCCTTACCCATCCAATTACCATACTTTTCCCTCTCCCCTCCTCTCCCCTCTCTTTTCCACCCCCTCCCCTCCCCCCTTCTCCCCCTACCCTGATTTCCATACATCTCACTTCACTTTCAGGGAATCATCTCACTTCCCTTCCCCTCCTTCCCTGCTTCCCATTTCCATTAGATTTTTCCCACTTCCCTTTCTCTCTTTTTTTTTCCGTCTGCTTTATCTCTAGCTCTACTCTGATCGTTTTTCGTTTCTCTTTTCCATTATATTTTTCCCGTTCCCTCTCTCTCACATTATCCCTCTTTTATCTCTGGCTCAATTTTGAACTTTTGTGTTTCTCTTTTCCAACAGAGTTTTCCTATTTCCTTCTCTTTTATCTACAGCTCTACTTTTCTCCTTTATTTTATTTTTCAGTCACTTTTACCTACTACACTTTATTAATTCCTTCTTATGTAACTTACGTCTTCCTGCTACCAAGACAGAACGCTTCAATAAAATAGATGGGATTCTAAAGGCGCTATAGGGAGGGATAAATCGGTCAGGAAGAGGTGCTAGGGAGCGTCCTTAGATGACAAGAACGAGGGTCTTTATATTCCCCCCTCTGTCCTTCCAATTCCCTTTCTTAAAACTTATTGCTCCCCTCTCCACTCCCCCTCTCCTCACCTCATTTCCCCTCTCCTCCGTTTCCTACATCTCTCCCCTCAGTCTCTCCCTCCTTCCCTCTTTCCCCTCTTCCCTCCCATCTCATTTTTCTCTCCCATTCTTCCTTCAACACTCTTTCCTTTCTTCATTACCCTCTGCCCTTGCCTTGCTTCGCCTCTTTCTCTTCTTCCCTCCACTTCTCCCTCTCCACTTTCCTCTCCTCTACTTTGTCTCCTTCCCTTAACTCTCCTATCTCCCTCTTCCTCATTTTCATCCTTCTTTCCTCTCTGTTTCCTTAATTATCTTCTTTATTATTCCCTCCTCTTTCCTCTTCTTCTCTTCTCTGTCTCAACCACCTAGTCATTTACTTTCTCCCTCTCTCTTCTTTCATTTATCATTCCTTCCTACTCCTTTCTCTCCGACTTCCTCTGCCTCTCCCTCTCTCCTCTTCTCTACACATTCAAACTCTCTCTCTCTCTCTCTCTCTCTCTCTCTCTCAAACGCCTTTTCCCCATACGCTCACTCTCACACTTTCGACCGTAAACTAACAGCCGCATCAATTCCCCCCCCCTTCTCTCTCTCTCCCTCTCTCTCTCTCTCTCTAACCGGGGCGCAAAGGGAATTAGGAAAGTTTGATGGGGTGAAGGAGGGTGTTGAGAGAGGTCAGAGGTCCCTTCATCACTTCATAGGGCCCTCTTCTTTGGATGGATGGATGGATAGATGGATGGATGGATGGATGGATGGATGGATGGATGGATGGATGAGTGCCTGGCAGGATGGATGGATGGATGGATGGAAGGAGGGCGGAAAGGAAGGATGGGTGCCTGGTAGGATGGATGGATGGATGGATGGAATAAAGGAAGAGAGAGGGGAAGGATGGATGGACGGGTGCTTGGGTGGAAGGGCTGAAGGAAGTAAGGAGGAATGGCGGATCAAAGGATGGATGATTGGATGGGAGGCTAAATGGCGAGATAGATGGATGGATGGATGGAAGGAAAAGTGAACAGATTAAGAAAGGATGAGAGGAAAAAAAGATAAAAACAACTGAGGAAGGAAGGGTGGGAGGGAGGAATGAAGGAAAGAAGGATGAATAATCTGATGGGGTGAAGGAGGATCGAAGAGGGGTCAGAGGAACCCGACCTCACTTCACAGGGGAGTCTTCTTTCTTGGATGGAAGGAAGGAAGGAAGGAAGGATGGAGTTAGTCTGACAGAATGAAGGAGGATGGTGAAAGATAATATGTAATTTAAAGGAAGTGTGTTCTTATATACTCTTTCTTGGATAGCTGGAAGTATGGATGAATGGACGAAAAGAAGGATGGATGAGAAATTTTTGGAAATCTGCCTCGATGAATAAGTCCTGTGTGTGTGTGTGTGTGTGTGTGTGTGTGTGTGTGTGTGTGTGTGTGTGTGTGTGTGTGTGTGTGTGTGTGTGTGTGCAAGAAGTGAGTAGTGGAGGGAAGTATGCTGAATACAGGAGAGGAAAAAGAAGAACTGTACCGAGTCAGCAACTGTGCAGGGTTAAAGAACACTTCGACTTGGGGCAGCGGAGTCAGCATCACATCAGCTGACTTGGCAGGAGAAGCAAGGCGATCTCTCCACGAAATACCCCAAGAGAAAGAAACTCCCAGAAGACCGAGAGAAGATACGCGACTGAGCTGTTTTGCTGTTGAAGATAGGAAAATTGATGGCCGGGAGACTGTGGCCAAGAAAGAAGAAGCAGGAAGTAAGATTTTAACCCTTGCAGTGCGGTGACGTCTCTTAATTTAATCCTGCAACCGCCCAGTGATAATATTCAGTTTAGAGAGGCTACGAAAATTAAACAGATTAGATAAAGTCTTCACTGACCACGACGCCCTCTCGTAAATCCAAAACTATCGTGTAATCGAACAAAGAACATGAAACAAGAAAAAAACTCATCATAGCAGAGATAAAAGTATTAGAAACAAAATCTTTACCACAATCTTAAGCGAAAGTTGTCTTGGTCTTATCCCGCGAAGTTTGTACAGACATGAGAAACCAGATCAAAATGAAGGAATGTGTGCTTCCGTATTGTGTGAGTGTGTTCTGTATGTATGTATGTATTTATGTATGTGTATGTGTGCAAGTATGTAGGTATGTATGTGCTTGTGTGTGTATCGAATAAGCATACAAATACTCCTCCCACCTGCTACCCTCTTCTGCCTTACCAACAATAAGACGATATTCCTCCCACCCAGATCACCCTCCACTTTCCCCTCCATTTCCTTCTCCCCTATCTCCTTCATTCACTTCTCTCTCTCTTCTCCCTCCCCAGTCCCCTGCCTCCTCAATTCCCTTACCTCCTTCCACTGCCTTCTCTCCACTCCTCGTCTTCCTCCATGAACTTCATCTCTAACTCGCCCCCCCCTTTCCAATACTACTCCATTCTATTCCCCTCTCTCCCTTCCACTTAGTTCCTCTCCTTTCCACTTCCCTCCTGTTTCCCTTCCACTTTCCATCCATCCAACTAACCCTCCAGTTGCATCTTCCTTACCCTCCCTCTAGTATTCCTACCCCTTCACTTTCCTCCACTTCTCTTCCCTCTCCCTTTCTCACTTCTCAGCTTCCTTCTGCTTCCCTCCTTTCTTCTTCCCCTTCTGTCTTCCTTTTCCTCCAACTACATTCTCTGCCCTTTCCCGCCTCCCTTTACTTTCCTCCCTCTCCAATCCCCTACCACCCCCCCTCCACTGTCCTCCCTCTACTCCCTCCTTCCCTCCTCTAGCTCCCTTTCTCCCTCCACACTCCTCCTATCTCCTGACACTTTCCTCCCGCTCCGTTCCCCTCACTTCCCCTCCCATTTCCCTCTCCCCCTCCATAATACTCCTCCCTCATATGCAATATCCCTCCTACCAGCTTTTCCTATCTCTCCCTCGATCTTACTTCCTTTTCCTGAACGACATTCCTTGTACATTTGCTCCTTCTTCACACACATTCTCTCTCTCTCTCTCTCTCTCTCTCTCTCTCTCTCTCTCTCTCTAACATACAGACCCGTTCACATATTCTAGTAGACACACACACACACACACACACACACACACACACACACAATCTCTCTCTCCCTCTCTCTCACAATCATGTCTCTCCTCTTCCATTTTCCTGTCTCTCTCGACATTAAAACAACTTCTTTCAGTCTTTCACTCATCTTCCACTATTCTTACATCTCCCTCCCTTCCTGCCTTTCTCTCCTCTTGATCTTCCTCCTCCTCTCTCTTCCTCCCTCAACTACTACTACTACTACAGTCTTTTCTACCTAATACCCCTCCATCTCCTCCTCTTCCTATCTCTCCTAATTCCCTCTGTCTTTTCACCGTCCTCTCTTTCTCCTCCTCTCTCTTCCTCCCTGTACTACTCCTACTCTCCCCCCGTTTTCCTCTCCCCAGTACCCCTCTCTCTCCCCTCCCTAAAAAAAAAGTCGTGTATGTCTCTTTTCAATATTGCCAACAAGGGAGGTGTTATTTCCAGATGCGACACTGCTCTCGTGTTATGGCTAAATGCTGCTCTCTCTCTCTCTCTCTCTCTCTCTCTCTCTCTCTCTCTCAATAAACAGGAGGGTACAAGCCAGAGCAAAATCCAGGTCACGTTCTATTCATCAACAGAGTCCGTTCTTAATTACCCAAGATTTCATATCCTTACCTTATTCCGGGAACACCTTGTTTTACGGAGGTGTACCTGGAATTATCTATCTATCTATTTATCTATCCATCTATCTGTCTATCTGCTTACCTATATGTCTATCGAATTATTTATCTACATATCTATCCACATTCCCACCAATTTCCTACTCAGTCACTCATCCCCATTCACTTCCTCCCCACTCCTTCATATCCTCACTCTGTCCCTATAGCATCATCCCATCCCTCCCTCTCTCTCTCTCTCTCACACACACACACACACACACGCTAGGTATCAATCGACAAACGTCCCCATGTGGAGTTCGTCCCGTCATCTCTTTTCTTTCTGCGTGTGTACTGTCCTGGTTGTGGTACTGTGGGGGGGAGGGGGGAAGGGGTAGAAGGGAAAGAACAACAGAACAAAAGAGGATAAGGGAAGAGAGGAGAGCAGGAAGGATTATAAAAGAAGTTGACAAGAGTAAAGAGGATTTGAGAGGAGAGGAGAGAGAAGAGTGGAGTCTCGTGGAGGGGAAGGGATTGGGGAGAAGATAACTGGAGAAGAGCATGGAGAAGAGGAGGGGAGGGGAAAGAAGAGGGGAACGGAAAATAAAGAAAAGTGGAGAGGAGAGCAATGACTTAAGAGTAGATGAAGAGGAAATGAACAGGTGAGATGAGGAGAGAGGAAGATTAGGGAAAAGACAAGACGGGGATGAGAGGAGGATAGACTTGAAAGGTGAAGAGAGAAGACGGGAGATGAAGGGGGAAGTTTGAAGGACTATTGAAGGAGGAAATGTGAGAAGATGAAGACAGAGGAAGGAGGAATACGAGCGGAGAGATGATAGGGAGAGGAGAGGAGGAGAGGAATACAATGGGAAAGCAATGCAGAAATGAAGAGAGGAAAAGCGGGAAGGTCAGGGAAAAGAAGAGAAAAAAGAAAGGAAAAGAAAAAACGTGACGTGGAGGAGGAGGAGGAGAAAGGAAAGATATGTGGAGAGGGGAATGCAGGAAGCGAGTGCATCTGAGAGGTGCAGAGAGGCAAGAGTATGGAGTGTGATAAAACTACGGGATGCATGGAGTGGGAGAGAGGTGTGTAAAAGTGAGACGTGCAAGTGTGAGAGGGAGTGAGAGAGGCATGTGTTGAGAGGAAGTGTGAGGGGAAAGTGTGATACGGAGTGAGAGGGGAAAGTGTGAGAAGGGGTGAGAGAGGAATGTGTGAGAGGGAGAGAAGAAGGAGTGATAGGGAATGAGGGGAAAGTGCAAGATGAAGTGTCGGAAAGGAAAGTGTGAGAGGAAAGTGTGATGGGAAGTGAGAAAGTACAGTGTGAGAGCAAGTGGGAGAGGAAAGTGTGAGAAGGAGTGAGAGAGGAAAGTGTGAGAGGAAGTGAGACAGGACAGTGTGTGAGGGAAGTTTGATAAGTAGAGAGAGAGAGAGAGAGGAAAGCGTGAGAAGTGTAAGTGGAAGGGAAGTGTCGGAAGCTAGTGTGAGAGGGAAAAGTAAGATGGGGTGGGAAAGGGAGAAGGAGAGGGGGAGGAGAAAGTGTGAAAGAGGGAGGGAAGAATAAGAGGGAGTGTGAGATGGAAATGTGAGAGTGTGAGAAGGAAGGGTGAGAGACAGGGGTGTGTACAATGGAGTGGGAGATGAAGCCATAGAAGCATTTATATGAGAGAGAGAGAGAGAGAGAGAGAGAGAGAGAGAGAGAGAGAGAGAGAGAGAGAGAGAGACGGAAGATTGGTACTGAAACGGGAAGAGGGAAAGAGAAGACTTTAAGACGTAGGGTGAATGGCGGAGGGTGATAACTTGCTCGAGTGTAAGGCTATAAGGGCAGGAGATCAACACTCAATGCCAGGCTCTCTCTCTCTCTCTCTCTCTCTTGTCTGCCTTTACAAACTTGTCAAAGTATATATTAATTTTGTCTATTCCTGTTAGAGTCGGACAATTTCTTTCAGTTTAGGAGGGACCACTTTGATGCCAGACGTGAGGACAAAAACTTAGCAGAAAAAGTTGTCGTCGTTTTCAGGTGGTTTTCAAGACAGATATGACGTTCT
Organism: Coenobita brevimanus; assembly: GCF_032717465.1. Taxonomy (NCBI): domain Eukaryota; kingdom Metazoa; phylum Arthropoda; class Malacostraca; order Decapoda; family Coenobitidae; genus Coenobita; species Coenobita brevimanus. The sequence continues at coordinate 20,694,729 of NC_137051.1, forward strand.
TATACCATCTCCAAACGAATTCATGCGACTCGGGATTTTTTTTTCTTTCCATGTTGAAGGGAAGTGATACAGCCGCCAATATACAATCAATGAATAACCCCTCTTTACTCTGAGGGGACTCTTACAGTATATAATAAAAAATCCTTGCCATTACCATGATAAATGAAATAAATGCACTATTAACCTGATAAATGAAACGCACCCATAAAAGCAGAGAGATAATAGAGATACCTTTCAACCCTCTGTATGAAGGAATCAAATACCGCAAGTGCTCAAAAATCCTTCAGGGCCAAAGTGAAAAAAATGAAGCCCAAATGAAATTCCGTTCAGTTCGAGATGCCAGATACACTGCGTTTGAAAGGCCAGAGGTCACGGGCAGATTGACACAATTAACAGGAATAAAAAAAAAAAAAAATTGTCCGCTGCCTGCTTTTATTGAAAACATAAGTGCGATCAGAAAAGTGAGAAATTAATTGAGTGTTCAAAATCTCTTCAGTACGAGAGAGCTTTTCCAAAATGATGAAAATTGGCTTGAGGCAATAATAATAATAATAATAATAAAAAGATAAGATAAACGACAAATTAACCCCTTCAGTACGAGTTTCCAAAAATAAGTACAGTTGTCTAAAGATCCTAAGAATAATATAAATAAAATAATTGTACTGAAAACTTTTTACATATTCCAGTACATTTTTTTATTATTATTTTTACTTCCGCCAAACAAGTAACCCCTTAAGTACGAGGATTTTTTTTTTATACAGGAACGTTTTATTCTTCCTGCCCCCCAACGATCGTAAGACAACTCAGGACTGGCCTTGAAGACGCTATGTAAGGATAGACAAGACGATGGGGAAGAGGGGTTGATCGTGTGTGTGTGTGTGTGTGTGTTTGTGTGTGTGTGTGTGTGTGTGTGTGAGAGAGAGAGAGAGAGAGAGAGAGAGAGAGAGAGAGAGAGAGATGCTATGATACTGGGTACACCTGGAAGGAATTTCACTTCACACATATACACAACCTGGATCGCGACACAACATCTCTATTCCTAGCCTCCCCCCCCCCCTCTCTCTCAACCACCACACCAAAAAACGGTCACCGGGGAGGGGGGGGGGAGGTGTTCAGAATTTAGCGTCGAGGGGGGATAACTTCTATAAAATTAATGAGCACTGCCTGGCCCCACCTCGTTCGTTAGTCTGTTTGTTAATTCCTTTTTATACTGCCTCTCCTCTAATCACCTCTAACTAATTGGCGGTGCTGGTGTGAGTGTGTAATGGCTTGTTTAAATGTGTTACGCGGATCGTTGTTTTTAAGGGGTTGGCCTGGCGTTGGTTTTTCATGTTATTTGTTGTTGTGGTGGTGGTGGTGGGTTTTGTATTGTTGTTCTGGTAGTGTTTTGGTGCTATTATTGTTGCCATAACCCTGTGTCTGTTCATATCTGCTGCCAGCTCCGCCAACGAAGTTGGGCGGGTTATGTGATCATCAGTGTGTCCGTCTGTTTATCTGTCTGCGTATGTGATCATTCGTGTGTCTGTCTGTTTATCTGTCCGCAAAATATCTAAAAATGTTAGTCAAATTTCGATTATTAAGAGGTACTCCACTGGCCAAGAAGATGTTGATTAGATTTTGAGGTGGATCTGGATCAAGATGCAGATACAGGTTCTGTTGCTAGTAATATCTTTACAATGTGGTAACTAGTACCATTATTTAGTGATGTTATAACATTATGGAAACTCGTGACTACGATAGTGGTCGCATGTGTAGCTACTCAGCAGCAAATCTTAAACATTACTTGTGTTGGCAGAGGTATGCGCTCTCTGAGTGCTTTCTATTGTATCATTATTATTGTTATAGATGCTGTTCATATTATCGTTGTTGTTGCTGTTGATGGTATTGTTGTCGTTGTGCTATCGTTGTTGTTCCAGTCACTGAAATAGCTGTTATTGCCATTTATTGTTGTTAATGCTTATTCTGGTTACTAATTTTGCCCTAGAAATAATGACCCAACTCCAGCCCTATAACAATTAAAAACTACCTAACTATATCCCACCCAATCCAGCCATATTTTCCCCATTGCATATATAATTGCCAGGAACATCGCACGCCACTCACGCCCTCATTAGGCAACGTTTATAGTATTCCAGCCATTTTTAACACCTAAATTTGCCATCAGTTGCCGGCCTGCAGTTATCGGAGGCGTTTGGGTATTACTAAACGAATAAATGAGTTACAGGTATTTATTCCACTTGACGCCAACAATTGGTGTCAAATGGCGACAAATAATTATAATGTGTTCCGTGGAAATGATTTGTAAATATAAAATCGCTAATGAGATAAATAAGTAAACAAATTAATAAATAAATGGCTGAGAATAATTAGAATGTCTTCCTAACTTTGTGTATCCATGCAAGGGGTGAGCGAGTTACTTCAAGCTCTCTCTTCGTTTCCGCAGTATAAGGATATGTGAGTATAAGTTGGGTATGTTTGACCCACGTCTACCTGAGGTGTGTGAGGTATTTTGTTCTCCCTGATTGCAGATATGAATGCAGTGCCTGGCAGCCCCTCTTCACACCATGAAGCACCATCCCATACCAAGTTTTGGGACCACTCAAACAACCATTCAGAACAAATTTTTTCTTATAGGCCAAAATTTATTTAGTTTTTCCTTTTTTTTTTTTACAAAAATGTTAAAAATATAAAAAGAACTTCATATTTTTTACAAGTTTGTGTTGCGGAAACATAAAATGTTATTCTATTTTCAGTATCGGAATAAACAAGAATTTTTCCCCAACTTTTATATTTTTGGGTCTGAGAGACCCACGTCTACCTGTTATGGAACACGGACCGACATCTACCTGAGCAGGATTAATACAGTACGTATGCTGTTCACAGAGATCAACTTCAATATTAAATTTACACCTATTTTTTCTATTTCAGAGCGTCCGTGTGACTGACAACTGACGTGAGTAATGACATTGTTTCATCTTCCCTTTCTCTTGCAATTTTATGCTTCCGCCTTCCTGTAGTGGAGGAGGCATGGAGTGATTGGTCTGTGAGTGAGTGGGTGCGTGGGTCCGTGCGTCCATAACACTAATGTGGGTGCGATATCTCCTGAACCATCCACGGATTTCCACCAAACTTTTGTCAGTCATGCAGTATGAGGAGGTGATGAACTGATTAGGTCAGCAGGGTCAAGGGGTCAAATGTCAAGGTCATATGGGGTCGACTTAGTTTATCCTTGTGGGCGCGGTATCTCCTGAACCTCTCGACGGATTTCGACCAAAGTTTTGTATCGAACAATATTTTTCCTCACTACTCAGCTACTCAATCCAAAAGTCTATCACCCTCTTCCTATAAGATCTACAAACCCCTCTTGCTATCTACAGACGATTCCCTTCAACTTCACAATGAGAAGCTAGATACGGCCTTCACTTCCTTCCTCATCCCCACTAGTCCTTCGTGAAACTGTCAGGAGAGGCGAGAGTGAAACAGCCCCTTCCCCCCGATGATGTATTTTGTCCTTCATTCTTGCTGCCACCGGACGACTTGCCAATAAAGACAAATTCTCTCTCTCTCTCTCTCTCTCTCTCTCTCTCTCTCTCTCCCCCTCCCTCTCTCTCACTCTCTCACTCACTCACTCACTCACTCTCTCACTCACTCCCTCACTCACTCACTCTCTCACTCCCTCCCTCCCCCCTCTCTCTCTCTCTCACACACACACACACACACACACAAAATGGAGTTAATGAAGGCTATAGTTATTTAACCCTACCCTCTCCAGTTCAAAAAGCCAACTTTATGGTTAACAAAATCGTTTATAAATTACACGAATAAACAAAACAAATATAGGACTGAAGGTATTACAAGAGGACAAGGTAATGAGAGGGTTAATATTCGTCTACTTCGTCCAAACTGACAGATAAAGGTGCGTCACGCCATCTGCTGCGCGTAAGAGGACTACGGGAACGGGCTGCGTAGTCTGTGCTTAGCCAGATACATAAGAAAGTGCTATTTACTCCCCTAGATCCTCAAACTCACCTTCAATAAATGAATATATGGCAGCCTGGTCTATTCATCAACCTCTTCTGAACGACTATTTATATTTTTCCTTCACTCATGCTACCACCAGAAACTTTGACTTCATTTTTTTATGCAAGAGAGAAGAAACCAAAGGCCAGAACCCCTAGCAGAAACGGAATTCACGGTGGCTAATTTTGACCCCCCTCCTCCCCAACTCGAAACCTCTCTCGGTGGCGAAAATAGAAAATGGGTCACGCTACTGCCCCGCTCTTCACCCCGAGGACGCAATATATATTTTTTACGTTCTTGCCATAACCAGACGATTTCATTTATTTTTTTTAGTTCCGTCGAGATTTTTTTCGAACTGGGGGGGTTAGCTAGAGCCTTCACAAACCCCCTCCACTAACCCCTTCACTACGTGGGTGTTATAGGCTGAATAAAATCGTCTGGTTGTGGTAAAAGTATATATGAAAATAGTGGCGTGCTCAAGGTGAAGGGGTTGGCGTATTTAGTATTCATTAATCACTCATTCATGGCCCTCATTTTATATTAATTATCCACCTGGTATGCGAGGAAATTATAATGCAGTATTTATGGCTACGCGTTAATCACCGTAGTTGTGTGTGTGTGTGTGTGTGTGTGTGTGTGTGTGTGTGTGTGTGTGTGTGTGAGAGAGAGAGAGAGAGAGAGAGAGAGATGTATTTACCGGTATGCTTCAAAGATCCTTCTTCTCCTCCTCCTCCTCCTGAGCCTTCTTGCTTTGCTATCCTTATCCTTCAGCATGTATAAGACCTTGTAGTCATAGTCTACTCTGTAACAAGTAGCCTCGAAAGGACCATAAGGTCTGTGGCTGTATGCTTTCCTTTGTATTCCTTTGCATTCTTCCTCCTCCTCCTCGTCTTCCTCTTCCTCCTCCTCCTCCTCCTCTCAATACAACCAACCAGCAGAAAATTATCACCAAATCCCATCCATCCCTTAGCATATCCACATCGTCAACCCTTTCATCCCAACAGACGGCCTACAAACCCCCCTACCCTCCCATTCTTCCCTCCCTTCCCTCCAATTCCTCCTTCCCTCCCATTCCTCCCTCCTTTCCCTCCAATTCCTCCTTCCCTCCCATTCCTCCCTCCTCTCCCTCCTACTACTCCTTCCGTCCTATTCCACCCTCCTTTCCCTCCAATTCCTCCTTCTGTCCCATTCCTCCCTTTTTCCCTCCAATTCCTCCTTCTGTCCCATTCCTCCCTTTTTCCCTCCAATTCCTCCTTCTGTCCCATTCCTCCCTTCTTTCCCTCTAATTCCTCCTTCTTCCCATTCCTCCCTCCTTTCCCTCCAATTCCTCCTTCTTCCCATTCCTCCCTCCTTTCCCTCCAATTCCTCCTTCCCTCCCATTCCCCCCTCCTTTCCCTCCTACTAATCCTTCCGTCCTATTCCACCCTCCTTTCCCTCCAATTCCTCCTTCTGTCCCATTCCTCCCTCCTTTCCCTCTAATTCCTCCTTCCATTCCATTCCTCCCTCCTTTCCCTCCAATTCCTCCTTCCGTTCCATTCCTCCCTCCTTTCTCTCCAGTTCCTCTTTCCGTCCCATTGCTCCCTCTTTTACCTCCTACTTCTTCATCCGTCCCATTCCTCCCTCCTTTCCCTCCCATTCCACCTTCTGTCCCAATATTCCCTCTCTACCTTACCCCCACCCCTTCTTCCTCACTTTCCTCTCATTCTTCTCTTTCTACTATTTCCTCCTCGCTCCCTCCCATTCTTTCTTCCTTCTCATCCTTCCCTCTTTCCAACTGCTCCCTCTCTCCCTCCCTCCCTCCCCCCTCCCATTCCCCCTGTAGGCATAATATGACACAATACTATATGTAACTACTGTATGTAACTATATAGCTATAGGTAACAATATGTAAAACAGGTAGTTATGTCTGAAGTTCTCCAGGATGAGACAACTACACATCCTCTAGCCCTCCTCAGGTACACCTGGGTCTGACAGACCCGGGCAATTTTTTCGATGGTATAGTTCAGTAACTTATAGATGCCTGGGATCCCTGTCCTTCTCAATAGCTTCCTAACTTTTTGTGCCCATGCAGGGTGTAGGGGGGTTACTTTCATGTCTCTCTATGTTTTTGCAATATATCACTCAGAACTGCATGTCGGATCTGTGAGACCCAGGTGTGCCTGACGAGGGGGGAGAATTTTTCACTGTGAGTTTACAAGTTGATTTTATGTTGTGTGGGATCCGCTATGTCCATAATGAAGGTCCTCCATCCCTCAAGTTGTGACACAAGTGTTAGGCTCACAGTGTTCTTTGTTTTCGTGTATGGTGACAGAAAAAAAAAAAAAACTTTTAGTTTGGCATTTTCTCATATTTTTTTTTTTTTAAATATGTGGAGTTCAATGAATTAAAGCTTATTCACATAGTTTTGTAATTGATAAGACCTAATACATCGTAGGATATTCAGGAATTCATTATATAAAACATGTGTGACACTACAGCAATTTCTTAAGGCTGGGTCTGACAGACCCAGGTATACCTAAGCTGCACGCGAAACTGTAGGTCTACCTGAGGAGAGCTAGCCTATACTAATCAAGAATCCCAAACACCTCTGATCATGAGCCGAAAACATGACCCACACACACACACACACACACACACACACACACACACACACACACACACACTTTAGCCAGAAGCCAGAGGGAGATATAAGTCCGATATCACATGTAGGAAGGCTAGAGAACACCAGAGAGAACAAGAGAGAGAACCAGAGAAAGACGGCCAGGAGAGAGAGAAGAGAGATTCCCAGACAGCGACAGGGAATAGAAGAGTGAGAGCAAAGTAGGAGGCCCGCAGCTGGCACAAACTGCTACTAACCATACACGGCCACGCCAAGCTCTTAACCTTTATTCAAGTAACTGTCTCACAATAAATGCCATCGCCCCCAATCTGCCTATTTCATCACCCCACTCAAAAGACGATGAGGATAACGGAACAGAGAAAACCTACACTGACATCTCCTACAACGCCTCACCTTTACTCTCTCTCTTGGTGCCACTCCCATCGACGATACAATTAAATAACCTTCTCTATCTAATTACACCCCTCGGCTACGTCTACTGACACTGGTGGCGAGCGGTAACAACGAACCAACTACGTCACTGACACCCCGTCATCACCCTCCCATTCCCCATCCCCCATCATCACTCCCTCCCTCTCTACCATCCCTCCTTCCCCCCTCCCATCATCACTCCCTCCCTCCCTACCATCCCCTCCCATCCCTCCTCCCATTCCCCCATCATCATCATTCCCTTTCTGTCATTCTCTCCCATCCCTCCCTCTCTCCCCCCCCATTTTTCCCTCCCTCCCTCCCTCCCTCCCTCCCCCGTTCATCATCACTCCCTGCATTAATTATAGGCGTCCTATTTATCCACTTGAGCATCATAATTAATTTTACAACATTCATTCACATTTAATTCACTGTAATCACCATCTAATTCAGCCTTAATATTAATGTTATAGGGGGAAGGGGAGAGGGGGTGAGGGAAGGGAGGGGAGAGGGAGAGGGAGAGGGAGAGGGAAGAGGGAAGGGTTAGGGATGGGAGGGGAGGGGGAGAGGGAAGGGTGGGGGATGCGTGGGGAGGTGGAGAGGGAAGGGTGGGGGATGGGTGGGAAGGGTTAGAGGAAAGGGTGCGGGATGGGTGGGAAGGGGGAGAGGGAAGGGTGGAGGATGGGTCGGGAGAGGGAGACGGAAGGGTGAGGGATGGGTGGTAAGGAGAGGAAGGGGGGAATGGTGAGAGGAGGAAGAAGAGAGTGGTGAGGAGGAAAGAAGAATGACGAAAGATACTGTAGAAAAAAGGAAAGAAGGCAGGGAGAGGGTGGGGTAGGGGGGAGTCTGGAGAACGAATACGTGGGGAGTGGGGAAATGAGAAGAGAGACTGTCCGAAAGAGGAAGGAGGGGAGAGAGGAGGGGGAAAAGAGGGAGATGAAAAGAGACGCCGCGGAGATGGAAAAAAAAAAAAGAATGAGGGAGTCAGTAGATGGGTAATGGGGAAGGAAGGAGAATAGGGGAAGAAGAAACAGTTTAAAGAAGGCAGAAAGAGGGGAGAGAGGGATGGAAGAGAGGAAGGGGAGAGAGAAAGGAAGACGAAGTTAAAAAAAAAGAAAAAAGAGGGGAAGAGGGGACAGAAGAGGACAAGAGAAGAGGGGATGAAGGTAAAGTGTGAGAAAGGAGATTACGAAGGTGTCAAGACTGAGTGGGACGAAGGAAGCAAAGAGGGGAGGGGAGAGGAGGGGAGGAAATGGGTGCATGAGGGTGAAAGAAATGGAGGGATGGGGTGTAGAAGGTCGGATGGCGGGAGGAAAGGGAGTCCAGCAGGAGGTGAGAGGGCAGGAGAAGCGGAGGCATGAGGGGGGGTAGGAGGAGGTGGAGAGAGCTTACGGAATGGAGATAAACAAGGGGGGAAAGGGTACTGAATAAAGGAAGGGGCAGAAAATGGACAGGGGAGGAAGAAAAGGGGCACGGGAGGGTGAGGGAGGGGAAGAAAGGATAGGGGAAGAGGTGGGGGAATGATAGGGGAAGAGGAGGTGGAATGATAGGGGAAGAGGAGGGGAATGATAGGGGAAAAGGAGGGGGAATGATAGGGGAAGAGAAGGGGGAAGCATAGGGGGAGGAGGGTGGGAAGGACGAAGGATAGGAAAACGAGAGTGGGAGGAGGGAAGAATAGGGGAAGAGGGGTGGGAAGGGGAAATGAGGCCCTACTACTGTGGCGGCCGAGAATTAAACATTTTATCGACGAGCCTTCATTAAGCTAAAACAAAAAAGTACTCGTACCAAGTACATATATATATATATATATATATATATATATATATATATATATATATATATATATATATATATATAATATATATAATATATATATATATATATATATATATATATATATATATATATATATATATATATATATAAAACATGGTATCATGAACATTGTTTTTATTACGGCTTGTAATTTAATCGCTCAACGGAGTACTGTCTCTCTCTCTTTTTTTTCTGCCTGGATAAGCGTGATGTGGGAATATTGGGGCGTATTTGAGCACTGAAACGTTCGGTCTGTTGAAACGTTTGGCTGGCGGGATAATGGACGGCTACAGTGAACGTTTTTCCGGGGTAGCTCTGTCAACATCAGTTATAAAACGGGTCTATTGAGTACCTATATATACATTACCGGTACTGACCAATGGGGGAATTTATGAACACTGGTGAGGCAGGGTGGATGGATAAATGAGAGAGAGAGAGAGAGAGAGAGAGAGAGAGAGAGATAATTTCCTCATGGCCACACCCAAGCCCAGCAGCATTTCACCCACAACTTAATTTTCACGAACGCTCTAAGCCGATTAGGTACTTCAAAGAACCTTCATTTCCCGCATATTCCAGAAAAAAAAAATAGAAACTGCTGGAGAGAGAGAGAGAGAGAGAGAGAGAGAGAGTGTCAAAATTCTTTCCCTTTTTCCTCCGTTTTCTCCATTATATTTCAAGATAATGAGTGAACCAGGATAATCCTCTATTACAAAAGAAAAAAGGCGAAAGAAAAAAATATTAAGCAGGGCATATCAGACTGTTTTTTCTTCCTATTTTCTTGTTTTTTCTTGATTTTTTTCCTCAATTTTTTTGTACTTAGGTCGTCAGAGATCTGGGTAATTTCCTCCTCCTCCTCCTCCTCTTCTTCTTCGCCTCCTCTTCCTCTTCCTCCTCCTCCTCTTCTTCTTCGTCTCCTCTTCCTCTTCATCTTCTTCTTCGCCTCCTCCTCCACCTCCTCTTCATCTTTCTCTTTGCCTCCTTTTCCTCTTCCTCCTCTACTTCGCCTCCTCTTCCTCCTCCTCCGCTTCATCTTATTCTACGCCTCCTCTTTCTCCTCCTTCTCCCTCTTCTTCTTTTCCCTTGTTCTTATTTCCTTCCTATTCTTATTCTTTCCTTCATATTCTTTCTTTTATTATTCTTCTTCTTTCTCTTCTTCTTCCTCTCCTTCTCCCCAGTTCTTCTTCTCTCCTCTACCATCAGAACGGAAGGGTTAAATGCTCAAAAGATGACCTGGAACAGATGGGGTTAAATACGCAATTTACAAATCCCATGAGTAACCCAAAAACGACCATTAGAGGCAAATTAAGAGAAGGAAGTAATATATCATGACCCCATGTAATTACCCTACCTCTAATTAGCGTATGGTAGCTAGGTCTTATCTAACTGCCCTCTAATTACCCTACCTCTAATTGGCGTATGGTAGTTAGGAGGTCTTATCTAACTGCCCTCTAATTACCCTACCTCTAATTGCAGTATGGTAGTTAGGAGGTCTTATCTAACTGCCCTCTAATTACCCTACCTCTAATTGGCGTATGGTAGCTAGGAGGTCTTATCTAACTGCCCTCTAATTACCCTACCTCTAATTGGCGTATGGTAGCTAGGAGGTCTTATATAACTGCCCTCTAATTACCCTACCTCTAATTGGCGTATGGTAGTTAGGAGGTCTTATCTAACTGCCCTCTAATTACCCTACCTCTAATTGGCGTATGGTAGTTAGGAGGTCTTATATAACTGCCCTCTCTCACCCGCTAACAAACACTCCATTTACCCTGCGACGTGCTTCCATTTTCTGTTTTTTGCTACCACTCAACGATTTCTATCAAATTTACTGGAGCAAAGAAGAGGTTAATGAAGGCTATATCTACCCCTCCAGATCAAAAACTCTCTCCAAAACTGAAGAGAAATAAATAGGCAATAATACGTGGGTGTGACTTGAAAGTGTTAAGAGAAATACTTGAAGACGGACTTTCAATGTGAAGAGAAGGACAGACTGACTAGGAGAGTGTATGTGAGTGAGCTGGAGGTGGAAAGGAGGAGTGGGAGACCAAGGATGAGATGATGGGATGGAGTGAAGGGATATATTAGGGAGGGGAGTGTGATCTGGAGGTAGGGCAGCCAAATGGTTGAGGATAAGGCGACGTGGAGGCGATTTATCTGTGGACACCCTTTACGGAATTAAGGTGATAGAGAGAGAGTCAAACTGATACAAAGATAAAAAACAAAATACATCCTCGGAGTGAAGTGGCTAATTAGATGTTATTTATATTTCATTCGTGTTACCACCAGACGATTATCTTCTGCTCTGAGAGAGAGAGAGAGAGAGAGAGAGAGAGAGAGAGAAAGGTTATGAGGGGAGGTTGATGCAGACTTTCAGACACCTTCACTACAAAACTGAGTCTCTCCAAAGCTTACCAATATCGTCTGGAAGTAGCAAAAATAAAAATAAATAAATAAATAAATAAATAAACTTCCCTGGCTTATACGCAGGTCCAATTAAACACAATCACAAAAAACATTAAAACCTTCCCAGCTCACATTCCCTCTCTCTCTCTCTCTCTCTCTCTCTCTCTCTCTCTCTCTCTCTAAGCACAATCACAACAATACAAAACACGTCCCTAACTCATGCTCCCGTCCCTCTCCATAAATAAACCACACCACCACAATAACACCCACCTTCTTACCTCCTCTCTCTCTCTCTCTCTCAACAAACCACACCAACACAATAACACCCACCTTCTTACCTCCTCTCTCTCTCTCTCTCTCTCTCTCTCTCTCTCTCTCTCAACAAACCACACCAACACAATAACCACCACCTTCTTCCCTCATCCATCTCCCTCTGCCAGCGTCCTACCAGGCAATCGTAGGCGAGACGCAACACTACGCTTAAATTGTGCGTGAAAGTTATTAGGGGTGGCGGAGTGTAATTAGCATAAACAAGCCGACAACTTCAAAAGGAGTGCATTAGGCCATTTTTACCCCGCACGCCAAGGGGGGTCGGGAAGGCACCGCACCGCACCGTACACCAAGACCGCACCGCACCGTGTTACCGCACCGTCCAGTATGACCGCACAGCACCGTATTACCGCAACAAAAGTAGCCTACCGCATCA
>NC_137051.1:20711700-20741700 GCF_032717465.1 Coenobita brevimanus
GGCAGTGGGAGTAGGAATTGAATAAGCCGTCCCCTCAACACACAAGAAATGACCTACTGGGACGGAGGAGGTGCATTATCCATGGACCACCCTGTATTTAACATATATGTGGACTATAACACACACAGGCACGAGCATAAGTATGGCCACACTGATCTGCTGGATGTGGCAATAGAAGGTACTATATGAACTAATTATACGTGATGGCAATGACACACACACACACACACACACACACACACACACACACACACACACACACACACACAAAAGAGCATGAGATGGAAGGCTACTCTCTGTCCTTTGAGGGGGAATGAGAAATATGGACGGCAGGACACAACTCAAGCAGAGAATTGTCAGAGAACTTTTGTTGTTGGCTGTGTGTTATGGTCTACCCTTACGTTAAATACAGGTAATTTCTCGTGTACTGCGTGGACGGCTCACGCACCTGTACCTGGGTAAAATGTTAGAGTAATATAAGTACCTGGGAAACATAAGGGTAGATTTCATTCACCTGTGTATAATTAATTCACCTGAGCAAACAAGGTACTGTAAAACAGGGTGCATTATTTCTATTAGGCTTTGTATGAGTCGTTCTCGCTAACAAGCTGCTTCCACACCGTTCTCTCTCTCTCTCTCTCTCTCTCTCTCTCTCTCTCTCACACACACACACTGCCGTAATCTAGTCACCTCACACAGGCCCCGGGCAGCTGGCGACATGTTCATCCCTCCGTTTGGTTTTATCTTTGTTGGCATTTCACATACTGTGCAACAAGCCATTTACACGCAATACTCTCCAACGCTGCTGCTACCTATCATTTCCCTCTTCCCTTCACAAGCAGTCACATACCAGCACACACTATATCTATTTATCTAGCTGTCCATCTATTTATCTACAATGATATTCAACAAAAATTCAAAGACGAGAGAATCATGGTATAAGAAAGCTGACAATCTTCGCAGTATTTTGTAGCTAAAGTCCTATTATTCCACTCCACTTCAGAATGACCTATCGTGTTCTGAAGGGTAACAACTATTGTGAAAGTTAAATATTGTTTATAAGAATGACAAGGGTAGAAAATTTATTGTAGCCTAAAAAGTGGGTAGTGCTGTTATGCCTGATAAAAGCAGTTTCATTATCCTCGTAATAATCTTAACCAATACCTGCTATAAGTTACTACTATTAGAATATCTATACTACTACTACTACTACCACTACTACTACTACTGCCACTACTACTACTGCCACTATTACTACTACCACAACAACAACTACTACTACTATTATTACTACTACAACTATTAATCATCATCATCATCATCATCATGATAATACAGTATTATTATTATTACTATTATCATTATCATTATTATTGTTGTTGTTATTATTATTATTATTATTATTATCATTATTATCATTATTATTATTATTAGTTATAATAACCATCATCATTATCACCATCAGCATTAAAAGAAGACTCAAAACCCGACCATCGCAACACCTCTCACTCACTCACCCTCAACCACCCCACCATCAAAAATCATCCATTTCACACCATAATTACGGCCTCTTCTCAGCCTCATCACTAATAGCTTTAATTAGGCTGGTGCGTGAGGGTCAGCTGAGCCCCTTACGGTAATTAACTCTTACATTTACCTGCCTATTCACCCGGGAGGCTAATTACACAACTGGTTTTAATGACTTTTAGAGTAAGTCGACGAGTAAGTAATTAGATGTCGAGGAAGAAGGATTTTTATAATTACCGGTACATAAAGGACGATCAATTCGGTGATTACCTGAAATATAATAATAGTAGTAGTAGCAATAATAATAATAATAATAATAATAATAATAATAATAATAATGATAATAATAATAATAATAATACAAACAAATTATGCAAGGGTCGAGAAAATGTCCTGCAAACGCCTGTGTACGCGGCCTCTCACCCGCCCACCAACCCACACCCACACACTGTGTGTGTGTGTGTTTGTGTGTGTGTGTGTGTGTATATATATATATATATATATATAGAGAGAGAGAGAGAGAGAGAGAGAGAGAGAGAGAGAGAGAGAGAGAGCAGCCGTGGCTCAGTGGGTTAGAGCGCTCCGCTCTGACCGAAGGGTCGGAGGATCGAATCCACCCAAAGATCATTGGTAGACATCAGGAAGGGCATCCGGTCATAAAATGCTACACGCTCCAGTCCAAAAGTCCTCTACCCAGGGGCAACGCCTTAGCCCTTCGGGGATACCTGGCGTAAAACCAAATTATATTATATATATATATATATATATATATATATATATATATATATATATATATATATATATATATATATGTATGTATATGCAATGAAAGAAGAAAATAAAATAATGACGCTTAAGTGATCACTCCCCTCCCTGTCATTTCAGCAACAAGTGTCTTTCTTGTGTGTGTGTGTGTGTGTGTGTGTGAGAGAGAGAGAAAGAGAGAGAGAGAGAGAGAGAGAGAGAGAGACAGACAGACAGACAGACAGAGAGTTAATAACTGGTTGTAACACGATCACCCTTTCCAGAGGCCAGCAATTAAATGAAAGTATTTCATGGAGTGCACCAATGTTATTTATTCCCTGTAAAGAATTTATGATACAAATATACACCTGACACTGGATTTACTGTATATAAACAAAAAGAATGAACCCAAGGCTGAAAATCTGCAGTACCTGTCCTTTCTAACAAAAAAAAAAAAAATGATATACTACAATTACTCCACGGTTATAATCTTGTCACGGCTATGGTTATGACGTCACGGATATAATTACGTCACCTACAATTATGACGTCATGGATATATTTATGACGTCACGGACAGAAAAGCGTCACGGATACGAGTACAATTATGACGTCATGGATATTGTTACGTCACAGATATAATAACAGCACCAGACATCATGACATCACGGATATAGACAACGGGTATAATCAAGACGTCACGGAGATAATCATGACGTCACGGATATAATTACATCAGGACATCAATACATCACACGTAAATTCATGGCGGTAATGGAATTTCAATTATGACATCAAAATAATCATGCCCTCCCCACTCAAATGACATCACACTATTCACGATGTCTCTATAACCATGACGTCACTGCTCTAATCATGACATCACATCGCTAATCATGGCGTCACATCGCTAATCATAACTTCACATAAGTAATCATGACGTCACATCGCTAGTCATGACGTCACAATCCAAGGTGCTACACTAATGTTCTGGACTTTCTATAAAGAGAGAGAGAGAGAGAGAGAGAGAGAGAGAGAGGTCACTGTGTTGATGGAGACGATGTTCTGAGCCTACTTCTTTCCGGCTGGGGAAGAGAGTGAAATAAGAGTGATTAGAGAGAGTGTTAGGTTACACATACACATACCGGTATACAAAAACGCTCTACACCGTCATCAACACATCATCATCATCGATCTGGGAGTAGAGAGTGAGATATGTAGACGAGGCCAAAGAGAGTAATATGGTCACACACACACACACACACACACACACACACACACACACACACACACACACACACACACGCTCTACCTACACTTCTTATTTCACCTTTCACAGAGTTCAACCACCGTGTAAGGAGCGTTATAGATACACTCTGTTCACATTTACTTGGCCTAAAATTGTCATCTCGCCCTCCTAAATGCCGAGTTCTAGCAATATTTTAACACTTGAATACGGTGCTAGTCACGAAGAAGTGCAATGGGAAGGATGTAGAGCCTTGGCAAATCTGTATTCTGAGCAACGGGAAATAAGCTGCAAAATAACGAAAATCTCAGCCAAGTCAAAATGAACGGACTATCGCTCTGGTCTTAAGGTATCAGTTCACCTTGATTACATGACTGAAGTAGCGATAGATAGATAGACAGATAGATAGATACAGATAGATAGATAAAGCCCAGGATAATGCATGGAGGTTCTATTCAGGGCACCCCTCATAAGACGCGGCGTTAGGTAATAGATAGATGCATGAACGAGAGAGAGAGAGAGAGAGAGAGAGAGAGAGAGGGAAAACACATTATGAAGCGAGCATCAAAGGGGCAAGTGAAGTGAGAAAGTGAAAGCGATACGCTGGTATGAGAAAACGTGTAAGAGAGAGTAAGAGGAAAAAAGATCAAGAAAAAGATATAACCAGGTATCAGTATATGATTAAATATACATAAATGATGAACAGGTAAACGGATAGATAGATGAATGGATAGATAGATAGATAGATAAATAGAGAGAGAGAGAGAGAGAGAGACAGACAGACAGACAGAGAGACAGAGAGAGAGAGAGAGAGAGAGAGAGAGAGAGAGAGAGAGAGATTAATAACCATTCAAGTGATTAGTTCCCCTCCCCAGCATTTAATCAACAAGTGTCTTTCCTGTGTATGTACGAGAGAGAGAGAGAGAGAGAGAGAGAGAGAGAGAGAGAGAGAGAGAGAGAGAGAGAGAGAGAGAGAGAGAGAGAGAGAGCAAAAGTCGTGATACAAGTTAATGTAATAAGAGTGAGTGACCCTGTGAGTGTGGGAATGAGTGGGCAAGAGTTGCAAAAGAGAGTGAGTGAGTGACAGGGAGTTGCAAAAGAGAGTGAGTGAGTGACAGGGAGTTGCAAAAGAGAGTGAGTGAGTGACAGGGAGTTGCAAAAGAGAGTGAGTGAGTGAGAGACCCCGCAATTAGCGGAAAGTGTGTGAGAGCCACGGAGTGTTTGAAAGTGAGAGAGGGTGAGAGAATTGGACAAGTGTGCGTGAGTAGAGTCGGAGAATTTGCCAAGCTGTGTGTGTGTGTGTGTGTGTGTGTGTGTGTGTGTGTGTGTGTGTGTGTGTGTGTGTGTGTGTGTGTGTGTGTGAGAGAGAGAGAGAGAGAGAGAGAGAGAGAGAGAGAGAGAGAGAGAGAGAGAGAGAGAGAGAGAGGCAGGTATTAAGAGGACAGTGGTGTTGCGTCCTCCCTTTCCCGGTATTATTCTACAATCCCTCCACCTCACTCTATTTACTGGTATTGTTATTACTGGTATTATTCTTGTGGTATTACTGGCATTTTTTTTACTGGTATTATTGCACTTTCATTTTTATTTTATTACTGTTCAATGTATCCGGTAAATTTTCCACCTTCATTTATTTCTATTATTACTATTTTTACCTGTACTCTTATTTTTATCTACCTGGTTATCCCTCTTTTTTTTCTGAATTTTCCATTGGTAGCAACATTTTCGTATCATTATTTCTTTATCATCATTATTTTGTTCACTTCTCCTTGATTCATTGCCGGATTTTCTTCCCCATCCTCCCACCCTGAGTGGATACAGGAATGAGTGTAAAGATAATAAAACGATGATACCGGTCATGTTTAAAACATTCAAACATAAAACTAGTAAATGGCTCTATCATGTTTATATAATGGAAATGGAAAGTTGTCTGGGTTGTTGTTGCTGTTGTTCTTGTTGTGTTGTTGTCTGTATCATACATGCAAATAACTTGTCTTAAATGTACGAACCTACACAAGAATGACTGAACTAGTACTCAGAATGAAACAAGAGTAGGAATGCTCTGGGACCTGCGGCGTGACTCTTGTTTCAAACGGTTTGCTGTAAGAAGTAACTAGCCTTAACAGAGAGATCCACTACCCACTATCCACTTTTATGTCCCAATGGCCTAAATTAAGAACTTTTACTAAGTTGCTCCTAGATGGTACCACCACAGGCTTCAAGTGACAGCAACTTTGGATTCTCCATGTCAAATTACGTTATATGAGACCACTTTTATGTCTCAATGGGCTTAAATTAATCACATTTACTAAAGTAGTCGCTAGATGGCGCCAACTCAGGTGTCAGTTGATGATAGATTTGGATTCTCCAGGTCAAATTACCTTACTTGGGACCACTTTTATCTCTCCGAAGGCCTCCTTTTAACAAATCCGCCAGCAGCAGAAGAAGAACGCTGGCCACTCACTGGCCAGCTAGCTATCGCTACAGGTAAAAAAAAAAAATGACCGTGAATCTAAATAATGATAATAAAAACACAAATCCTGCCAGAGCAATGTTTACAAATAACCCCATGTGTTTGAGAAGTACTAAACCACACAAGGAATACCCACTGAAGTATACACGTGGACAAGATCAGCCACCCTACAGCAAATGACATAGGGTGGCGTGGAAATGAAGAAGGCTGCTGCTTCTGTTAGGGCGGCCGGGATCTGAAAGTTAATGTTGGGAAATCGTATACGTAAGATCTCTCCTCCGTATCACCTTCTCCTTACCGATTATTCAGCAGCTTGTCATACCTCAGTGTCCTTACGTGTGTTACTGATGGAAATTATACCGAGGACAACATCATAAAAACAGCGTATAAATAGAACGTTAAGGAGGAATAAGCAAAATACATCGCAGTGGAAGAGGTGTTACGAAGTCTTCCCCTCCCTGTGTGTGTGTGTGTGTGTGTGTGTGTGTGTGTGTGTGTGTGTGTGTGTGTGTGTGTGTGTGTGTGTGTGTGTGTGTGTGTGTGTGTGTGTGTGTGTGTGTGTGTGTGTGTGTGTGTGTGTACCTTGGATGTGTAAATAAGGGTATGGAGGTGTTTGGTATGGATGAGAAGGGAGGACTGGGCGGTGTGGTGGGAAGGTGGAATTGATTGATGCATGGGTAGGCGGCTTGATAGATACATTGATTAAATATGGACAGATAGTGTTAAATAATATGACACTTAGATAAAAACATATCGATGTAAACACTGATGATGTAAAGAGATAGGCAGACTGACCCTTTTTCCCCATCTATATTTGGATACATACGGTATATCAACACACACAAAGGGACATACATACATACATACATAGATGATGATCGGTCAGACGAGGAGGATAGAGACCGGTTTGAACTGACAGAATATTGAATGACTCTCTCTCTCTCTCTCTCTCTCTCTCTCTCTCTCTCTCTTTCTCACACACACACACACACACACACACACAGATGTATGGTTTGCTGCACACAAATGCTTTGTTCTGCAGTTTTCATGTACTGTCTATCTATCTATCTATCTATAGCCCGACGCCCTAATCCCGCAAAGGGTGGCCGCAGACAAAACGCCTTCAAGTCGCTCTGTCACCCACCATTTGACTACCCTCCCCCCAACTCACTCCCCCCTCTCTCATATACCTCTCAACTCCATCCCTCCACCTCATCCTCGGTCTACCCCTCCCTCTCCCTCCCTCCACCTCACCTACATACACCCTCTTGGTCAGTCGTTCATTCTCCATTCTCTCCACATGCCCAAACCACCTCAGTGTATTTCTCCTAATCTCAACCACATCCACATCCACCCCACAACGTTCCTTCACTTCTTCATTCGTCAACCTGTCCCTCCATGTCACTCCACATGCTTCTCTCAAGTTACTCATTTCCACTGCTCTCACTCTTGACTTGTTCCCCTCTTGCAACGTCCACGCCTCGCTTCCATACGTCAGGGTAGGGATCACAATACTATCATGCAGTGACTTCTTAACTTCCATACTCACCTCCCTATTTCTCATCACTGCTTTCAGTGAACCAACAACCTTCCTTCCCTGCTGTACCCTTTCACGCACTTCATCCCCCAAAGTACTGTGCATTCTAAAATTATTCCGTGTGGAGGAGAAAAAAAATCTTAGAACTGCTCGAACTTCTGTATCATAAACAAAGATTCCAAGAAATATAACAACACAAAATACTTCGGTTATTTTAGGTACCTGAAAGAGAAATGGAAGAAAGTAATCCAGTAAATAAATATACCTCACTTTACTAGTACATTAGTGTTCATAACTCCACATACTTCGCACTGTGGCTGGTATTGCAATCCTCCAGGTGGCTCTATTTACATTCGCTGGCTTTATCATTCGCCTCCAATTGATAGAGTCGACCGGGTTTACTCCATACAAAGATACCAGCGCTGACGGGGCCAAGAAAAAGTGCGGACATTGGCGAGCATTTACAATACAGCGAACGGACACGAAAATATCAACAGTGTAAATATCTCCCTATCAAAGACATGACAGGCTTTGTGAGGATGATGCGGCTATATCCTGCAGTTTCTGTGGATTATATTTACACCTTCCCCAGATCACTTTCACTCTGCCCTCGTACTTGCAGATGTCTGAAAACTAAGTGTCCCTTCTTCAGTTCAACATTTTCTCTTCTGCGTAAGGCCTCAGCTCTCTAAAACGCTCTGCGTGTGTGTGTGTGTGTGTGTGTGTGTGTGTGTGTGTGTGTGTGTGTTTTGGTTCCTTTAGACTTTCTCTGGAATGGTCAAAATTGCACATCTTCAACCTTCAGTTACTTAAGCAGTGAGGTTATTTCGGATGGGAAAGGGTCGCAAAAGGAATAGGGTATGTCAAAATGCTACACACACACACACACACACACACAAACCCCCCCCCACACACACACACGACTGAAAACCTTATGGGAAAACTAATAAAAAAAAGGAGCTCAAAAAAGCAGACACACACACATTCAAAAAACTTCCCTACAGCCAACCTCAAAGACCCGACCAATGGAGGGGGTCAGGGGGATGGGGAGGGGTAGGGGGTGAGACAGCCAAGGGAGGGGATTGTCAAAAATATTCTCTTTGTGTGTAGAGAGGACAGAGGGGAAGGGGAGGGGAGGTGGGAAGGGGAGATAGGGGGAATGGAAGGCTTTCTTTCTCCCCTATGCGTGAGAGAGAGAGAGAGAGAGAGAGAGAGAGAGAGAGAGAGAGAGAGAGGGAGAGAGAATATTCCCATCCCACTCTCTCTCAACTTTTTTCATTCCCTTCCAGATCCCTCTCTCTCTCTCTCTCTCTCTCTCTCTCGTTCCAATGACCTACCTTTCACCCTATCTCAAACTTTTACAACCTTCCCCTCCTCCCCTCTCTCTCTCTCTCTCTCTCTCTCTCTCTCCTTTCCATTTTTAACTTTTTTCTTTCTCTTCCAGACTTCTCTCTCTCTCTCTCTCTCTCTCTCTCTCTCTCTCTCCTTTCCATTTTTAACTTTTTTCTTTCTCTTCCAGATTTCTCTCTCTCTCTCTCTCTCTCTCTCTCTCTCTCTCTCTCCTTTCCATTTTTAACTTTTTTCTTTCTCTTCCAGATTTCTCTCTCTCTCTCTCTCTCTCTCTCTCTCTCTCTCTCCTTTCCATTTTTAGCTTTTTTCTTCCTCTTCCAGATTTCTCTCTCTCTCTCTCTCTCCTTTTTAACATTTTTCTTTCCCTTCTAGATTTTTATCTCTCGTTCCATCCACCTACCTTTCCACCCTATCTCAAATTTTTACAACCTTCCCCTCCTCTCTCTCTCTCTCTCTCTACTTCTTTCCTTTCATCCCTCCCTCTCTCCTTCCTTTCATCTTCACAGTTCATTTTTTTTCTCTCTTCCTTTTCCCCTCGTTCTTCCCAATTACCTCCCTCCTCATTTTTCCAGCCATCCCCTCCCTCCTTCCACCCCATCTCCCTCCTTCCCTTCCTACTGCTACCCCCCCTACCCTTTCCCCACCCCCTCCTCCCAAAGCCTTCCCATCCCCTTAACATTTCACCCCAATCCCCTTTGTCTAATCTCCCCTCATCTCCCCAACTACTTGTCTCCCCAATTCTTGTACTTCTCTCTTATACTTCTTGTTTCCCCAATACCCCTCCTGCCTCTTCTTTATCTTCTTTATCTCAATTCCCTCCTTCTCATGTTCTATCTCTTATTCTGTTCTTCTCAACCCCATATCTCTTCTCTTATCCTCCTACTTCCCTACTACCTCCTCCCCATCTCTCTTTCGTGCCTCTTGCCTCAACACTTACACGCTCGTCCTCGTCTCCTCATTCCCCTTCCTCCCCACCCTCCCTCAAGTCTACCAGTCCCCTCGTTAACTCCCTCCGTCACTAAACTTCCTTCTACCCATTCTATCCTATTAATCATTAAATCCCCATTCCCATCTTCCCCTACCCTTTCCTTCCTTCCTTCGTCCCAACCCTTTCCCTTCCCACTCCCCATATTTCTCCACCTTCCCTCCTCCCTTCCACCCGTCACCTATCAAACCTCTCCATTCCTAGCTCCTCCCGTCCAGTACCTCCCTCCTCCCTTAATCCCCCTATCCTCTCCTTCTCTCCCGTCCCATCCTCCTTCCTTCTCACGTCCAACACTTCAATACCTACCCCATCAATCCCTACGTCCTCCCACATCTCTGTCAAACCATCTCATTCCTACTTTTTCCAAATTCTTCTTGACCTCTTCCCTCCCTCCCTCCCTCCCTTCCTCCTCCTACCACCCACTGCTTCTCCTTTCATCTGCCTAGTCTGACCAACCTACACTTTTCTGCTCGTACTCTCTCTCTCTCTCTCTCTCTCTCTCTCTCTCAAAATAAATAAATACATAACACTCATATGTACATACTAACATAAACACATATTAGATAGATAAACATAAATAAATAAAAAAAGACACAAATTAATACTGAGACATATAAACAACAAGACAGACAAACAGACTGACAGACAACAAATATGGCCTGAAGATTCCAACCAACATCAAGAAAAAACATATATAATACAAACACAATATTAAATAAAACTGCGCGCCTCCGTCTGCGGTAAATGAAAAGCTACAAGGAAGAGTAAATGGTTTTCGGGGAAATCTGTGTAGTTTTATGAGAGGGGGAAATGAGGCGTGTGTGTGTGTGTGTGTGTGTGTGTGTGTGTGTGTGTGTGTGTGTGTGTGTGTGTGTGTGTGTGTGTGTGTGTGTGTGTGTGTGTGTGTGTGTGTGTGTGTGTATACAGCTGTGCGTGAACGTAGGTAGTTAAGTGTTTTATTGTAATTATATCTACACACACACACACACACACACACCGTTCACTACTGCTCCCCACTGAGTCATTACCAAAGGGATAACTGTTTTAGCGTCATTTTCCTATAGATTAGAATTGGGTGTAGGGAATATGGGGTCATTAACGGAATTATGATTATCGGTATTATCATTAAGCGGAAGAAATAGTAATGGTGATGGTGATTACGACGATGGTGGTAGTGGTGGTGATGATGATGATGATGATGATGATGATGATGATGAGGAGGAGGAGGAGGAGGAAGATGGTGGTGGTTATGATGATGATGATGATGATGATGATGATGATGATGATGATGATGATGGTGGTGGTGGTGGTGGTGGCAGCAAAAATAAACTACACAAGACGTCCAGGGCCTGAAGTGATTAATTAGATACATTTTATAAAACACTTCACATTATTCATCTTCACTGCCACTTAGACCTATTTTATTCACATCCATTTTATTCAGCTTATCTCCTGAATAAAGTTATCTGGTGGCAGCATATATAAAATTTAACTGACGTCCGCGGGTTGAAGAGGTAAATAAAATACTATTTCTATATTAATTTCCAACGTCACTCATACTCATCTCATTCACATTCATTTCACTTATGCGTATTCTTTACTCATAATTCTTTAACCCTGGCTTTCAGTAATTTAAGTCATCGCTTCAGCCTCCCTCTCTTCATTATCCGACTCTCTTTATTCCCCTTTCTCTTCCCTGCCTCCCTCGCATTCTTTACACTCAGCCTGACTCTCTCTCTCTCTCTCTCTCTCTCTCTATCAATGAAACTATCTACTTTCCTATCTATCCATGCGCCTATTTCAACGACCATTCAACCAATCCATCTACCTCACATGTATCAATTATTTCCATTTCCTTTCCACATTTTATAATCTGCGTCCCCAACATTGATCCACCCTATGTTTTCTCTGTGCCCTCGTTATCTCCCTTCCTCTTCCTCCTCTCTTTTATTCACACTATTGTTCATTCCTTTTGCTCTCCTCTGGGGCTATTTCCTGCCCTTCCCTTTATCGTGTCTATTCCCTCTATACTCATGTTTTTACCTGTCTTCCCACCCTTTTCATTCTTCCTTTTTTCCAACTGTCTACTCTCCCCTCTTCCCAGGTACTATTTATTTTCCTTCACCCTAACTCTCACACGGCCGGGACAACTCTAGTGTATTATCCTTAGCTAAGAATGAATATAGAGGACTGAGAGTGTTACTTCCTTCATGCATTTTCTCCCTTATCTCTGTTCCTGCTTCCTTCTATCTCCTTCAACCTCCGGGAAGACAACGAAGATATCCTCAACTTCACACACTTCAGCGTAACAAAACTGAGGGAACTTTGAGGAAGGAACAAGTCTCAAGAAAACAAAAGGGCTGACTTGAGTGGGTATATACTTGACCACTTCACTGCGAGGACGTGTTTTTTCTTTTTCCGTTCTTGCTATCTTCAGACGATTTTTATTTTATCTCGTGAGACTTTTCGAACTGGAGGGGTTGAGGACAGTCTTCATTCACCTCTCCACCACGCAACGCCTCCCCACAGCTGAATAAAATCGACTTGAGGCAGCAATAAATAAAAAATAAATAAATAAATCAGTTAATAAATTGTCTCTGGAATACAGGGATTAGTGTTTGGTCTAACAGGCGCACCAGAAAGAAAGCAGGTGTTTGACAGGGGTAAAAATAAAGTAACACAAGGGACGTACGTTTCCGTATCGATGTCATTTAAACACACTCTCAGCTGAATGAAATTGTCTTGCGTTAGCTAGAACTGAGTAATATAGGCTCCTATGATTCACTCAGATGAAAAATCGTCCGGGGTTAGAAGACAATATTACAGGCCGCCACGACTCACTCTCAGCTGAATAAAATCGTCTGATGTTAGCATGAACTGTACATCAGAGGCTCCTATGACTCTCTCAGCTGAATAAAATCGTCTGATGTTCGCAAGAACTGTACATCAGAGGCTCCTATGACTCACCCAGCTAAATAAAATCGTCTGGAGGTAGCAAGAAGTGAACATGGAGGTTCCTATGACTCGTTCAGCTGAATAAAATCGTCTGGGGGTGGCAAGAACTGAGTATCAACATATCTCCGTCATGGGTGCGTGAAATGGAAATACCCAAACTCTATTCGGAATTAGCGTCAGAATTTATAACCTCATTAATCGCAGGCTTCCGTCCATCATGTACAGTATATTATTAAAACTGATACCAATATCCTCACGCCAAAATCAGTATTCAGGATGGTTAATAATATCTATGCAGTGATGAAAATGACGATACCTGAAGTTCATCTTGTATGATTATTACAAAACTAAAATCCAGTATAACCAAAAACTCGTATAACTAATAATTTGTGACTAAAAATTTGCATAAATAATATAATGTCTATATAAACTACATAACTAATAATTCGCATAAATATAAATCTAACTGAAAATTTGTATAAACATTTACTTAACAAATATATGACATTGCTAAAAATTCTATCTATCTATTGCCAGACGCCTCAATCCCGTTTGGGGTGGCCACAAACAAATCGCCTCCAAGTCGCCCTGTCCCCCGCCATTTCACTGCCCTGCTCCCAACTCACACCCCCCTCTCTCATATACCTCTCCACCCCATCCCTCCATCTCATCCTCGGCCTCCCCCTCCCTCTTCCCCCCTCCACCTCACTCACATACACTCTCTTCGTCAGTCTTTCACCCTCCATCCTCTCCACATGGCCAAACCACCTCAGTGTGTTCCTCATAACGCTTCCTATCACATCCACATCAACACCACAACGCTCCTTTATATCCTCATTCGTCAGCCTGTCTCTCCACGTTACTCCACAGGCTCCTCTTAAATAACTCATTTCCACTGCTCTCACTCTTGACTTGTGTCCTTCCAACAATGTCCAAGCTTCACTTCCGTACGTTAGAGTTGGTATCACAATACTGTCATGTAGTAACTTTTCACTTCCATGCTCACTTCCCTGTTTCTTATCACTGCTTTCAAAGAACCAGCAACCTTTCTTCCCTGCTGTACCCTTTCCAGCACTTCACCCTCCAAACCTCCATTCTTACTCATCACACTACCCAAGTACTTAAACGTACTCACATTTTCCAATTCCTCACCACCCAACCTCGCTGTACATTCACTGACTTCACCTCTCTCAAAGACCATCACTTTACTCTTCCCCACATTCACCTTTAGATTCCGTTTCTTACACACTCTCTCAAACTCATCCACCAAGCCTTGCAGCTCCCCTTCGTCTTCACTCAACAACACAGTATCATCTGCAAACAACAGTACAGGGAGTTTCCAAACACTATCCTCTCTCACCAGGGCCACTCCAACATCCACTACCCTACCTTGTACCTCTTTTATTACCCCATCCATGTACAGATTGAACAACCATGGAGACATGACACATCCCTGTTTCAACCCAACTTTCAAAGAGAAAAATTCACTTAGTTCACCATCCACACGCACTGCAGCCTTCGCACCATCGTACATACTCTTCACAGCATTTAACAACTTCCCATCCACTCCATATATTCTTAACACTTTCCACAATCCTTGTCTATCCACCCTGTCATATGCTTTCTCCAAATCCATGAAAGCCGCATACAACTTCTTTCCCTTCTCTAGAAACTTTTCCACTAAAGATCTAAGAATGAATATCTGATCTACACAACCTCTTCCCTTCCTAAAGCCTCCCTGTTCTTCTCCAACTAATTTCTCTGTTCTTTCTCTAACTCTGTCTATAAGTATCCTACCATACACTTTTCCTATTATACTAAGAAGACAGATGCCCCTATGATTACCACACACTTCTTTTTCCCCTTTTCCTTTGTACAAGGGAATAATTATACCTGACTTCCAATCCTCCGGGACTCTACCTTCCTCCCAGGCCAATCTGCACATCCTCCACATCCATTCTACTACTATCTCTCCCCCATGCTTCAGCATTTCACCGCACACTCCATCAATTCCTGGGGCTTTCCCCGATTTAACTTTCTTCATTGCTTCCACAATGGTTTGGCTAAAAATTACTAAAACTAATAACTTGTATAACCAAATATTTAACCACGAATTTGTAAAACTAAAAATTTGCGAGACATCACACAATACGAAACTCCTCTGCGTGGCGTTGATTAATTATGGAAAAGTATTTAATTCCGCTGAAACTAAAAATTCCTCTTTAATTTCATCTCCCTCTTCTTCACTCTTATCTCCCTCTTCTTCACTCTTCCTCAAGCTAACTTATCTTTTTCTGCTTATTTCCTCTTCCTCTTTATATACTTTTTGCTTACCTCCTTCCTCTAATTCTCTCCTTTAATCGGTTTTCCTTCTGCTTCTTCTTTGATCATTCTTTCCCCCTTCATCTACGCCTTCCTTTTTTCTTTCCTGCGAGTCTTTACACTTTTATGATCTCTCTCTCAACCAAAACCCTCTTCTTCCTCCAAACTTTCCTCCTCTTCTCCCTTCCTTTCCTTTAATACTTCTCATACTTCTCCCACATCTTCCTCTCTCTCTCTTCTTCCTCCTCTCCCTTTCATTCTTCCGCATTTGTCATTCCATATCTTTCTTACCCTTCCCTTTCTTTCAATTTGTTATTTTCAAGCCAGATTTCTCTTCCCTTCCACTATCTCTCAGCTTCTCCTCCCCCATCTCATCCTTCCTTCTGTCCTTTTTCCTCTTCCTTCGCTATCTACTATCTTCCTCCTCATTCTTCTTCTCCCCTCCCCCCAAATCTCTCCTCCTCGACCCTTCTCACTCCTTTCTTATCTTCCTTCCTTCCACTTCTTCAGTTCAGTATCTCCTATTATCTTATCTTCTCCCTCTTTCCCTCCTGTACTCTTCTCTGTTTTTTTATCTTTCTCCAAGTCGGGACTGAATATCTTTTTCGTCTTTTACCCCTTTCCTCTCTCTCTCTCTCTCTCTCTTTCTTCTCAGTTCATCTCTTCCCTCCCCTCTTCCTTCTCCATTGGGTCCTTCCTTCATCACTTATAACGCGGTCAGTGCTCCTACCCCCTCGCTTCTACGAGTAATTCTTCTTCCTCTTTTCCTTTCATCCCCCTCCCTTTTCCCCCCTTTTATCTCCAATTTTCTCCCCCTCTTTTCTCCCTTCCCTTCCATTCCATTCTTCCTCCCTCTCTTCTCCCTTGCTCTCCCACTTTCCCTCCCTCTTTTCCCTCCCTTCCTACTATTCTCCCCCATCTTCTCGCCCCTTCTCCATTGCTCTTTTCCATTCTTCCCTTCCATTTCCCCCTCTTCATTTCCATTCTTCCCTAACATTCTCCCACCATCTTTTCCTCTCTTCTCACTCCCTCGTTTCCCTCTTTCCCTTCCTTTCTCTCTCCTTCTTTTCCCTCCTTCCCTTCCCTTCTCCCTCTCTCTCTCTCGCTTCATCTCTCCCCCCATCAATTACTAACGAACCATGTGATTGTCAAGTCTCTGTTTCTCTCTTTCTCTCTGACTTTTCTATCTCTTTGTCTTTACCTCTTTCTCTGACCCAGTATTCCGTCTACTTTCCCACAGTGTTAAAGATTCACATATCTGACTATTTCAATCTCTCTCTCTCTCTCTCTCTCTCTCTCTCTCTCTCTCTCCAGCTTATCTTCACCACTCCTCTTTTATCTGCTTCTCTGAAACCATTCGTCTTTGTCACATTCGCTTCGTCCTTCCGTGCTCTCTCTCTCTCTCTCTCACACACACACACACACACACACACACACACACACACACACACACACACACACACACACACACACATTCATTTCTCCCTCATCCCTCTCTCCCTAATTTATTCTGCCTTATCTTAGCCATTGTTAGTTATTTTGCTCATATTTCATTCAAGGACTGCTGCTGACAGTTTTCCTTTGATTTGGGGGATATTTTAACAAACATAATTTCCCTTCTTGGATGGTTAGCAAAAGCATTCACAGTACGTAGCGTTTCCCTATCTTTGAGCCATACATACATATATATATACATACATACATACATATATATACATGCATACATACACATACATACAAAGGGAACCACATCTTATTTTCATCCTTATTTTCTTCCGAGAGACAGAGAAATTTATCTGTCTTGTCCTCTCACTCCCTCGCTGATCTCATGCCTACACTCAGCCTCCACTTCTGTCTTGCTTAAATGGAAACAGGATATAAAGAAGATAAGGATGGAAGAGGAGCGATAGAAGGAGATGGAAGAGAAAATGTAGCCCCCCCCTCTCTCTCTCTCCCTGTCTTTGTTAATCCCTCTTCCCCTGTTCGTTTGGTTCAACCTCTCTGCTCATCACTCTTCCCTTTTATCTTTCCATCTCTCTCTCTCTCTCTCTCTCTCTCTCTCCTTAACTTTGTTAATCCCTCTTCCCCTGTTAGTTTGGCTTAACCTCTCTGCACATCACTCTTCCCTCTTATCTTTACATCTCTCTCTCTCTCTCTCTCTATTCACCACTTCTGTCACACATCCTTCCTACCCTCCCTGTTCACTTTATGCTCCTATCTCCCTTGGTCATTTTGGTTATCTCCCCATCCCTTCTCTCTCTCTCTCTCTCTCTCTCTCTCTCTCTCCCTGTCTTTGTTAATCCTTCTTCCCCTGTTCGTTTGGTTTAACCTCTCTGCTCATCACTCTTCCCTTTTATCTTTCCATCTCTCTCTCTCTCTCTCTCTCTCTCTCTCTCCCCTCACCCTTTCATTTGCAATTCCCCCTTTCGCTTATTCTTCTCGCTGTCTCGTGCTTTCGGTATCTCTCTTAATATCTCCTCCCCCTTCTCTCTCTCTCTCTCCTGCCCTTCTAAATTCTCTCTATCTCGCCTCCTGCCAAAATTGAAGGAGTTGATTTATATTCAGGACATGAGGAGGGAAGAGTTGTGGGGTCAATCTTTTATGCTACTATTTATATTTATTTTTCTACGTTTTCATTATTTGTTTTAGATTAGCAGTCTCTCTCTCTCTCTCTCTCTCTCTCTCTCTCTCTCTCTCTCTCTCTGTGCTCCTCGTAGTTATTTCCCTTCAGTACCAGAACACATTTTTTTCACAATTATTCTTCACTCATACGATTTTTTTTTCAACCAATGGAGGATTTCTCTTGGCACAGGGCTTTAATGGAGCTTGTTTCTAATACCTTCAAACCAGCAGTCGTCTCTCCTGCCTTGAAAAAAAAAATCGTCTGGCTGCAGCAAGGATAAAATTGAAAAAAATATAAAAACGTCACCGATCTGAAAAAGTTAAAATTCCCTCTCTTACCTCTTTCTTAATTTATCCGTCTAATATTGTTTTTATTGGCTTAGTTCAGTGGTTATTTTCTCAACTTCACTCAACTTTCTTCCATTAATCATTTGTCATTCTCGCAACTTCTTCCATCTCCTTCCTAGAACAACATTCCCTTGTTCTACTCCTT
Organism: Coenobita brevimanus; assembly: GCF_032717465.1. Lineage (NCBI taxonomy): Eukaryota > Metazoa > Arthropoda > Malacostraca > Decapoda > Coenobitidae > Coenobita > Coenobita brevimanus. The sequence goes on from NC_137051.1 coordinate 20,729,951, forward strand.
CCAGTCCTTTCCTAGTTTGTTAAAATTATTGTGCTTAACTTCCCTCACCTCCTTCCCGGATCCACAGTTATACCCTGAACTACTCTCAAGTTTTCCCTGGTAAGTCTTTTTAAATCCTTATTATTGTCCTCAACTTGTCTCAATATTCTTACAGTTCAGCAGCCGTTCTTTTGTCTCGATGCTTCTTGGACCAGCAGCCATTCTTTCAAATCCTCCCAGTTCTTTCCCAGTTTTAACCATCAGTCTTTCAAGGTACATCAATTCTTTTTCCAGTTTTCTTTCAGGTTACATCAGTTCCTTTTCTAGGTTTCTTCCAGGTTACATCATTCTTTTTTTTTTTTTAGTTGTCCTTCATGTTATATCAATTATTTTTCTATTAACTAATCTTCGTGCACCCTTCAAAATATTATCCACTTTTTGATAAACACAAAGTATGGATATTTCTCACCGATAATATTGCTTCACTCATATTAATCAAAGCCTCTGATTACCAAAAATCCTCACTGCGAAAAATCGTCTGAAATTAAACTGAATGTAAAACCACAGCACGTCCATGACACCAGAGGCTTAGGATTGTTGGTGAAGAGACTAATGGAACCGTCTTGTGTGTGTGTGTGTGTGTGTGTGTGTGTGTGTGTGTGTGTGTGTGTGTGTGTGTGTGTGTGTGTGTGTGTGTGCAAAGAATTCCAAGTGTTACTCCACTGCATGTACAGTATAGTTCCTTCATCTTTACGTATACGTCCCTCTTCCACTATGTGTGTGTGTGTGTGTGTGTGTGTGTGTGTGTGTGTGTGTGTGTGTGTGTGTGCAAAGAATTCCAAGTGTTGCTCCACTGCATGTACAGTATAGTTCCTTCATCTTTACGTATACGTCCCTCTTCCACTATGTGTGTGTGTGTGTGTGTGTGTGTGTGTGTGTGTGTGTGTGTGTGTGTGTGTGTGTGTGTGTGTGTGTGTGCAAAGAATTCCAAGAGTTATTCCACTGCATGTACAGTATAGTTCCTTCATCCTTATGTATACGTCCCTCTTCCACTATGTTTCCAAACACACACACACACACACACACACACACACACACACACACACATACACACACACACCATAAACCCAAGACCACATATATCCCAAATTCCATCTCCACGAAATAAAATCCCAAGTCTCACGAGTCCCCCTAATTAAGATAACACCGCGCTAGATCCCGTCCCGTCACCTGATTGGCCCCGCCTCGCCCGTGACGTCACTAATGTAAACAAACCTCTCCGGCGCGCCAAATGTCAAATCTCGCGCGCCTAATCCTGGTTTTCATTTGGTCGCGGGAAAATGGCGTTAGAATCGGGTCCGTGGGTCTGTTATCGCCCCGTGCAAGACGAGGGTCGCCTGTTTGTCCTGCATAATGCGACACTCCGCGCTCTGTAAGTATATTCGGCTGAGAGAGAGAGAGAGAGAGAGAGAGAGAGAGAGAGAGAGAGAGAGAGAGACTATTCTCCCCGGGTCATGAGGCTCCCCAGCACATAGGGTCTACTAGTTAGTCTCTCCAAGGGTTGTATTAAAATTCCCAGGCAATTTCAACTTTTCTTAAATCAGAGGAAACAGGGCTAATCCTAAGGCAATGGAAACACCAGAGAGAATCACTGTAAATCAGGGACAAGGGAGGGGGGAGACTGAGAGGGAGGTGGCGTGGTACTGTGGTGGTGAGAGCGGCTTTGTGGTTACGGTGATGCCAGGGATTCACAAATATATTTACGACACTTTTTTCTCGTAACTCAGATATGTCTTTGCGTGAAAAGGAAGGGTGGACAATCTTCCCTTGTCTCCTTTTTTTTTTCTTTTCCCTCGCAAACTTAGTCAAGAGAGGAAAATAATCACGAAATTTCCAGAACAAAGAAAGGAGAATGCGCGCACGCACACACACACACACACACACACACACACACACACACACACACACACACACACACACACACACACACACACACACACACCGCCACCTCACCCCAAACACAAACACGATCACAGAAAACTCTCTCCCATTCACCACGCTCCCAAAACCCTACATACACCCCAAAAAATCCGGGTCCCAAGGGTGCGGGGTTGAGGTGTGGGGGTGTAGGAGGAGTGGGGAAGGGTGTGGGGGTGTGGGAGAGTCGTAGGGGGAGTGTCGGGGTGTGGGAGGGGCAGAAGAGGAAGAGCGGGAAACATTCTGCGAGCAGCACGAGGCGGGGCTTATATCGAGCCATCATGCAAATTCGAGAAGAGACGGCGGGGCGAATTTTAACTTCATACAGAGGCTGGAGTGGTGAGGGGGAGGGGAGCAGGGGGAGACCGACAAGGGAATGGGATGGAGTGAGAGGGGAAGGAAGGAGGGATGGGGTACGGGGAGAGAGGGGAAAGAGGAGTGAGAGGGACTAAGGAAGAGGCACTGCAAGGAGGGGAGTAGGGAAGGAGATGACAGAGGGAGGACGTAGATAAGGAGAATCGGGACAGTGGAGGGGAGAAACGAGAGGCGAAGAAGAGAAAGGAATGAAACTGAGAAGGAGGGAGCGATACGGGCAAGGGGGAGGGGTGCAAAGAGGGTGGTGGGGTGAGGAGGGGAGGGAGGTCGACCAAAGGAAAGGGGTGAGAACAATTTGGGAGCATGACAAGGAAACGGTCGAGAGGGAAAGACAAGGGTTAGGGAGATGCTGGGAGAAGGGGGAGGGACAATGGAAAGGCAGGAAAGGGGAGCAGGGGAAATTTGGGAGGGGGATGGAGTTGATTATCGTTTTCAAAAGGATGCGATGGGGATGGGGTAATGAGATGGGGGGGAGGAGAAAGGGGAAAACAAGAGAAGGTTGTGAAAGAAAGGAACAGTGGGGGAGGGGGAAAGAATACGGATACGGGGGGAGATTGGGGGTATGCGAGAGAAGATAAATTAAGAAAATAAGGGGAGGGGATTGCCAGAGAAGACAGAAGACAAACAGATGTATAGGAAAAAGGAGTGGATACCGTGAAGGCGGTGGGGACGATAGAAAAAGACCTAGAAGGAGGAGGAGGAGGAAAGTGAGGGAGCAAAAATTAGGCGCGGGGGTGCAGGGGGGGAGTTGTCGAGAGGAAGGACTGGTGGATAATTTATGGTAACGCATTTGTCACTCGACTCTTGATAGATAACTGGTTTTGCATCTTTAATAATCAGGCGGCATTAGTGGCCAATGATGATGGAGGAATTTCAGAGCACCGGGACGATATTACACTTTTTCCTCTCTCTATTTTAACTTTTCTCCCAAACTTTTCATTGGATACATGGATTTGTGCAATTTTTTTTATGGAGGAATTTCAGAGCACTAGGACGATATTACACTTATTTCTCTCTCTATTTTAACTTTTCTCCCAAACTTTTCATTTTGATATATGGATTTGTCAGTGCAATTTTTTTTTTTATGGAGGAATTTCGCAGCACCGGGACGATATTACACTTTTTTTTCTCTCTATTTTAACTTCTCCCAAACTTTTCATTTTAATGTATGGATTTGTGCAGTGTATTTTCTTCTAATGAAGGAAATTCGCTGCACCGGAAGGATATTACACTTACTTTCCCTATTTTAAAGTTTCATCCCAAATTTTCAATATATATGGATCTGCCCAATGTATTATATATTTTTCTAATATATTTTTTGGGGTTTCCTTCATCGCTGGTTTTTCTATATTCTTCAGAATATTCTATATATTTTTTTTCATTTTTTTGTCTTGCATACATTATTTTCCCTAATTAATTCTACACAATCGACTGTTTCAGTATAATGTACCTCTTTAATATTCTGCTTCAGGTCACCATATTTTTCGTTATACAGTATTCTGGGGGAGCGGCAATTTCCTCCAACATGCTCTCTCGGTGGATTTTACTTTATTTTTTATTCTCGGACATTTTAAACGATACAGTCACGGGTATTAATAATTTTTAAAACATGTTACTTTTCAGGGGATACCACTTCTTTCTAAATCCTTTACTTGGTGAATACTTTTGGTAAAACTCGAATTAGTTTTATTAATTATGCTTCTGTTCTGGCACTGCTAATTCCTCTCTCTCTCTCTCTCTCTCTCTCTCTCTCTCTCTCTCTCATGTAACTTTTGCCGAAACTTATTCTTTTACAGACGCTCTTGTCATTGGAAATTACATTTTTAATATGATTTTCCCTGACAATCTACATTTTTTATTACATTAAATGATACAACCAGCCTCATTTTTTTTTTAGTTCATTGTTAACTTTTTTCTGTATTAAAAAACAATTCTCTCTCTCCTCTCTCTCTCTCTCTCTCTCTCTCTCTCTCTCTCTCCCACACACACACATATAATTTATACAGAAACTTGTTCTTTTACAGATGCTCTTGACATTGAAAACTGCATTTTTAATATGATTTTCCCTGACAATCTATATTTTTCTACATTAAATTGTACAACCAGCCTCAGTTTTTTTTTAGTTCATTGTTAAAGGTTTTTATACTACAACAATTCTCTCCCCCTCTCTCTCTCTCTCTCTCTGTCGTAAAATGAGATTTCTCTTTGTCATTTCTCTCTACCGACAATGATTTTCTTGCAATGTTTTTTCTCTTCTTTACCGCTTTCAGTTTCTCTCTCTCTCTCTCTCTCTCTCTATCTATCTATCTATCTATCTTTCCCCCTCCCTCCCTTTGTGTCCAGAGTCTCCAATTTTTCCAATTTTTCACCCTACATTTGATTATTCTCCGCTTTGCAACCATCCATTCTCCGGGTTTTATTTAACCTTATATTTCCTTTCTCTTTTTCACCTATATCTTTTCATGCACATTTATTTCTGTGTTTTTATTGCCTTATATTTCCCATTTTTCCATTCACAGCTTCATCTTTTCTTTACTACTTTGTTTTGTGCTTGAAGACTATATTTTATTATATTCTTGTTTTATTGTCTCTTAATTTTAAAGTAATCTGAATAATGTGTTTTATTTCCTTGGATTTATTCATATTTCTCTCTTATTCTCTTTGTCATTCTATTTTCTTCTGGCTTTCCCATATTCCCAGCCATATATTTTTTTATCAGTTACTCATTCAAGGTCAATGTTTTTATACTTTAAACATAATATATATTTTTTGACGCCATAATTATTTTCTCTTCCTCCATTCTTTTACAGTTACATTTTCTTTATTATTCATACATAATGTTTTCTATCTTCTCTTTTATAAACTTTTCTCTCTGATCTCGCACATGATATTAATTTCATTTTTCTTAAACCATAAATTATCCTATTTTATTTTCTTTCATAATTTTATATCTTTCACATAATTTTCTTTTCCTCTACTTTAAACAAATAAAAATATATAATTTCTTTGCATTTGTTCTCTTTTAATGACTTTACGCCTTTTCCACATCAATTATCCCGTTATATTTTACAGTATTTTCATTATTCTTTCTATGAATTATTTTTATCATTCATTTGCGGTTTTCTCCTCTAATTTTTTTCACACAACTCTCTTTTATTTTTTTCTATAATCAAAAATTTTTCCCTCCTCCCACACGTTACATATTTTCTCTCTTTATTTTTACCTTCATTCATACTTTTTTCGCCTCTCTCTCTCTCTCTCTCTCTCTCTCTCTCTCTCTCTCTCTCTCTCTCTCTCTCTCTCTCTCTCATTTACTTTAATTTCTTCATTTTCCCCTTATGGCTTCCTTCACTTTCTTCTTCTATTTCATTTTTACTCCCTCGTATTCTTTTATGCCTTTTCTATACCTTTTCCCTCCCCTCCATTCCACTTTTTGCCTCTCTGATAGAGCACTCTGGACGGATGGATGGATGGATGGATGGATGGATGGATGGTTGTGTAGGTGAACAGGAGGGTGGGTGGGCGATGGATGGATGGACTGGATTGGACTGGGTTGGATGGATGGATGGATGGGTGTACAAGCTGGTGAACAGGAGAGTGGGTGGATGGATGGATGAATAGACAGACAGGAGGAGGGAGGGAAGGAGGGAAGGAAAGTAGTAAAGATGGATTAATGGATGGGAAGACAGAAGGATGGACGGAAAAGTAAATAAATTAGGAAACTGAGAGAGAGAGAGAGAGAGAGAGAGAGAGAGAGAGAGAGAGAGAGAGAGAGAGAGAGAGAGAGATTAATAGCTGGATGAATAAATAAATGAAAACGTGCCCTTCCAAGCCAGCCTGAGGGGATAACTTTGATAATACTAACACCTACTGCCGTATCAGGTCAAAGGACAAAGGTAATGAATCTCTCTATCTATCTAAGTCTTTTGTCTATCTGTTTCCCTGGATGTCTGTTCTATGTGCAACTATGACTATCTATTTATCTATCTACCATTATCTGTTTTTTTGGATGTGTCTGAATGCATCTATGAATACATCTATTTTTGTCTATATCTATCTGTCTTTCTGCCAGTATATACATTCCTATTTCCATTTATATACCATTATATTTCTATCATTTCCTGTACCTAGCTATATATATTTCCATCTACTTGTCAACTATCTGTCAGTCTATCTTTCTGTGTCTATTTCCCCTCACCTCTGCTCTTTTCCCACACATTTATCACCCCATCCTTTTTCCAATATCATTTTTTTTTTGCTCCGTCTCTCACTGTCACTCCCTCTTTTTCTCTCTCTCTATTTTCTACATCTATTTCCGTTCTCCTTCTTCTTTTTTCCTCCACGCAGCTACTTGCAATTTATTTATTTTTTTCTGATTTCCTTTGTCTAAAAAATTTCTTAACTTTTTTTCATCAGACAGTAGTGGGTCGCAGTAACTTCCATGAGCCATAGTTATGAGATAACAATGAGTCTCCTTGGTTACTAGTCAAAATAAACCCTCCAATCTGACTACGCTTGGCCACCGCCTGATCAGAAAAAGGGTTACGAATCTATCAGGTGAAAATGAAATGACTTTACCTATCTTTAATTTTATATGTTCCATGCCATTTGTTACCCAAACTCTGCCTCAGTTTTATCTATCTACCTATCTCTGCCTCTTTATCTATTTAGCTATCTATTTCTACATCTATATCTATCTACTTATCTATCTCCCTATCTTTGACCTTTTACCTATTTATCTACTTATCTTTCTAATAGTTCCCAGAGGATGCAATGAGACTCAAACCCACGTTACTAGAATTACCAGCTCAACACACACACACACATTCATTCTTTCCCTCTCTCTCTCTTTCTTTCTTTCTCTCTCTCTCTCTGGTGACCTACATTTTCTTATTCACTTACCTTCCTTCCCGACACACACACACACACACACACACACACACACACGAGAATGAGAGAGACAGAGCATTAGTAAAATCAAGGCAAGAGAGTATGCAGATGAAGGGATTAAGGAAGAAGGAGGGGGGGAGGTTAATAAATTGAATGCATGCGAGAGGTGTTATGAGTGTTGACTAGGAGGGAGGGAGGGAGAGAGAGAGAGAGAGAGAGAGAGAGAGGGGGGGGAAGTCTCTCTCTCTCTCTCTCTTTGTATATCTATCCATCCTGTAAATATTTGTGATTTGAAATACTGACTTGTAACAACAGATTAACAACTATGTATAACGCTAGTCACGAAGAAGTGCTAAGAAAACGATGTAGACCCATAGTATTATCTTAGTACACCAATGACCTATGAGATATAAAAAAAAATGCAATAGGACAAAAATCTGGGCCAAGTTGAGATGAAAAGACCACAGAGAAAATTTTTCCATGTTTTTATTGTGTTATATCTAGAGAAGACTGTAAGATCTGTGTGGTGTGATAGTACCTCTCTCTCTCTCTCTCTCTCTCTCTCTCTCTCTCTCTCTCTCTCTCTCTCCATTATACAACCAGTAGTTAATTTCAGCCTGGGGAATCCAAGGTCTATCTTCCTCTTGTTTACCTCATTTCTCTCTCTCTCTCTCTCTCTCTCTCTGTTCTCTTCTCTTTGACAGCCTTCTTGGGTCTTACAACAATTCTGTATTTTTATCGAGACCAGTACTGCGTACCTCTCTCTCTCTCTCTCTAATTACGCCTTCCTCCAGCTCTTCGTTATACAAGTAGCTAATTACAAGAGGGAAACCAGAGAATACAGTTTCCTTCCTCTTTACCTCAGTTTTGCTCTCTCTCTCTCTCTCTCTCTCTCTCTCTCTCTCTCTCTCAGGGATTACCAGGACAAGAGTAATTCCCCAAGGGCGGCGCTCGGTGAATGGTAATCAAGCTAATGGTGCTAATTCAGGGTTGAGTAAGCGAGAGGGAAGAAGAGTAGAAGATTCTGTTTTATATCTGCTTCTTCTTTCACATTTCTTGTTTTGTTTTTTTCCTCTTCATCATCATTTTCTTCTTCCGTCGTCTTCTGTTATATACCCCCTCTTTCCTCCTTCTTTCTTTCTTCTTCTTCTTCCTCCTCCTCTTCATTTTCTTCTTCTTCTGCCTGCGTCTTGTTGTGATCTTCATTATCTTCCTCTTCCCCTTCTTCTTTTTCTCCTCTTTCTCTCTCCTTTTACTCTCTAATGGTGCTAATTCAAGGATGGGAAAAAGAGGGTGTTACATATCTTCTTCCCCTTCTTCTCTCTCTCTCTCTCGTTTCTTCCTTGCCATGGTTGGAAAAAAATCGAAGACTTTTTAAATAAAAAAAATCAATTATATTTGAATCGATTTTTTTTTTAATCAGATTTGTTTTTTTAAATCTGTGATTGTTTTTCCATCCCTGTTTGTGCCTTTGGGAATTCTGTCAAAAGAGTACCATACTGCGTCTTTTTTCCTCCCACTTGCTGCAGTGCGTCCATTAGGCATGATTATATACCACTGTTGAAATAAACAGACTTACAAAATTGAAAATAATAATATGAATGAGAAATGTGAGTAAGGCAGTGCACCACAGGCCAGCAGTTCTTGGATGGAGAGAGGTTACTCACACTGTCAGATACTAAAGAAAGTTGCCAACTTGTCTTGTATATTTTGACAAATTAGGATCATAATCATTAGATTGAATCATGTTACTGTGTATTCAAAGAAAAGCTTAGTTCATTTGTTAACCCTGAGCATAATCACATTTATTGTTATTATCAAAGAGCCTTCTTAAGTTCTTCCCTCTGTTTTCTTAATATCTGCCTTGTAACAAAGGCAATCACTGTTGCCTGACTTGATCAAGATCAGTACAGGAAGAGTACATGCCAAGCAGACTTGATACATCTGCACAATACACATCCATCACATTCTCTGTCTTCTTCATTTTTACTGTGTTTATATATAAAAAAAAATCCATTTTGATTTTAATAATGATTTTTTTTTCACTCTGATTTAAATCGACCCAAATCATATGATTTAAATCATTTAAAACATAACAACCCTGTTCCTTGCCATTCCTTTATGGTGGTTAGAAAGAGAGAGAGAGAGAGAGAGGATGACTAACACTCTCTCTCCTCTTCTTTTCCATCTTCTTTTCTCCTCCTCTTCTGCCTCCTTCTCCTCTTGTTTTTTCCTCTTCCTTTTCTCTCCCGTCTTCCTCCCCCCTTCCTCATCCCCCTCTTCGTCTTCCTCCCTCTCTTCTTCGTTTTCTCTTCTCTCTCCTCTTCTTCTTTCTTTCCTCTTCCTCTCACTCTACTGGCTGTATTTACTCCACGTTATTCGCCTGGTGCTTTAGTGGAAGAGAACCCACGTCAGAGGTGAAGATCGTATATGCTCAAAGGTTCGACTCTCTCTCTCTCTCTCTCTCTCCTGAGCTGAACCATCTGAAAACAGTAAAAATAAAACAGTGAAGACGCCTGTGTGGTAAAGTCAAATATTCCGAACTGGTCAGCCTAGCCACGGGACCCTACGACACTAGATAATAAGGGACGGATATTTTACGATTACAGTTGTTCATATATGTTCTTTAGTCAGCTGTCTCTCTTTTCTTTTCTTTTTTCTTTATTTTTCTTCTCTTATTTTACTTCTCTATCTGTTTTTTTGCTTTTTTTTCGCCTTCTCTGTTTCTTGCTTATTCTTTCTTACGTTCTTTCCTCTTTTTTCTTTCTTTCTTTCTTTTTGTCTTTCTTCTTTAATGGTGCTATTTCAGGGTTGAGTAAGAGAGTGGCAAAGGAGATCCATTTTCATTTGCTTTCATCCTCTCCTCCTCTTTTCAGTCCCTATTCTTCTTCATCTTCCCCTTCTTCTTCTTCCTTCCTCACATCCATCCTCCCTCTCGCTTCTTCTTCCTCTTCTTTCTCCTCCTCCTCCATCTTCTTCACACACATCACCACCTTATTTCCCAGATGTATTACTAAAGGTAAGTTGGATGGATAAAATAAATAAATAAATAACAAATAAAAGGTAAATATTAAATCAGGAGAACTAACAGCCGAGGTTTCTGAGTAAATGCATCCCATATCAATCCACTGAAATAATACGGAAACGTTCAAGAGGGAGTAACAAAATTTTATGCATGACAAGACAATGACTGGAGGTGAAATTGCTGATGCTGAAGACTGTGATGATGATGATGATGATGATGATGATGATGATGATGATGATGATGACAGATTATTATTATTATTATTATTATTATTATCATAGTGGTCGCCATCATCATCATCATCATTATGGCTACACTTATTATTATTATTATTATTATTATTATTATTATTATTATTATTCACAAGGTATAATGCCAAAAACGAGGCCACTGATGACGATAATGACGATGGCAGTGATGACAATAATGACAAAAGCGATCAAACGACGGTAACGAAAATGGTAATGATCATAATATAGTCAACTTAGTACACTGATGCTGCTAAATACACACAAACGATCCATTGACTGTCACTTACACTTTATTTATTACACACAAAAACAGGACTCTTTCTCATTTATCGTTAAAAAATTGCAACTACCACTCTCTTTAATTACAAATCTACTGTCTCTCTCTCTCTCTCTCTTATATATATATATATATATATATATATATATATATATATATATATATATATATATATATATATATATATATATATATATATATATATGTAAATTATATATATATGTAAATATATATACCGATATATTTAACCAGTGCTTGTTCTTCCTTTTACTCTCTCAATTATCTCTTTCCTCCTCCCTTCTCCTCTCCCCTCTTTATGTTTTATTTCACTCTACTGTGGTACACCTCTCTCTCTCTCTCTCTCTCTCTCTCTCTCTCTCTCTCTCTCTCTCTCTCTCCACTTCATTATTATCTTTCCCTGTCATTTTTCCATCTTCGTATTTCCTTAGTTTTCTTAACTTCCTTTCTTGATTTTTTTTTTTTTTTGGCATTGTTTTCTTCGTCCTTTTTTTATTAGAAGTTTTTTCACAATATTTTTACTCCTTTTCTACACATTCCATTTTCATGTTTCACTTCCATCTGTTTTATTATTATTATTACTATTATTTATTATTATTATTATTATTATTGTTTTTATTACATTCACTTATTCTTTCATTTTTACATATTTCTTCCATTACTTTCCATAACTTCAGTATATCATTCTCTCTCTCTCTCTCTCTCTCTCTCTCTCTCTCTCTCTCTCCCTCCAGGGCATAAAAAGAATATATCCTCCTATTTACGGTTTATAATGTAGAGCTTAAACACCTACGACTTTTTTTTTGGGAGTTACGCTTTGATGTTTTGAGAGAGGGAGGGGAGGCTTTAAATGCTCTCTCTCTCTCTCTCTCTCTCTCTCTCTCTTACTTCGTTCCCTATCGTTTCTTTTTTACATTTCTTCCCTCTCTCTCTCCTTTTCTCCTTCGTTCCTCCTTTT
>NC_137051.1:20749200-20791700 GCF_032717465.1 Coenobita brevimanus
TTCCTTCCTACAAAACTTCTTCCATCTTCTTCTTCTTCCTTTCTTTTTCCTCCTCCTTTTCTCTTGTTTTTTTGTCCTCCTCTCGCTTCCTCAAATCTTTATTCCTATTTCCTCTTTCTCCATTCTTTGCCTCCCTTCCCTCTGCCACCCTTCTTTACCTCCCTTCCCTCTGCCACCCTTCTTTATCTCCCTTCCCTCTGCCACCCTTCTTTATCTCCCTTCCCTCTGCCACCCTTCTTTATCTCCCTTCCCTCTGCCACCCTTCTTTACCTCCCTTCCCTTTGCCTCCCTTCTTTATCTCCGTACTTTTCTCCCTCATTTATTTACCTTCTATTACCTACCTCATTTCAATGCTCTCCTCCCTTCTTCTTCTTCCTCCATCCTTTCTGTCCTCCTCTCTTCCTCCGACTCCCTTCATCCCCTCCTTTCCTCTTCCCCTCCTTCCCCCTTCCTCCTGTCTGTTCTTCTCACCTCCTCTTTCTCCCTTCATCCCCTCCCTTTCTCTTCCCAACTTTCCCTCTCCTTACTTTACTCTCTATCCGTTTCTCTTTTCCTCTTTTCCTTACCTATCCTCCACCATTCCCTTTTCTCCCTCCTTTCGTCTCTTCTTTTCCTTTTCCTCCTTTCTTCATCTCCCTCGTTTTTCTCTCCAGTTATTACCTCCATCTCCTCCTCCCTCATTTTTTTCCTCCCTCCGCCCTGGGTTCTCTCTCTCTCTCTCTCTCTCTCTCTCTCTCAAGCACTGAACAGTCTCTCAGGTTCTATTAAGCTATATCTCTCCAATTACTGATACTATTATCTGTTTCTAATTCGATATTCTCTCTCTCTCTCTCTCTCTCTCTCTATCATTTCCACTTTTATAGTCCAGCATTTTCATTCCTCAAGCACCTCCTTTTTTTTTGTGTGCATTCTTTCTCTTTAGCAGTTTTCCTCAAATCTCTCTCTCTCTCTCTCTCTCTCTTCATCTCCTGACGTCTCGGTCCTCAGATGCAATTCTCCCAAGGGCCCGCTGAGATGACTCGACTCTCGCTCTGATTAACTTTAACGTCCTCTCTCTCTCTCTCTCTCTCTCTCTCTCTCTCTCTCTCTCTCTCTCTCTCTCTCATTTTTATCATATTTTCATTCCCTCAGTCTCTCTCCCCTGCCCCATCTCCCATCCCTTTATATTCCACTTTGTTTTTTCTATTCATCATTTTCCTCTCTCTCTCTCTCTCTCTCTCTCTCTCCTCACCAATTCAACCCAACGAATAAAAACGCAAAACTAAAAAATAGGAAAAGACATCCACTCACTCTCTTTTCTTTTTATTTCAACTACAATAAAATGTGCATCGGGTCCAGCACACAGGCATATTAAATCCTCCAATGGTTCTCTGATAAACCCTCTCTTCACTGTATCCATTTTTATTTTCCAAACGTCTGTCTCCCTGGTATATGAATCTGTCTGCTTTTGTCAGCGTAAATATGTTTCATGCATTTCTCTATCTAACTATCTATATGTTCTGTTTTGGAATTTACTTAGGGAGATAAAGAGAAATATTCCTTATCGTGTACAATGTGGATGTTTAAGATAAAGATACAGACGAAAATTAAAAAAACTGTTTATATCTGTAATCACTCCATAATTATGATCTAAGGACACTAGAATGTACTAATTAATGCACAGATGTTCACTTTGTTCTCAGATTTGAACAATGTTGCCTCTGTTCTATCTATTGCAGTACAACTAATCCCAAAGTTCATTTAAAGTCACCACGACAAAACTGCCACAAAGTTTTCCTATCACCAGACATCTCTACTCTCTCCCCTTAAACCAAGCCGCCCTCCCTCATGTACCCTTCCACTTAATCTTCCTTATCGTTCTTGGTCTTCCTCTCACTTATCTACTCACGTCGCTCCTCTACACTTCATTGTTACCTCCGCTGACGAAGTTGGATGGAGGTTACCGCATGTATTCACCAGTGTTTGGTTGTGTACAGGATAATTTTTTAAAAGTTGCTGTCAGAATAAAAGGAAATCTGGTGGCTGGGTGGGCAGTGGGTTAAGGGAGAGCTGATTAGATTGTGATGTGAACCCGGCTCCAGATGCAGGAGTAAATCACAAATAATATTGGTGTTGGCCGAGGCATGCACTCTCTGGGTTCTTTGTAGTAAACTTTTTAATCATTCGCCCAAGTTGCTGATATGGTGATGGAGAGGAGCGCCTTCATGTGGTGGCATCTATATAAACGGTCGGCTCAACTGCCTGGTTATATCACAATCCCTCAACTACTTCCCTCTCCCAGGAAAAAAAAAGTGTTAGATGGCAGGAGTTGGGTATTTTAAGCCTGTAGCCTACTGGGATCATATTTTAGATTATACCGGGGCCACAACAACAACAACGAAGATATGAAATACTACTTATCCAGCACCTCCGTCATCGTCGTCATAATCATCAATATCGTCGTCGTTGTCACTGTCATCGTCACCACTTCATCATCATCATCATCATCATCAACATCATCATCACCTATCACCATTACCATCGTCAGGAACCTACAATAGCCTCGCCTATTCAGTACAAATCTAATTTGGCCTAACCAAACACAGCACAGCATTTTTACCAGTCTGTAAGGAAACAATATTCCAGCCAATTCTCCCTCTTACAATCCCCCCCCTCTCTCTCTCTCTCTCTCTCTCTCTCTCTCTCTCTCTCTCTCTCTCTCTCTCCCTCTCTCTCTCACACACACACACACACACACACACTAATAATTACTTACTCAAGCAAAATGTGAAATCAGTAAAAATTCCACAGGTCTCAACTTTACCTAAAACTCGAACCATTTATCCTCTCTCTCTCTCTCTCTCTCTCTCTCCAACCAAAAAATCCACAAACTCATACCTCCCCCTTAACTTTAGGCCACAGTAAGTTAAATGTTATGGGCAGATCCCGTAGACTTGAATTAAATTATGGACTGTTTGGGGGGGTTGAAGTTTCCATAAGTTTGTGAATACCGCTGAGGGGGTTATGTTTTTAAAAATCTTGAATTTTTCGATGTGGAGCCTGATTTTCTTCTATGCTTAATGTTTCTCTCTCTCTCTCTCTCTCTCTCTCTCTCTCTCTCTCTCTCTCTCTCTCTCTCTCTCTCTCTCTCTCATTTTTTCCCTCCCCGATTTTATTTCTCATTATCTCTAGAAGCTGATTTTTTTTTTTTTGTCCCCTTTCTTTTCACGACTCCCTCTCTTTAATTATCTTTTTTTTTTTTTAGTGGCCAGCAATTTTGATTTTCTCTCTCTCTCTCTCTCTCTCTCTCTCCCTCCCTCCACTGGACGAGGCGAGTTAAAGAAAACGGGGAAGAGAGGAAAGGGCGAGGAAGTCTGTGTCTTTTCTTAATGGCGTAACTGAGAAAACTGACTCGCTCTCTTTCCCACTTTTTTCTACATAGAGCGCGCGCGCGCACGCGAGAGAGAGAGAGAGAGAGAGAGAGAGAGAGAATCATGATAGATGGACATATTCAGAGAGAGAGAATATTCCCACCACAAATAAATACATACAGAACAAATGATAGAACGATAGACATGGAGAGAGAGAATAACCCTGCCACACATAAAGACAGACAGACAACAAGACAGAAGGATAGATTCAGAGAAGCTTTTAATGACAGCCTGTTAGATAAATGCGTCCAGGCATGTGGAAATCAATGAATTTACATTTCAATTTGCTTTTCTTTTTTGGTCGTCTTTGAAATGGACAGGTCTGACAGGCTATCAACTTTGACTGCTTTACATAGAACATACATACATACATATATACATACATACACTGCAGACACACACCATGAACAAACACAGAAATAACCATCCAAGAGACAAAAACATTAATCATTCACAATTCCTAACAACGCACCAGACAGCAACGGAACAAACAACAGAGCAGCAATATATTCAAGTGCAGTTTTCACAATAGGGCAAAAACAACAACAACACAGCCATCTTGTATTCCAGCCAATCAACGCTCGCCCCCTGCCAGCCAATCAGGGCGCTCCTTCATTCATGGGCACCGGGGACGTAAACAAAGAAATTTATGAATGAGGCTGTGACGTACGCTGCTTCTCTATCAGTCATGGTGGATGGGCCGAGGGGAGAGAGTGAGCAGGAGTGGAAGACCGAGAAGGAGAAGGAGTGGGAGGGAATGGAATAGTTATGAGAGTTAGGTGTGACGAGAGGGGAGAGGGTGAGGCAGTGGGAAAGTGAGGATGAAGGTGAGGGAGAGGGAGAATAACTACTATTGTGCTCTGAGAGGGAGAGGAAGAATGTGAGAGGAAGAGAGGGAGGGAGAGGGAGAAGGTGAAGGGGGATGAGAGGGAGAGAGGGAAAGGAAGACGGAGAGAGAGAAAGAGAGACAGCGAGAGGGAGAAGGAATGGGAGTGTGTGTGAGGGTGATGGAGGGTAGCTCGAGGAAGAGGTGTGACGAGAGAGAAAGTGAGAGGGGTCTAAGGTGAGAGGCATATGAGTGGTGGGAGGAAAAGTGTGTCTGGTGGGAGAGGTGTAAGAGGAGAGAGCAAGTGACGTCTATGGGAGAGGGATTGGGAGAGAGAGGGAAAGAGTGGGAGGGGAAAACACAAAGAGAGGCGTGTGAAGAGAGAGGGTGAGAGATGACTCACGAAAAAAGTGCAAGAAAAGGGAGAAAAGGAGTGGAAGAGTAGGTTTCTGGTGTGTGTGTGTGTGTGTGTGTGTGTGTGTGTGTGTGTGTGTGTGTGTGTGTGTGTGTGTGTGTGTGTGTGTGTGTGTGTGTGTGTGTGTGTGTGTGTGCGCGCTTGCGTTTGAGAGAGACAGAGAAAGGGGGGGGGGGCAGGATAACATTAACGAAGAAGAGGGCGGAAGAATGAAAGAGAAAAGAGAGAAAGAGGGACGAAAGAAGGAAAAGGTGGGGTAGGGAAGGAAAGAGAAAAAGAGAAAGAAAGGGAGAGAAACAGGGAGGGAAGGGAGGAAAGAAACAGGAAGTGCAAAGAGAGGAAAGAGGAGAGAAGAAGAGGAAAGAGGGGGGAAAGAGGAGAGAAGAAGAGGAAAGAGGGGGGAAAGAGGGACGAGAGAGTGTAATTAAAGAGTCTTAGCGGGTGATTCGGAAAGGCAAAGTTGAGCCTCACTTGAAAGACCTCAGGGGTTAAGTAATGCCTTCTGATCAACTCTCTATCCAACTATCTATCTATGTCTGTGTGTCTACAACTGAAAGACCTGAGGGGCAACGCAGTGCCTTCTGATCACCTATCTATCTACCTATCTTATCTATCTTCCTATTTATTTATCTACACTTGAAAGATCTCAGGCGCTGCGTAATGCCTTCAGATCACCTCTCTAACGCTATCTATCTACCCATCTATCCGTCCATCTTTCTACCAGCCAATCAGTAACTCAACCAGCTAACCTCTGTCTGTCTATTTATCTTTCTACCATCCAATCAACCAACCAACATGGTAACCTACCAACGTACCCACCTACCTATCCATCTACATATCTATCTAACTGTTTATCTATCTCTTTATCTATCCTGGCAGTTCAAAAACTTAACCCCTTCAATCAGACAACGTATGTCTTCATTCCTTCTACTACCAGACATTTTACTCAGTTAAGGAGACTTGCCAAGGTGGGAAGGGGTTAATTCTCTCTCTCTTTTTCTCTTAAATCGTGGGTACGTATTCAGTGGGTCAAGTGCTAACATCCCCTGTCCAGACTGAAGAAGGAAAAAGATGATACGGTACAGATATTGGAAGGGGGAGGGGAACAGGAGGGGGGTATGGGTGGGGGGGAGGGGGGAGAAGTGAGGAGAGAAGGATAGTGCTGGGGGAAGGGGAGGAGGAAATGGGTAGGGATGGGGTAGGACGGGCGGAGGTAGTGATTTGGGGGTGGGGGAGAGGGTGGAAGTGGGGGTGAGGGAATGGGCGTGGGCGGGGGTGAGGGTGGTGGGGGTGGGAGTGGAGGTAGGGGAATATTCTCTAGGCGTGTCGGTGGTCAGATATGGATGAGCGGCGATAAAGTGACACTAATACAGCACAAATCAGTAGCCAACACACATTCATACCAGTGAGGGTATTCCAGTCTCGGATACATACATACATACAAACAAACATACACAAATATACATACGAACAATCATATATACAAAAACATACACATAAATACATAACCTACATACAAGTCATATACATACATACATACATATATACATACATACAAATAGACATACATACATACATACCGCAGCTACTCCATACCCTGACCAGCATCCTCATACCGTCAGCCTCCACAGTTGTTAGAAAAATGTTAAAAGATTACTATTTTTATTAGTATATTACCTATGTTATTAGACAGACAAAAAGACTGATAATGAAGATGCGAAAAAAGGACTGCAACTGCAACAATCATAAACTTACATGAACAATACCATGCACTCTACTAGGCATCTCTCTCTCTCTCTCTCTCTCTCTCTCTCAATTTCTGCTAGTTACGGTATTTACACCTCAATTTTACAACTCAGAATTTCCTTCCCCTTCTCCTACCCACTCCATCCTCTCCCCTCCCCTCTCTTTTTCTCCCACTCCCCTCCTCCCCCCACCTCGAAATAGAGTAAGCCACCTACTCCCCTCCCCCCCCACATGAGCTGCCCCAAGGGACCTCAGCACTAACCACTCCCCTCTTTCCCCCCCTTCCCCCTCTCTTTCCCTTCCCCCTCCTCCTCCCACTCTCTCACTGACATTACTAACTTTCCTCGCTCTTTTCTTCTGGTTTTCCGTGGGGCTTCCTGACATTGCCACCTCTCTCTCTCTCTCTCTCTCTCTCTCTCTCTCTCTCTCTCTCTCTCTCTCATACGAAACTTCTCCACGTTCCTTCTCTTTCTTCGCCTCGCACATCATCTCCTCTGCCTCCCATCCTTCTTCCTCCTCATTAATGTCCTTCTCGTGACTTTCTTGGCTTTATATATTTTTGTCTCCATTTCCATTCTCTTCCTCTTTCTTATCCTCTGTTGTAGCATCTTCCTCGTCGTTCTCTCTTCTTCCTTTAATTCCCTTCCTCTCCTCTCATCTCCCCTCCTTCCCTCTGTTTCCCTTTCCTTAAGTCTCTCTTCCTTACTTTCACCTCCCCTCATCTCTCTTCCTACCCTCCCATTCCCTCTCCTCTCGTCTCCTCTCCTTGCTTCCCTTTCCCTCTCTCTTCGTCTCCCCTCCTTCCTTCCCTTTTCCTCTCCTCTTATGTGTATGTCTTCTTCCCAGCCTTCCTCACTTCCCCTCATATCTCCCCCTTCTCTCCCTTCCCCTCTTCTACCTCCTCTCCGCCCCTTCCTATCCCTTTCTTTTCGTCTCCCTTACTTCTCTCCCCTTTCCCTCTCCTCTCCCCTCCCTTCTACAAATTCCTCTCATCATCCCACACTCTTCCCGCACCAGCTTCCCCTCTTTTCGTTTTGTTTTCCTTTCCATCATATTCTCTTTCCATTTTCTCTCCCCTCGCCTCTTCCCCTCATCATTTCTCTCTCCTATGGTTTACCTTTCACCCTCCTCTATTTCCAGTTATTCTTTATTCCTTCCTATTCCTCCATTCGGGCCAATTATTCTTATATTTTTTCTCCTTTGCAGTGTTTCTTCTTTATATTATGTTTTTCACCTGTTCATCTTCCTCCTTTCTTTCTTACTACTCTTTATTCTTCTGCCATTTTCTCCTTCCTCCTCCTCTCTTTTCCCAATCACTTTTTTTTCGTCCTCATTCTTTCCCCATTCTCCCCCCTCTACCCCTCTCCTTTCCTCTCAGTGCATCTCTCTCCCCTCTCCAGTCATCCTTGTCCCGTCTCTTCCTCTATCTTTCCCCTGTTCTCCTGTATCCTCTCCTATGATGCCTTCTCTCTCATTCTCTGTCCTTCTCTCTTACTCTTTCCTTCCACCCTCTCCTCTCTGTCTCTTCACCCTTCCTTCCTTCTCTCCTCTCCCTCCTTTTCCCCTCACCCTCCACTTTTCCCCTCTGCCTCAACCCTCAGAATGTCCCCGCCATTCCGGTAATGTCTCCACCATCCTTGGGAGAAGGGGATGGAGAGGAAAGGAAGGGGAAAGGAGAGGAAGGGAAGAGGGGAGAGAGGAAGAGGAAGAGACAAGACGAGAGTGTGAGGGGAGAAGAGGAAGAGAGAAGAAGAAGAGCTGGGATGAGGGAGGGAGGACTCAGGAGCGGAGGGGAGGGAAGTGGAGACTAGTGGTAGGATAAAAGAGAACATGAAGCGGGGAAGATGGGAGGAGGGAAGGGGGAAGGAGAGAGTAGGGAGAGAGAGAGAGAGAGAGAGAGAGAAACAGCGGGGGAGTGACAGGGGTGTGGGGAGATAGTTGGGGACAGAGAGGAAGGAAAGTCAAAGAGTAGCCGAGGGAGAGAGGGAGAGAGGGAAGGAGGAAGGGAGTGGGTGGGGAAGAGGAGAAAAAGAAGGGAGTGTATGGGAGGGGGAGAGAAAGGAGGGGTAGGTAAGAGGAGGGAGGAAGGGAGGGAGGGAGGAACGGAGGGAGGGAGGAATTGGGGACGTGGCGGGGAAATGTGACGCTTATCCCTGAACCACACTCCATCCTTTGGGGAAATTTCCTTGGCCGTGTTCCGAGATTATGGGGAAAAAAGAGAGGCCCAGGTGATATGGTGATTTGTTTACCTCTCTCTCTCTCTCTCTCTCCCCAAGCATTTATCTACCTCTAAGCGTCTATCTATCCACCTCCCCTCCAATCTTTTTATCACACGCTCTAGCCACCGATCAAACCACCTCATCTTTTACGCATCTATTTCTATATTTATTCAATCATTTTATTTATTTATTCACGATCTTACTTATTCTTTTCATCCTACCAGACTTCCATCGCTCCTTTTGATCTTACTGCTAGCTTTTACTTATCTCTTGTTTGATCTCTTTGTGGGATACTTTTTCTTCACGTATTATCTCAGTTTCTCCTGCATTACATTTTCTTTAAGTTGGGAATGCTCTCTCTCTCTCTCTCTCTCTCTCTCTCTCTCTCTCTCTCTCTCTCTCTCATACAAACATTTTCAATAATTATTTTTCTGTTTTATTTTTTTCGGCAGTGACCTCATCGCCATATTTTATATACTTAAATATCTTTATTTTGGGGGGTCTCCTTACTTCCATATTCTTTTCCCCATATTAGGTAAGTCTCTCTCGAAGTACACTTTCTTTTTATTAGGAGGGACTATTTCTTTTTTTCCATACCCACTCCCATTTTCTATCCTGTTTACCTGGGTCACGGGCAACTGGCTCTCATTTTCTTATGCTATTTTTCTTTATTTGTCATTAATTTTTATTTATTGCGACTGTCTCTGCTTCTCTTCCTTTTATTATTCTTTTCTTTATATATTGTTATTAGCCTCAGTCTTATCTTTCTTTTATCAGTATTTGCTCTTGCGGTATTTTTCTTTCATTTCTCATTAATTTTTGTTTACTGCGAATGTCTCTGCTTCTCTTCCTTTTATAATTCTTTTTCTAATACCAAGTTGTTAGGCTCAATTTTCGTTTCTCATTATCTTTCTCCTTCTTCCCCGTCCAGTATCTTCTTTCACTGTTTCCATCAATTGTCTATTTTTAATCAAACACATTCATTCTGACCATCCTGCCTTCACTATTTTTTTGTCACTAATTTACTTCTCTCTCTCTCTCTCTCTCTCTCTCTCTCTCTCTCTCTCTCTCTCTCTCAACTCATCTATTTTCAAATGGAGAATGGAAAAGATGCTGAGGAAAATTAAAACATTACATACAAAGAGAGACAAAAGAGAGGAAAAGGAAGACAAGACAAGACAAAGAAGAAAATCAGGAAAATGAAAAATGAGAGAGAGAGAGAGAGAGAGAGAGAGAGAGAGACAGACAGACAGACAGACAGACAGACAGACAGACAGACAGAGAGAAAGGATGGTACTCTGGAGGATACGAAAGTTAGCGTTTTAAAATGAAGCTGGCGAGACAGAGAGAGAAAAAAAAAAACGAGGACGACGACAGGAAAAGACGATTAAACTGCAATGGAAGTTTTTTAAAGAATACGAAGAAGGAAAGAAGACAATGATAGAACTGATTACTAACACACACACACACACACACACACACACACACACACACACACACACACACAGAATGAGGAACGAAAACGCAGGACAGAGTAACAGACTAGCAAAGAGGCACTGTAGAATACGAAAAAAGAAAAATGAAGCATAAAATAATTGAATAAAAACGTAAGGAAAAGGCAACTGAAGAGCAAAATACAGAACTCAAAAGGAAAAAAAAAAAAGAGACAAGGATAAGCATTTGGAAAAAGTCAAAGTCGATAAGAATTAGGAAAAAGAAAAGGGAAGGATTTAAGGATGAATGAAAAGTAAGTGGGACAGAAATATAGATGAAAAAAGGAAAATAATACTGAGCATAAAGAAAAAAGCGAGAAAAATGTGAAAAAGAAAACACTGCAGCAGAGGGAAAGAGATGTAGTACGACCAGAGAATAACTGAAAAGCAAGTCAGGAAGGAATTATTTCTGAAAGAGAAAGATTGAGAAACAGAAAATATATAAATATGCACTGTGGAATAAAAAAAAAAAAAAAAAGATAACACATGAATACAAAGATATCCGTGACAGGCAGAGTCAGACAGGTAGGTAGGTGGGCAGATAGCTAATGATAGACAGACAGACAGAAAATGGATGGACAAAAAGAAAAATAAATAGCCTACAGATACCGTAGACAGATGGTGGATAGTCTTACACACACACACACACACACACACACACACACACACACACACACACACACACACACACAACGTACTTATAAACAGATATTAAAAAAAAAACAGCATTACATGATTCAACGTAAAAAGGAAAAAAAAAGAATACAAAATGCGAGAAAGAACAAGAACGTACGGGGAAAGAAAAAAAAAAAAAAAAAAAAACGAGATAAAAATTCCTTAATCTCCTTTCTACGAAGCACCAGAAGTAACAAAAGAAGATAAGCTTAAGATAAAACTATGGCTAAATCTCTTACGCCAAACTTCAATAGACAAGTAATAAAAGGGAAGAGACACATAAATAATAATTAGGAAGAGAAAAAAAAGGAACTGGGGAAAAAATAGTAGTACAAGTAGTAGTAGTAGTAGTACTGTAGTAGCAGTAGTAGTAGCAGTAGTAGTAGCAGTAGTAGTAGTAGTAGTAGTAGTAGTAGTAGTAGGAGGAGGAGGAGGAGGAGGAGGAGGAGGAGGAGTAATAATAATAATAATGATAATAATAATAATAATAATAATAATAACAATAATAATAATGTAAACGACAGAAAAAGAAAACTATCGCAAAAAGCAGCAATGTAAGGAAAAATAGAAGTTAGCGAAATTCCCCAAATACTTGAAATAAAACGCAGTGTGATAATTAAGAGCAAGAGAAACACATAATCTCCCACTGAAAAAAAAAAAAAAAAAAAAAAAAGGCAAGGGACGAAAAAAAGGGCGAGGAAGGAAAAAAAGGCAAAGGAATGTAAAAAAAAAAAAGTCAAGGAACGTAAGAAAAAGAAATAGTGGGAGAATTGTGTAAAAAAAAAAATAAATGGCCACTACGAGAGGGGTTATATTTAAAGTATAACTGGAATTAATAAATGATGAAGAGAGTATGATGAAAATAATAATACTAATAATAATAATAATCATAATCATCATCATCAAGTTCTTTTACCACTTCATTTTCCGTCTCCCATCCACGTTCCATCTTTTGGGGCTTAAACATTCAAACTCTCTCTCTCTCTCTCTCTCTCTCTCTCTCTCTCTCTCTCTCTCTCTCTCTCTCTCTCTCAACCAAGTGGGTCATCTCGTTCGGCTCGGCTCCAGTTCGGCTCAGTAGGGTTAAAGTTAGCTCTATTTCTTACTCGGATTAATTCGGCCCGGAGTGGCAGCGATCTTGCTCTTTTTCTCTCTTTACCTCCTTATCTTCCTCCTCCCTCTTTCCTCTCTCTTTTTCTTAATGTGAATTGTATGAGTCTGAGTTAGTCGCTCCGTCTTATTCTCTCTCTCTCTCTCTTTCTCTCTCTCTCTCCTTTGTTATACCATTCTCTAAGTTTTCTAATTACACAGTATGTCTATATTTACGCTAAGACGGATGACCTAGAGAGGACCGTAATATGGGTATCTATGTAACTGCATTTTCTATCTATTTATCTATCAGTCTATCTATCTATCTATGCCTGTCTATCAATCATCTGTTCATCCCCCCATACTACTTTTTTTCTTAGGCTTCCAGTGCGTTTTATTCATGTCTTTATAAATCCATCCATCCATCCAAACATCTCTTCACTTTCTTTTTTCTCTCTTTATTCCTATTTTTCCCACTTCCACCAGTCATTCAACCATCTACCTGTCCACCCATCCATCTATGTATTCCTTCTCATTCCTTCCTCCTTCCCTCCTCCCTTTATCTATTATACCTCTCTCTACCTCATTCACTCCCTTCTTTCAATCATTTCTTTTTCTTCATCCATCTATCCTTCCCCTTCCCTACCACCATCTTCACCTCCTCCCCTACAGATCCCACTTTCCTTCTTTCATCCTTTTTTACTTCCTTCCTTCATTCATCTTTTCTTAACGTCTCCTTCCCACGCCCTTTCACTCCACTTCATCCTCTCTATCATTTCTTCATCCAACATCTACCCATGCTTTTCCTTCCTCCATTCCTACTTTTTCAATTCCTAAACTGACCCATCATTAGCATCTCTCCATCCCTCCCACTCTCCCAAAGTTCTCTCCAACCATCCATCTCTCAATCCACCCATTTTTTTCTATCCCCCACCATTTTCCACCCATCCATCCACTGCGCCCTTCCATCCCTCCCACTCTCCCAAGGTTCTCTCCAACCATCCATCTCTTCATCCACTCATTTTTTCTATCCCCCACTCTTTTCCATCCATCCTTAATTTTCAAACATCCATCTATTCACTCAATTCCCTCCCTACCTCCTCTATCATCATCCACCCATCTATCCACCCCACTACTGGCTCTCTCCCTGCATTTTCTCCACTCACCCATCTGTCCCCTCTCTTCACCATCTCTTCGTTCATCTATCCTTCGTTTTTTGTCTCCCATTCCAGTTATCTATTCTCCTTTCTCCTTCCCTATCCTTCTTCATTTCCATAATCCAACCCACAATCCATCAATCTATATCCATCTATCCCTATATTTATTCCCCATTCTTTTCTTTCCACCCATCCATCTATCCTTGCCATACCCTCTCTCATTCTATCCTCCTTATTTAACATCCATCTACCTATCCACTCATTTCTTCTTGTGTCTCCAACCATACATCTATTTCTCTCGTTCACTTCCTTCCTTCACCTCCCTCAATAAATGAACCATCCAATATCTATGTCTCCCCTCCACTCGCCCATCCATCCATCCATCCGCCTTCCTCCTTTCTTCCATCCATCCATAAAACCCTCTCATTCCCTCACCTCCTCCCCTATCCTCAACCATCCATCCACCTAATCACTCACCCATCCATCTCTCTCTCTCTCTCTCTTTGTTTATCTATCTATCTGTCTATCTATCAGCCTATATATTCACCTTCCCATCAATCTATCTATCCATCCACATAGTCTACCCCTCCACAATCGATCCGCCCCTCACATTCCCCATCCCCTCACCCTCCCCGTCCCTTCACCCTCCTCATCCCCCCCACCCATTAGCTAATTGCCTCATTGGGTGCATTTTTGTAGTGGAAACCATTAAAGGACGGGGTATTGGTGGAGTTTAATGGGGAGGCGATTGGGCCCCCCTCAGATGGCACCTTCTCCCGCCACCGATATTTATGCTTATGTCTTCCTCCCGACTTTTATCCGTGATCAGGGGAGAAGGGGGAGGAGGAGCGGGGAGGGGGAGAGGGAGGGGGAAGGAGAGGGGGATGGAAAGGGTGAGGAGGGGATGGATATGGGAGGTAAGGGGATAAGAGGAGACAGGGGAGTGGGAGATGGAGGAAGGGGATGGAAGGATGGATGGGGGAGGGGGAGGGGGAGGATGAGGGGGAGGGAGATAACGTTTGCATTCTTGGCTTTTGGTATCCTCCGTATTTCTTGTCTTCTCGAGTTTTACTTTTTTGGAGTGTGTGTGTGTGTGTGTGTGTGTGTGTGTGTGTGTGTGTGTGTGTGTGTGTGTGTGTGTGTGTGTGTGTGTGTGTGTGTGTGTGTGTGTGTGTGTTCTTACGTTTGGTCATTCTTGTCAGTTACAGGATGTACAGAGGATGAGAAAACTGATAAAAGAAGGATGGATTTAAAAAATTAATAAATAAAAATAAAAGTGAGGGAAGACGGAGTAGAAAGTAAGGGAAATGGGAGAAGGACGAAGAAGGAGGGAGGGAAGAAGCAAGAGGAAGGAAGGAGGGAGGTAGTAAATAGGAGGAAAATAAATGTTGGGGAGAAAGACACGAGGGGGGGGGTGAGGGCTTGACTCCTGCATTCTTCTCTTCTCCGATGTCGCATTTCTCTGAGGCCGAAGTTTGTTTCCAGGAATTATAAACAAGTCTCCCCTTCACACAAACATGGGTAATAAAGAAAACGGGAAGCTTATGTTTGTGTAACAGGCTGGGCTGCAAACTTATATATGTGTATGTATCTACGTATCAGTGTATGTGTATGTCTAGCTATCTAGCTGCCCATCACATCTATCAATATATCTAACTATATCAATCAACCAGTCAACCTATCTATCTTTCTGCATTTATAACTAATTCACCTACCTATATATGTGTCAACCAATCGATCTACATTTAAATCTATAACCTACTGCATCTATCCACGTATATCTCCCTGTCTATATCTAGCAACCTCTACCTATTTATCTATCTGTCTATCTATCCATCCATCTAGCTACAAGTTTACGTTTCCTCGTCCCCTGTTTCTTTTACCCAGTGCTACTTCCCCCACACCGAAGTTGGCGAAAAGTAAACAATTGGACGAGTTGGCCCCGGAACAAGAATGGCAAAGAAAACGGGAGAGGGAGAGAGAGAGAGAGAGAGAGAGAGAGAATTTCACCCCTTCCCTACAATGACCTGTTTCATTATTCAGTTACTCCTACTGGCAGACGATTTTATTCAAACGTAAGATTGATTATTCGAATAGGGGGAGGCGTAAAAACAGCCTCCATTAACCCTCCAAAGCTGAAAAAAAAAATCGTCCTGAGGCGGCACGAATTAAAAAAATAAACTTAATCGTCGGGAAGGGGCTCAAACAATCTCATTAGGTTCTCAGACGGGTTCGGGAGGGAGTAACAAAAGAACTAATGAGCGTAACTGTACAAGCCTCCGTTTTCTTCGTCCTCTACTTCTTTACCCTCGCCGCTACTTTTCCAACATTTCTCCCTAGTTTCCCCAAGAATTTAATGAACTCGGACTGCAAAGAAAATGGAGACTGGGTTAAAGGATAAACTACTACAAAATTTCGTTCGCCCCTTCTCTCATCACAAAGCAGACAGGTAGTAGATAGTAGTTCATATTATCACCCACGGATGGCCCTTGAAGCTTCATCATCACTGTCATCACTATAACCATCAACACCCTCATCATCATAAATTATCACCGTCACATAATCACTTCTATCGCCACCACCACTACCACCACCACAACCACCACCATTATCATCATCATCATCCCTACCCTGTTTCCCACTAATACACGGTGCAGAAGAGAATCCAAAAATAGGAACACAAAACTGTTCAACCATTTAACAGAGTGGCTGGTGAAATGGGCCACATATCCTCATCATTCAAGCACTTCAGTAAAATCATCCATCCATCTCGCTAATCCATAAATCTCGCTAATCCACCCATCCCGCTAATCCATCTACCCCGCTAATCTATCCATCCTACTGATAAAGGTACAATCCTTTCACTGTGATGGGGTATTTTCTGTTCTCTTCAAGCTACAAGACAACAAAATGTAAACTTTATAAAAAAATTCGGATTTGGGAGGGATAGATCTAACCTTCAGTAACCCCAATTATCAAAAAAAAAAACTTCCCCAATTTTTCTTCCTTGTCTAATTGCACCCATTTCTGCTTGGCCTTCAGGACACCCTTCCTTGTAGTGCTGGCGATTATATTGGATGACTAACCCCTTTCAGCCAGAGGACGATATTTTACACTTTAATTCTATCTACAGACGATTTTATTTAGTTTAGGATATACTTCTCAAATTGGAGGGGTTACACGCAGCCTTCATTAACCTTCCATCACCTATGGGTCTCCTATGCTGAACAAAATCGTCCGGTAATAGCGAGAATAAGCTACAAACCACGTCATTTCGTTGATGTGATTAACAATGACATAAAACGTAAGAGACATGACTTAACTGCAGTGGGAGCTGATGAAATTACAAGGCAACAACGAGTTTCCTCCCCCGCCCCCTTAACCCCATCCCCACCCCTAGTCTCCTTCCCGACCCCCCCACCCCTTATCCCCATCCCAAGTCCCACAAAATCCTATTCTTTCCTCCATCCCCATCCCCACCTTCCACCAGCATTCCACCCCCTTCACCTCCACTCCCCCTCCACCATCATTCCACCCTCTTCACCTCCACCCTCCCCTCCACCACCATTTCACCTTCGGCCCCCCTCCACCACCAATCCAACCCCATCCCCCTCTCCACCACCATTCCAACCCCATCCCCCTCTCCACCACCATTCCACCCTTTCACTCCCATTACCCCCCTCCTCCACCACCATTCCACCCACTCAACAAACTCAAGTTGATGGTAAAAAATAAGACCTGAACTATGTGCTTATACTCCGCAAGGGTTCGTTTCTCTCTCTCTCTCTCTCTCTCTCTCTCTCTCTCTCTCTCTCTCTCTCTTTCGGTGGCACTTTTTTTACAGCGAAGTTCGTGGTGCTATAAACTCGCTAGTCTGCCCAATAACTTGGATAACGAAGAAAAAGGGAATGTTTATTTGAAGTATAATATGCATCCAATCATTTATACATTATCCAATTCTGTATTTCCCAGCAGGAGCATACGAGCATTTAGAGGAAGAAAGACCGGTCATTCTTCCCTGAACGGCATTACGTGATCCGAACCCTAATAGGCTACGTCCGGAAGAACAACAATCATCCACCAGACCACAAGGAGCCCATTTACTGGCTGTATGGCTGCCGCTCCAAGCAGCATGGGGTTTCCTGGATTATAAGGAACGCAATATGCCGTCATTCAGTGTAGAGTCACCTGGAAGGACTACATTAAAGAGTGAGCGGATGTTGGCCGCCCCCACCTACCACCACCACCACCACCAAAAAAAAAAAATAGATAAATAAATAAAAACGCGAGAAATGACGCAAGAAGTGAACTCTCTTACAGAAAACGAACGCAACTCCTAACTTCTTTCTCTAGTGTTCCTTTAATTTCCGTTTCTCTCTCTCTCTCTCTCTCTCTCTCTCTCCTTCTTTCGGTTCTTAGTGTTTCATATTTTCATTTCTTCCTCTGTCTCCTACTTCCGTTTCCGTTTTCTGTTTGGCGAGGGGTGACTGCAGCGTCTCTCTCTCTCTCTCTCTCTCCGCTCCAATTTTTCTTTTTTCTAGTTTTTTGTTTTGCTCCGGCCGCCCAACCGTCGATACTTGGCCAACCCAAACAACAATTTCAGTCCTGCTCTCAAAACACACCACCAACTTTGTGTGTGTGTGTGTGTGTGTGTGTGTGTGTGTGTGTGTGAGAGAGAGAGAGAGAGAGAGAGAGAGAGAGAGAGAGAGAGACGGGACTGGGGGTACTGAAGGAAACAAAGAAGGTATCGGAAGTATACGAAAGAAGGTAAGTGAGCGAATATAAGGCGAAAAAATGAGGTCAAAATCCTTATGATATACACGGGGCACAGAAAACGAAAATAAAGAAAAGAAAAAAAAACAAGAGACCACTGAAAAAGGAAGACGTCTTAGGAGTAAAAGGAAAACACTAGAGCAACACAATTCTTTTTTGGGTGGTAAGAAAAGTGTGACAGAAAGACAGAAGGAAATATGAAAGGGAAACAGGAGGAAGTGTTGGAGCGAGGCGGTGGTCAGTGAGGGAAACGGAGCCTCGGAAAAAACGGTACACATTTTGATACACACACACAAACACACACACACACACACACACACACACACACACAGAGGGGCAGTATTTGAGAAAGACACCACTTGAATGAGATAGACAGACAGACCGGCAAAGACTGACAGAAAAACATAAAAGAAGCGTATCGAGGAATGAGATGGAGCATGTAATGGAAACAGAAGCAGGGAGAGGGAGCATCTGAGCGAGAGTAAGCGTGGTGGAGCATTTGGAGGAGGCAGAGTGAGCGTGGTGAAGTACTTGAGGGAAACACAGTGAGCGTGGTGGAGCATTTGAAGGAGACAGAGTGAGCTTGGTGGAGCAATAGAAGGAGTCAGAGTAAGCTTGGTGGAGCATTTAAGGGAGAGAGTGAGCGTGGTGAAAAATCTGAAGGAGGCAGAGTGAACGTAGTGGAGCATCTGAGACACACAGAGTGAGCGTGGTGGAGCATTTGAGGAAGAACTATTGAGCGTGGTGGAGCTTTTGAAGGACACAGTGTGTGGAGGAGCATTTGTGGGAGACTGGGCGTGGTGGAGCATTTGAGAGACCGTGTGAGCGTGGTGGAGCATATGAAGGAGACAGTGAGCGTGGTGGGGCATATGAAAGAGACAGTGAGCCTGGTGGAGCATTTGAAACACCTAGCGAGCGTGGTGGAGCGTGCGGTAGGGCAGGGGCAGCAGCATCAATGATCAATGTCCATTTCCCATTTCCCCTCGCGGCCACATCTCACCCCGACACACTCTTCACGCACACCTAAATATTCACACCATCGCCAATACTCACAGCAACTCGCAAAATGTGCAGAAAACATAAAAAATAATAATAAAATAAAAATAACAAACAATACAGACATGCAAACATTTCAAAACACACATATACACACAGATGAATAAACTGATGGGAGGGAAAAATGTACTTCAAAAGAATAAATAAATAAATAAATAAACGAATGAAACGATAAATAAAGCTAAAACTACTGCAAACATCTATTCACCACACCATCACTACCCGCGTTTACGATAACACTTGTAAAATACAAAATAAATGAACAAACGTATTTAAGTACACACACAAACAAATAAACAACTAAACAAATAAAGCAAATTAAATAAAAATAATAGTTGCAAAAATACACAGTGAAGGTTGATAAATATTACTGATAGACTTCAACCCCGAGATATTGGGCGTATCTGCAAAAGTGACTAAAACTGTCTGAAGGAAGTAAACATATTAATAAAAAAAAAATAAATGAACAACTACGAGTACATACGATACAAAAAAAATACATACAAATACAGCACATGTTCACCCCACCATCCAACAACCCATCTCCGGTAAGTTATATATATATTCCGGTGATGCACAGTGACAAACACGCCTCTTGTTCAACCGTCAGTGCTGAGTCATGGGCCAAATACATCACGACAAAATTTACCGCCTTGTTTTAGCTGATCAGACGAAATTGTGTATAAAAATTCGTCGCACCCTACGTTCACATACTGTTAATAATGATGACATATTTAGTCTTTCACATTACGCTTCCATCTTACATAAATTATCATAATCATCACCATCATCAACCTTCTCATCATCATCATCACCATTATCATCATCATCATCATCGTCATCACTTTCATCCTCCTCCTCCTCCTCATCATCATCATCATCATCATCATTACCTTCCTCCTCCTCCTCCTCCTTATCATCATCATCATCATAACTTTATCATCACTGTAACTCAACTGAGCGGATAGGAAGCAGAAGCAGGAAGAGTAAAACATACCGTAGGAGTAATTATTGTCAGAGTGCTTAGTGAAATTGGTCATTCATCCATTCACGTACCATTCAATCACACTTTTTCACCTGTCACTACCATGGCACTAATAACCACCGTCCATACTGAATACATGCCAGGGCTGTGAAGGTAAGAGCAAGGGTGATTTTACAACACGTGGGTAGGCCTCGTTTAAGATCACCTGACGTTAATTAATTTCCCCCCAAATTTTCCCCAAATCTGGATCGATCTCGCGTCCGTTCACCCAGCAGTCCAGTACCCTACCACTTGACCACCCCCTCCCCCCTCTAAGCCCCTGACCTTCATTAGCCCTTGACCTTCACCTGGGACCATATGAGCCCCAACTTTACGGCCAAAAATGTGAATTCCCCTCCAAAGTATGGCCGTGCAGATTTTTCCACGCTGATTTTGTGTCGTTCAAATGATCTCTCTTAAACCTGTTCAGATTTGCTTAATAAGTACATCAGGTAAGTTACACAGCCTTGAAAATGGTTTACTATACAGATCGCGCGGGAAAACAACCACACACACACACACACACACACACACACACACACACACACACACACACACACACACAATTTATATTACACGTTGAATCTCTTTACTCTCAGAATGGCATCTTATTTTGCTGGCTCCAGACGATTTTCCTCAGCTTAGAAGAAACACAAGGAACTGGAGGGGTTAGATACAGCCTTCATTAACCCCTTCACCAACAGGGGCTCTCCTAAGCTGAATAAAATCCCTCAGTAGTAGCTAGGGTGTATTTTAAAAAGTCACCATCTATATAATGAAGGTTTTCCATTTTCCTCAAGTCACCACCAGACGATTTTATTAATGTTAGGAGGGGCTTGTAATGGTGAAATGGTCAGTGAAAGTTGTGTCTAATGATGATGATGATGATGATGATGATGATTATAATGATGATGATGATGACAATGATGATGATGATGATGATGATGATGATAATGATGATGATGATGATGATGATGATAATGATGATGATGATGATGACAACTAATCACCCTTATCTCTCATACGCCCCAAACATTATTTATTTTTACATCTATAAAAAACTTATGATGATGATGATGATGATTGTGATGATGATAATGGTGCTGCTGCTGCTGCTGCTGATGATGATGATGATGATGATGATGGCTCCTCGTATTGCCAAAATATTTCTGAAAAATTACATCGATATAAATCTAACAAAAAAAAAAAAAAAAAAGGTACATAATAAACAAAAAGAACATGACAGATAATTAAAAAGAACAAGATACATAAAAAATTCTCCGCACCAAACATACATCCGCGTCAAAATGGCGATCAGTACACGCTTTTACGTTCAGCGATGCAAAACTGTTCGTCTGAAATAACGCCACGGTTCCCTGTCTATGAACGCAAATAAGAGAGGAAATCCAAAAATGTTCGGTCGGTTCCCCGTGCGTTTTACAGTTCCTCTACTCCTCTTTTGGTAATACTGGAAAAATACACCTACAGTATAGTGCGTTAGTTCCAACCTGGCACAACCTCCTGACCTCCTTTCACCTCGGTTGGTGGTCATGTGTAGTTAGAGTGGAGGGCTAACCTGACTAGTAACCAAGGAGAAGCATTCCTACCTCAGTAACACAGGTTCATCAATTATAATGCAACCATAAGTGAGCGCTCGGCTGGTGGTCATGTGTAATAAGAGTGAAAGGCTGATCTGACTAGTAACCATGGAGACGCATTCCTATCTCAAAAACTAAGGCTCATGGACTATAATGCAACCATGAGTGGGTACTTAATGTTATGGATGAGGACAGACCCACCATAATCCTTGCTTCCTCCTTCGGTGCATATTTTCTGGTCAAGCATAACGCTGAATCAAACTCTCCTCCCAAAAAGCCTTCGTTACGGCCGCCATGAACCAAAGCTCTCATCGTAAACACGCCCGGACAAATCCCATCTAACGTCAGATTAATTATTGTTTGTATGAAAATCTGTTTATCTATTTATCTACCCATCTATCTATCTACGTATCTATCTACACTATATTTTACCTCAGACAAAAACTGCCTTAAAGTCAGATTTATTACTGTTTGTATGAAAATTTGCCTGTCTACCTATCTATCTATCAATCTATCTATTTTACCCTCTACCACAACTTTTCCCTCAGCTATATATAAACGTTTGGTCCTGAACAAATTACCTACGTGGGTCTAAAGCAAAGGGTTGGCTACAAAAATCTCTAACCCTCAAAATATTAAAAACTTTTCCCGCCTAAATAAAACCGTCTGGATGTAGCCTAAACAAAGTACTTCGCCGAGGAGGGGTTAAGCAAAGCATCCCGTACAGAAGAACAGGACGTATATACTGTATGTGCGCCTCCTCCTATAAACATCTTAGTATTTCCTTATACATCTGACTCTATAAAAAGCTAGCATCTAAACAAATGAATTAAGCAATCATCACTGCATATATTACTGAAGTAGCGGTGTCTATATATATGCTAAGTCAAGATGGTGATTTTCCTCGGTAGAATATAATCATCTGATGGTGGCAAGAGTTAAATATACGATTCTGTACTTAAGGAAATTATTGGAGACAGTTCCCAACCCCTCCACTATGAAACAGGTGTGCTAAGTAAAAAGAAAGTCACTATACTGTATACGACCCTACCCCAAAAATACAAAAACACACAACATAATCATCACCTGCAAAACAAACACAACTAACCAATACAAACACAAAAAACTACGAACACACCTGCCAAAGAAAAGTAAATCCGTGAATCCAATTAAGAACAACCACTAAATACACACAAAATCCCTCAAATTCCCCTGAGATCAAACTAACACTCGGGCAGAACAAATAACCCAATCATAAACTTACCCCCACACCCACACCCCCAATATTTGCAATTCGCGGGGTGGGGGAAGGCGGCAAAGGGAAAAAAAAAAAAGCCAGATAATTTTTCCGATAATCCTGACACACACACACACACACACACACACACACACACACACACTCACTCAGGTAGCAGGAAGAAGCGATAAATCCCGAAGGTGGCCAGGTGGGAGGGGGTGAGGGTAGAGTGTGTGTGGGGGAGGGTGGGGTGTGGATCGTAACAAGTGTCGTAAAGTGGACATTAGCACGCCACGGCCCTGAGTTACGGCGCTACGTTACGTCTGCTAATGAGCTCTGAAAGTTGGCTGAATAAAGTACCGCAGGAGTGGAGAAGGGGTGGGTGGGGGAAAGGGGTTTGAGATTGGGGTGTTGGAGAGGGATAGATGACCAGGTGAGGGGTGAAAGGGGAGAGGATGAAGAGGGGATGAAGAATAAACGTGGGGTAGATGAAAGGAAGAGCTGGAAGGTTGAATCAGTGGTGTCGGGAGTGGAAGGTGTGAGGCGACAGAGGATAGAAGGGTGTAGGGGGGTTTCTAGGCTGGTTGGAGTCGATAACAGTCGTGGAAAGAGGGGTTAATCACGTTTCACCACGATGGCTTTTTCCCTTTTATATTCTCTCACACGCAAAACGATTATATTCAGCTGAGGAAGCACCTGTCTGACCTAAGCGCTGATCGTTCAGAGGTTGAAACACAAAGGATATTAACTCAGTGTAATTCCAGACGATTTAATTCAGCTGCGAGAAGCCTTGCTGGTGAAAGGGTTGGGGGGAGTAAAGGGTATAGAGGAGGGAGTACCGGGGAGGGGGATTGAAGAGGGGTGGCAGGGCAACTGACAGTACGGTACAGGGAGGGGGGGGAGTAATATGTGGGAGGGGAGAGACGAGAAGGAAGGGGACTAAGAAGCAAGAGGTATCAGAAGGGTATGTGAAGAACTACCTTAACAGAAGCATGGGACGGGGGAGATGAGGCACACGGAGGTGAGGGGTGGCTAAGATAAGGGTGACAGGGAGAGAGTGACGGGGGAGTGTATAGAAGTGGTATCAGTACAGGGGAAGGAAGGAAGGAAGGGTATCAGTACGTGGCAGAGAGAGAGAGGGGTGGAAGGTCATGTAGGTATTATAGCGGGAGTGGTATGAGGATGATAAGGAATTGTCAGAGGAGGATAAGGGGTTGTATGAGGAAGATAAGGGGTGGTGAATAAGGCGGGAGAAGGAGAGACGTGAACAGGGGGAGAGGGGTGAATGGGGGTGAGGTGACCGTAAATGAGGTCGTTTGGGCGATAGAGTCCCACCTAATCATTCCTCCACACGCCCTGGTCTGCGCACAACTTATGCAATTATATACAAGTCTGATTACTACTGATAAGTTTAACAAGGCCGTGCGTGAGAAGGGGAGGGGTGTAGAGTGGGAGGAAATATTGTGTGGGATGTGCGGGTGTGTGTGGTGGTGGAGTGGAGGATATTTGTGCGTGGAGGGAGGGGTCATGATAGAGTGTGTGGGTGTGAGAAAAGTGTGAGTGTGGGGGGTTGCATAGCGAGTATTTATAGTATGTGTGGGTGTGGTGAAGGAAGTACCGGTATGTGTGGGGATGTGTGGTGAGGAAGTATGTCGTAAGGTGGGTGGGTGAGTATGCATGTGGCAGTGATTAATGTGTATGTGGGTGAGGGAAGGAAAGTGGAGTAGGTAGGAAAGGGAGGGAGAGAAGAAGGGAGAAGGTGAGACGAAGGGAGAAGGAGAGAGGAAGGGGGTGGCGGTGTTACAAGAAATGCACTCTGAATTCCTTTTGGCCACTATGCCAGGCAATAAATTCCCCCGCGGCCATTATCGCCCCCCTGCCACCTTCAACAAACACCTGGATTCATGGCAGCACCGAAGGAAATTATTAGATTAGCCTTATTTCTTGGGATGGAATTATTTCTTGGTGGGAAGTTATCGTTATTAAAGACAAGTGCACGTTATTTCTTCGTGGGAAATTATTTGTAGAAATTCAGGGTGGTATATTTTGGTAGGAAATGGTTATCTCTTGGTTGGAATTTATTACCTGAGATTCAATTCGAGTTATTTTGTGGTAAGAAATATGCGATAAAGTCTGACACTACCATCAACAGTAAAATTTGATACATATTAGTAAACCACTACCGAGATGTCTCTCTCTTTGTCTGTCTATTTCCTTGCTTGTCTATCTAACTGCCTGTCTCTGTCTGCCTGTCAATCTGCCTGCTTCATAAACCCTCTCCCATACAGTCCCTCTCTTCTACATCACCCTCCAAGGATAAACAAACTCACCAAACTTAGAATAAAAAAAGACGTCCTCTGGTTGAAGGTGTAAAACTTAAGAAATGAAACTCCGAGTAGAATATATGACATCAAGAATCGCCATGAAAGTCAAATTTGGGGGAAGACAGCAGGCGAGTCTGGAGAGTGTCAGCGTCAATGTGGCACTTTGTTTTGGGTGACTTGGCGTTGTGAAATCTGGGAGTGGTTGCCGTAGAGTTTTATCTTTATCTGTCACCTCAAGATTTCCGGCATACAGTCATAGAAGTTCATTATCACTGTTATCATTATCATCGCTATCATTATCAACGCCATCATTGTGTAAATAAATGTATGTACGTAATATGTATATGATAAAACTCACATCAATAAAACAGACGGCGTAGAATTAATGAAAAAATGAGAAAATCTGAGACATTTAACCCCTTCAATCCCATTATTTTTTTTTCTAGTTCTATTAATTCAGCTCACGAGAGGCTTTTCCAACAGGAGGGTTAGACACAGCCTCCATTAACCCCTCACAAGCAGACGCCTCTCCTACACTGGAAAAAATAAAAAGAAAGGAAGAAAAGCAAATTGTCGACGGGTACCAGGAATATCACACAAAAGACGTCATCGGAGTGAATGGGTTAAAGGATTTCGAACACTCCTAGAATGTCAGTAACTTCATAACATCCTAATAACCTGGCGTGCAAATTTAGAAAATAATAATAATGAAATGGGGAAAAAAGAAAACTATGAAGTATGAAGAGAATAAATACAACAGTATGGAAATAAAAAAGAAAATTTAAAAACAAAACTGTAGCATGAATAAAATGGGAATAAAACAAAAAGAATGGTGTAAATTAAAAAATATAAATGTAATACTTGAGGAAATAAATAATGTATAAAAAAGGAATATTAAAAAAGGAAAAACTTTAGTTTCAAAGGAAAAAAAAAATCGTGTATGAAAAAAAAAAAAAATAAAAAAAAAAATAAAAGGACGCCGCAAGAGGAAAATTAGGATGGAGGAAGAGAGGATGGAGGGAGGTGGGTATGGAAGGGAGGGAGGCATGAAGGGAGGTATGGAGGGAAGAAGGAAGGTACAGAGGGGAAGGAAAGGAAGGAGGTAGGCATGGAGGGAAGGAGGGAGGTATGGAGGGAAGGAGGGAGGTATGGAGGAGGGGGAGGGAGGGAGCTAGAGCAAGGGGGTACAGAGGTAGGTAGGGAGGGAGGTATGGAAGGAAGATGGTAAGAAAGGAGGAAGGTAGAGGAGGAGAGGAAGGGAAGGAGGTAGTGGAGGAAGGGAAGTAGACAGTGAGGGAGGGCGGGAGGTAGGGAGGGAGGGGAAGGGAGGAGAGAGAAAGAGGAGGTGTATTGACAGGGGGAGTGAGTGAGGGCGGAGGGCAAGACAGGGCCATACCTCCCCGATAAGACGGACTTCCTTAGGGTCGAAACTCCAAACCCTTCACCCTGCCCACCTCACCCTTACCGACACCGGGGTAATGGAAAGCAGTAAATCATATTAAAACCTGAGAGGAACTTCATTCGACTGGGCGTGGAATCTTTATTATGATGATGACAGAAAGTTGGGGGACAAGTTTGGCGAGAGAAAGAGGGGAACACAGCAGGGAGGAGGGAGACGGAGGGGAAAGAAAGGACGGGAGATATGCTTCTGAGGGGAAAAAGATGGAGGAAGACGGATGAAAAGATGTTTATAAAGAGAGAAAAGGAAAGAGGGAAACACAGGAGGAAGGAGGGAGACAGAGGAGAAAGAAAGGGTGAGATATATGCTCCTGAGGGGAAAAAGAAAGAGAAAGACGAAGAAAAAGAAAAGATGTAGAGAAAGGAAGAGGGGAAAACAGGAGGAGGAAGGAATGGGTGATGGATATGATTCTGCAGGGAAAGAAAGGAGAAAAGGCAAATGAATAGAAGGTGACATATGAGAGAGAGAGAGAGAGAGAGAGAGAGAGAGAGAGAGAGAGAGAGAGAGAGAGAGAGAGAGAGAGAGAGAGAGAGAGAGAGGAGAAAAGGCAAATGAATAAAAGGTGACATATGAGAGAGAGAGAGAGAGAGAGAGAGAGAGAGAGAGAGAGAGAGAGAGCAAAAGGGAGACGCATAAGGGAAGGGGGAAACTGAGAGGAAAGAAAGGGTGAGAGATATGCGGTTGAGGAGAAAGAAAATGGAGTATAAGAATGAGAGAGGGGAAAAAAAAGGAAATATTAGGACAAAGCAGGAGGGGGAAGTAGAGGGGAAAAGATGGGAAAAAAGATATGTTGGTGAGGGGAGAGAAACGGAAAAAAAAAATGACGAAAAAAAAAAAAGTGGAAGAGGAAAAGAGAAAAAACAGAGCTAGATGAGTCCTGAGAGGGAAAGTGGGGAAAAGAAAGGGTGAGAGATATGGTGATTAGAGAGAGAGAGAGAGAGAGAGAGAGAGAGAGAGAGAGAGAGAGAGAGAGAGAAGAGGAGAAAAGAATGGAAAGTTTATGATGAGGAAAGAGGGTAACAAAGGGAGTGAAAAAGAGGGAAAAAGAGATAGCTGACAATGGAGAAACAGAAGAAAAGAGAGAGAGAGAAAAAAAAGGGTATTAAAGAGACAAGCGGAAGGGGAATATAAAAACTGTGAAAGTGTATTGACGAGAAACAGAGTCAGAGACGGAAGAGTAAGAGGAAAAAAGGAAGAAGGCAAGACACGAAGGCAAAAGAAGCAAGAAAAAGAAAAAAGTCTAGAATGAAAGAGTGACACAGAAAGGAGAAAAGTGAGAGGACATGAAAAAGAAAAAAAGATATGCCATTACGGGGAAAGAAACGAAAATACATAGAAAACAGAAAAATGTGGACAGACAGAACAGGAGCGGAAAAGGTGGGGAAAAAGGTAGACAGATTGACAGACTAGACAGGTAGACGGAATAGACGGAGGGACAGGCAGACTGAAGGACAGATACAGATAGGCTGACAGATAGGGAAACAGACAGACAGACGCAGACAGACAGATACATAGAGAGGCAGAGACTGATAGGGAGAGGGAGGGAGACAGAGCAGGAGGATGAGAGAGAAAGGGAAAGAAAAGGAAGAAAGACATGACTCTCAGCGGAGAAAATGGAAGAAGATTAGGGAAAAATAACTTAAAAGAAAAGGGTGACGGATAAACAGTGTGAAAAAAAGACATACTACTGAAAGAGAGAGAGAGAGAGAGAGTATAAGGAAGAATGATCAAGAAGGGGAAAATAAGAGTAGAAAAAAGAAAAAAAGATATCACCGAGGGGAAATAAAAAGGAAAATGGGGTAATGGAGGAAAATGTATAATGAGAAGAGAATAGAGTGATGGAGGAGAAAACAGAGAAAAATATAGTAAAAAAAAAATGACATTCAGAGGAAGAAAGGAGGGAGAGAATGTGTATCAAGACAGAAACGAGACAAAGGAGAAAGGAGGGAAATAAAAGGGAAAAAATTAAGAAAAACATTCGACTGTGGAGTAAGAAGAAAAAAAAGGCGAGAAAAAATTGACAGGCACAGACAAACAGAGAGACAGACCAGACAGACAGACACAAACTCACAGACACACAACACACAGTACACACAAACACACCAGCAGACAGACAGACAGACTCATACGCACACACACTACACTATATCCATACATACACACACACACGAAAACAGACAGAGACAGATAAAGGCCCATTAGGATGAAGATGTGCAATCGATGAGAGCTGACAAGGCGAGAAAAAGAGGAAAGTTGGAGCTCTGGCGAAAGAAAAAAAGAAAAAATAATAAAACCGTACAAAGACGAAAAGGTAATGGGAAAAATGAAGAAATATATTGAGCAGAGTATAACTGAATGAAATATATAAACCCAAACGTGGAAAACGAAGAAACGTAGAACGGGCAATATGAATAAATACAAATACATAAACTCCAAAATACTATAAATAAAAATATAAGCAAGTATAAATAAATACAGGTAAATAAATACATAAAATGCAAAATACTATAAAAAATAATGTAAAAGAGAAAATCGAGAGGAAATCAATCAAAATATTCAGTAAAAAAAAAAAAAAAAAAAAAAAAAAAAAACTAATATACAAGCAAGCAAACATCAAATGAAAATATTGCCATTTTAAACCACGGCACATAACAAAATGAAAGAAGTAAAAAAAAAAAAAAAACACTAAACATTTGCAAAAACAAGCAAAAAAATGTAACGCAAAAATAAATATAACTACACGCAAAATTTAGAGCGGGAAGATAATTACACAGAGACTGAAAAAAATACTACATAAATAGGGACCAAAATTACAAGAGCTATGACTAAGAAAAATAAAACAGAAATACATGCATAAATAAGTGTAATGAATATTAAAATAATTACAAAAATAAAAAGAAACGAAATTAAACTAAGTACAGGCCAAAAAGTAAAAACAGATATAAGGGTAATATAAATTAACACAAAAAACACAAAAAGAACTTGAAAAAAGCTTTAGAGAAGAAGAACGAGAGAGAGAGAGAGAGAGAGAGAGAGAGAGATTTATACAGACAAAGATATAGACACAAACAAACAGGTATTCAGAAAAAAAGAAAGGTAAGTGAAAGGCCAGAAGATCAAAAGCTCAAAGGAGAAAAAAAGTGAGAAAGAAATACAAGAAAGAGAGATAGAGTAAGCGGGGAGAGAAGAGTAGGTGAATGGACAAGGATGAAAGATTCTGAAATACTGAGAAAAGGAGATTAAAAAAAAAAAAAAAAAAAAAAAAAAAAAAAAAAAAAGGAAGGACAGAAGGAATAGCGAAAGCAAATGAAAAAAAAACAAAAGAAATAGGTAAACAAGAGACACTGACCCCCATCCACTATGATTAGCTTTTTATTTTTATTCGTTTTTATTTTCTAAATTATCTATTCACTTATTTATTCTGTTTATCATATTCTATCGTTTCTTATTAACATTTCACACTGTTATTCCGTAATTTTAAAATGATATGGAAAACAATGATGATGATGATGATGATGATGATGATGATGATGAAAGGAGGCGGAGGAGGGAAAGTAGGAGAAAAGGATGATATGAGAGAAAATAGAGGAGGAAATAAAAAATAACGAAATTTAATAACGATAATTCATTGGGAAACCAGCAGAAAGAACGAAGAAATAAATAAAACAATAACAAGAGCTGGATAAAACAAAACGACAGCTTAATGACTACTTACCGAAAAGGAAGAGGACGAAAAACAAGAGAAAAAAATATATATATGAAGACGAACGAAAAAAAATCAGGTAATCACTAAAAGAGGAAATTAAAAAATGAACCAGGATGCTGATGAAAAGAATGCATAACGAATGACATGAACAAATTATTATTAGAAAAATAAAGATCTGAAGAAATTTTAATCACAATATGGAAAACGAAAGAAAAATGAACTGAAAAAAATGATAAGAACGAACATATTCGGCCAGCGAAGGAGAAAAATTAAAGAAAAAATGGGGAAAATTGTAAAAAACTGCGTGTAATTTTAACAAAATTATGGATTTAAAAAAAAAAAAAAAAAAAAAAAGGACTTACACCGAATAAGGGGGAAAGAAAAGGGTGAAAATAGTGAGGGAAGTGGAATATTGGGAGGGCAAAGGTGTAGCGTGGGGAGAATGGGGAGCAGGAGAGAGGACGGGAGGGGAAGGGGAAAGAGGGGAAGGGGAGGGGAAGGGGGACTACGAGGGGAGGGGAGGGGAAGGGGGACTACGAGGGGAGGGGAAGAGGGAAAGGGAAGATGGAGGCGGGAAACTGTGGGGAAGAATGTAAGAGAGGGGAGAGGGAGGAGGAGGGCATCAGAAGGGGAGGGAGGGGAGAGTGACTGAGAGAGAGAGAGAGAGAGAGAGAGAGAGAGAGAGAGAAAGAGGAGGGATAATGAGAGAGCGAAGGCGGTGGGCAGTGATACTGAGAAGATGGAGAGAAGACGAGGAAAGATGATGAAGTGGGAGGAGGGAAAATGACAGGAAGGTGAGGAAGATGGAGTGAGTGAGAAAGTGGAGGTGGATAGGAGGAGGAGGAAACAAGGAGAGGGGAGATGATGATGATGATGATGATGATGAAGTAGGAGAAGGAGAGGCGATAGAAAGAGACTAACGATGAAGATAGGAATGATGATGAAAATGACGGGGTGAAGGCTGAAAAGATAAAAGAAAATGAGGGGAAGATGATAAAGTGAAAGGTGGAGAGGCGAAAGAGGGACAGAAGTTGAAGATGAAAGATGATGAAAATGAGATTGTTAAGGGAGACAATGTAAATAAATGTGACAAAATGAGAATGGAAAATGATAAGAATGTGAGAAGAGGCGAACTGAGATGTGGAGGTGGATAAAAGGAGAATGATAAAGAAAGAGGGGGGGAAGGAGAAAGGAAAAAGATAAACAATGTGAGGAGGAGAATTGAAAGAGAGACTACAAATAGAAGGAAAAGAAAGAAGTGAGGAGTGTAAAGACTGAGAATGAAAGAAGAGAAAGAAAAAATGGAGATAGCATAAAGAAAAAGGTAAGATGAAGATACGAAAAACGGAGAAATCAGGGTCAGTTAAAAATGAGAAATGAAGATGAGGAAACAATAATGAAAAAAAAACGTAAGTGGGACAGGTAAACAAAAGGCTGGAGGCGGAGAGAAGGAGAATGATAAAGAGGAAGTGAAGGAAAAGGAAGAAAGAGAAATGATCAAAGGTGTGACAAGGACAAATGAAAGAGGGTGCAAAGGTAGACACAGAAAAGATGAAAAAAAGAAAATAAGAACAAGAGACAGAAAGAAAAATGTAGCGAAGAAAGCGAGGACGACGGATATTAGCGAGAAATGAGAATGATAAGGTGTGTGAAGATGAGTCACGGAAATAATCGTGAAGTGAAAGGAAAGCGAAGAAAAAGGAAAGCTGAAGGATGAACGTGAACATGGAAAAAACACTGAATTAATAAGATACCGTAAAACAGAGAAAGACATTAAACTTCAGAGACAAAACGAAATGGAATGACGGAATAAAGAATGACATATTTGAATAAGGAAACGCAATGAACTGAAATCTGAAAAGAAAGGGAGAATGAACAAATGTAAATGAATGTAAAGATAAAAAGTGACAGGGGGAGAAGGAAGGACGTAAAGATGGTAGGATGAAAAATACAAAACAGATAAGAGACAGAAAATATATATGAAGAGAGAAGTAGGAGAAAAGAAAGATGAAGAGACCAACGAGAAGAGAAATGAGATAGAGACAAAGGAGGACAGAAACATGAAAAAAAAAAAACGAGCAAAGAAGAGAGATAACAAAAGAAGAAGAAAACAGTGATGAAGAGAGAAGAAAGGGAAAAGAGAGGTGAGGTAAAGAAAGCAGACTGTAATATTGTGAAGATGAAAGGGAGATGAAGGAAGACAACGCGAAGACAAGAGGCGTGAGAAGAAAGAGAAGATGCAAGAAAGAAGAACGACAGGAGAGTTGATAAGAAGCCAAGGCACACACAGCAATATTGTGAAGGAAGAGAATGGAGAACGAGTGTGAAAATGGCAATGTCAGAGAGAGAGAGAGACAGACAGACAGACAGACAGACAGACGTTCGCAAAATAATCTGAGGTGGATGAAGGGGTCACGGGGTAAGGAGGAACTGAGATATAAAGACAATTACTGTGAACTAAAATAAAAATTATATAAGATGATGATGATAATACTGGCTAAACTGAACAGACGAAAATGTGAGGGAAAAGGAAAATCGGACAAAAAAAAAAAAAAAGGAAGACTAAATTACTGAAAGTTATAACGAGAAGCAGGAAAGTAAAAGAGAAGTAATTATGAAGATATTAGTCGACTTGCTTGAGAGAGAGAGAGAGAGAGAGAGAGAGAGAGAGAGAGAGAGAGAGAGAGGATTAAAGAACAATCAAGAATAGACAACGTGAAGAAATGAAGCAGGTTTTATCCACCACATAATTTCTGGAAAACATGGTTACAAATTACGTAGGAAAAATATATTTA
Organism: Coenobita brevimanus; assembly: GCF_032717465.1. NCBI lineage: Eukaryota > Metazoa > Arthropoda > Malacostraca > Decapoda > Coenobitidae > Coenobita > Coenobita brevimanus. Next base: position 20,782,203 of record NC_137051.1, read on the forward strand.
AAAAAAAGGGAGGAGCCATATAATATTTGTGACGCAGAAAAGAGAAAAAGAAAAACAAAACTAATATAATCACCCATAATATGAGAAGGTAAGATGGAGAAGATGAGAGAGAGAGAGAGAGAGAGAGAGAGAGAGAACCTCCAGTATTAGAGTACATGTATAAAATTGGACGATAGAAAAGGACATTAAAGATAGTAAATGACAAGCTGTGTGTGTGTGTGTGTGTGTGTGTGTGTGTGTGTGTGTGTGTGTGTGTGTGTGTGTGTGTGTGTGTGTGTGTGTGTGTGTGTGTTGACCAAAGATGATAGGAACCGCGAGAGGGGACGCATAATCCACTGGGATGGAGTAAAGCCACAGAAAGAGGAAAAAAGATAAAGACATGTGAGAGAAAGTAAAAATTAATACAAGACAAAGAAAGTATGAAGGCATGAAATGGAAAACTACTGATGCATACAAGTGGAAAACTGGATACATAAGAGGGAAGAGCAGATAGATAAAAAGGAGGGATAGTAGATAGATATCAATGGGGAAAAGTAGAAAGTTATACAGGTACATATGTAGTAATAAATAAAAACGAACAGTACAAAGATTTAAAAAAGAAAAAGGAGAAACAGCAGAAAGGCAAATGGGAAAAAGCAGAAAGAAAATGGTAGTAAATGCAGCCAGGCTTTTAGAAATAAATAGAAGGGCACAACGGGTGTGTGAAGCTAGAACAAAAGAGACAGCGAGGAGGAAAATGTACATAAAAGTGAGGTGTAAGGGTAAAACGCAGTACATAAAAAGGAAGAAAACAGAAAAACGTACAAGAGGAAATAGTGGAAAGGCATGAACGGTGAGAAATGAGCAAAAAACATTAAAAACGAAAGGATTTTATAGACTTTAATGAAGAAAAGAAAGAAGACCTATTGGATATCAAAAAAAAATATCTATATATGTTTGATACGATGAAGAAACATAAATATATATATATATATATATATATATATATATATATATATGTGTTTTATATATATGTGTGTGTGTTTGTGTGTGTGTGTGTGTGTGTGTGTGTGTGTTTGATACGATGAAGAAACAGAGGAGGGAGGCTTCATGGAGTACATGATCTGATATATATATATATATATATATATATATATATATATATATATATATATATATATATATATATATATATATATATATATATATATATATATATATATATATATATATATATGTGTGTGTGTGTGTGTGTGTGTGTGTGTGCGCGACTCTGGGGATAGGCTTCATAGCCTGCTCTCAATGCCCAGTAGTCCTACATACCATACACTTCTACATGTCACCACTTCGGCGCTAACACCCACCGTCCATATTGAATACATGCTAGGGCTGTCTCATACAGGACTGGTGTATTGGTATTAGCGGGGGTATTTTTACATGTCGTCGGGCCTTATGGTAGATCAGTAAAGTCTGATTTTTAATAAATTCAAATCCTTAAACTATTCCCTGCCCCAGCCGGGATTTGAACCTGGGTCCAGTAGGACTGCAAGCCGCCTCTCTACCGATTGAGCCACCGCCTTCGGTGAAGGAGAGAAGAAAAGGAACAAGGAATGACCAAAGAAAGAAACTGGGAGAGAAAGACAAACAGACAACGAGGACATCCATGCACCCATCCATTCATCCATCTCCCCCCCCCACACAACAGACAGGCAAGGAAACAAAGGCAGACGGGCAGACAGACAGGCGCGCAGACAAACAGGGTACAAGCGTGATGATAAGTGACAGTCACGACAGAAAAGGCGAGAGTTAAAGTGCGAGAGAGAGTGTGTGAAGGGCTACGAATGGGTGTGGATGAAAGTGAGTGAGTGAATGAGTGAGTGAGTGATGGATATTGACAAGGTTAGGGATGAGAGTGCGTGTGTAAGACAGAGTGAGGGACAAGGTGTGGGTGAGAGAGTGAGTGCGTGAGAGAATGTGTGTGTCGGCGTGAGTGAGTGAGAGAATACAAGGTTTGCGGGTGGGTGTGAGTAAACGTGACAGAGTGAAAGTAAGCGAGTAAGGCAGAGTAACCGAGGAACAGAGAGTGAGGGCGGGAAAATTGGTGAGTGAAAAGGAGTGTGAGGAACAAAAAAAAAATGAGTGAAGGAGATACAGTGTGTGGGAGAGAGTGAGTGACAAGTGAGACGGTATGAATGACGATAAGTGAATTAGAGAGAGAGAGAGAGAGAGAGAGAGAGATATGAAGTGTACAAGAAAGGCGATGAGAAAAGTTGTCAAGAAATGTAATTAAAAGCGAAAGTTAAAAGAAAAACAACAAAGCAAGATAACCAGTAAAAAAATAAAATAAATAAAGACATTGAACACTCGCCCACATAGAAAACAGACCCACCTGAAAAAAGAAAAGAAAAACAAGTAAAGAATTATTTGAAAAGATCGAAAAACATTGAAATTTCTAAAGCAAACCATACACAATCACTAGAACAATTTTTTTTATACTGATCAATTCTAACACAAACAAATAAACAGTAAAATAAATAAAAAGTATGAAATGTCTGGTTATCGCAATTACAAAAATAAGACTCTAGTAATCCTCCACACTCCCTTGCTGTGTCCATACGCCTTACTGCATGAATTTCTACAATCTCGGGAAACGTTGTGAGAAAATAAAATCCTGGTGGTGGCATGAGGTGGTACGCAGTAACGCTGGCGCACTATGAAAATAGATAGTCATATCCTCCCTGGCCTGGGAGATTTCGTAATACCGCCACCTGAGCTATTTGTTCTCCGTATCGCATACCAATATCGTCTTCCGGGATACTAATTCACACTGTGTTGATTTGAAAAAGACATGAATACACAAGTGAAAATTAAAATGTCACGCGTAAAATGAATCGCTAAAGGAGAGGTATTGCGAAGTCGCCAATGCAAATGAAGATTAGACACAAGGAATGCTCAGCCTCAGATAACGAACTGACTAGTCTGCGTGCAAACAGAAATAAAAATAAAAGAAAGAAAAGAAAGAGAAAGCGATGACTGCCGTCACAAAAATCTACGGAACTATCCAGCCGTGTTTCACTCACTGTAGTTTCTCTTAGCGCCTTTCATCACACCGGCAGCTACCACTACCACTGCCACTCCCCAATAGCCAATACTATTACAAAAGAGATAAACACACGCACACACACAGCCTCCCTACACACACACACACACACACACACACACACACACACACACAGCCCCCCCACACACATCATCCACAACCCACACCCACAACCACACCCACACATTGCCACAAAAACCCCGAGGCAGGCAGAGATGGGAAGTAAGTGTGAGTGGGTAAAAACAGAGCAAGGAGGTGATGCATGGGGCCAATCTGTAGGTGGAGCATCCTGGGAGGCACCGAGTTATGGGAGAGAAACATGAAAGAAGGGGGGCAGGGAAATCGATGGGGGGGGGGGAATGAAAAGAAGTGAGAAAGGAGGTGAGCATCAATGGAGGGATGAAGGAAGAGGCTGAAAAGGGGGAAGAAGAATAGGTGAGAAAGAGGATGGGGAGGAGTGTAGAGAATGAAAGGAGTGAGAGAAGAGATGAGACTCAATGGAGGGATGAGGAGGAGGAGGAAGAGGTGAGAAGGAAGAAGAGTAAGAAGTGAAGAGATGGGAAGAAGTTTGAAAACAGTAAAAAGGACGCAAGAGAGTGGAAGAACGAGAAATAACAAAGGGGAGTGACGAAAGACGAAGGGAAGGCAGAGGTAGCAGATGTGAAAAAAGAAAACTGCAAGAAGGAGATGGGGTGGGGAGAAAAGAGAGGGAAGAGAAATACGAAGAAAAGGAAAAGCGGAGAGGAAGGGGTGAAAGGAAATCGGAAAAGGATTTAGTGGGAAAGGGTGTGAGGGCAATGAAAGGATCTGTAGGAAGAGGATAGGAGAGAGGAGTAGAAGAGGGAAGAGGAGGGTGAAGGGAGCATGAGAATATTATAAACCAATGTGGAATGGATGAGCGTTTTTTAAAAGTGAGAAAATAATGGAAGGAAGAGAACTGGAGGAATATGATGAGAAAGGAAGATCTGAAACAAAAACTAAGAAGCAAAGCGGCTGGAAACATAGTGAGGGGGAAAGTGAACTGACGGTGAGTTAAAACATGAAGAAAATGAATGGTGATGAATGATGAATGTATGGTGGAATAAGTTGAAGCAGCAGCAGATGTGGAACTGGTAAAAGAGTGGACGTCTTTCTCACTTCCTCCTTGCTTCCACCTAACAATTTTGCAAGAATTTGGGGTGAAAATTTCCAGTGAATGAGATGAATGGTGGACTTATTTATTTATTTATTTTTTCCTAACATTCACTGCGAGGATTTAATTTTTTTTTTTTTTTTATACAAAGTAACGTTAGGTGGTATCGTGAATAAAAATGTATGGCGTCCTCGGGTTGATGGGATTAGACGATGAGAAAGAAGAATAATTTTATGGGAAAGAGCGACAGGAATAGATAACGAGAGAGAGAGAGAGAGAGAGAGAGTCATCACCAAATAAAATCCACAACCCGTACAGAAATAGAACCTCACAAGACACCTGAAGAAGAACATTCCACCAAAAAACCCTTGGGGAAAAAAACTATAAGAAAGAGATGAGAAAAAAGCTGAAAAAAGACTACGCCATCAAACCCCCGTCAAGGCATCCATTTTAGAGAAGCATCAAACAAGTTAATATAAAATTCAGAGGGTGCGTTGAAGATGACAAAGAAATTCAGAGTGTAAACATCCTAGGTGAGGGTTATGGGCGAAAAAGAAGGGGTGAAAAAGAAGAGGGGAAAAGATGGGGAAAAAGAATGGGGGGATGAAGGGGAGATGCTGAAATGGGGACAGGCGCTGAAAAAGTAAGGGGATGAATTGCAAAAGGAAGGAGATAGAGGGAGAGGGATTAATGGGGAAAGGATAGGGTTGGATGGGAAAAGGGAAGATGGATGAGGAGAGGGAGTGGCTAGGGAGTGTACAGGGATGGATGGGTAAAGGGAAGGCAGTGGATGGGGAAAGGGAAGAGACTGGATGAGGAAAGGGAAGGAAGTGGATAAGTAATGGGAAGAGGATGGATGTGGAAAGGGAAGGGAGTGGAGGGGAAAAGATGAGGAGGTAGATAAGGAAGGGGAAGGTGGAGGATCAGGTCGTGGGGAGGGAAGGGGAGAGGATGGGAGGGAATGACAGGGGAAATTGTAAATAAATGTAGGGGAATGAAAGGATACAGAAGAATGAGGGAAGGACTGGATAATGGAAGGGAGATGTGAGGAGAGGAAGACAAAGGAGGGACTGACGGAGGATGAGGAGGAAAAGAACAGTAAAAGTAAGTAAAACGCGAGAGAGAGAGAGAGAGAGAGAGAGAGAGAGAGAGAGAGAGAGAGAATGCAGAAGGAAGAGTGAAGGAGAGGGGGTAAGATGCACAAGAAGGAGAAAGTTAGGGAAGTAAACATGATTTTCTCCAGACTGAAGAACGGATGGCTGGATGAATGAATGATTGGATGGATGGATGGATGGATGAACAGACGAACGGACGGATGGACAGTTGGATGGATGGATGGATGGATGGATGGATGGATGGATGGATGGATGGACGGACGGACGGACGGACAGGGATGAACAGACGGACGAATGGAAGGACGGACGGATCGACGAACGGGTGAAGGATAGGTGAACTGATGGATGAACTGATGGATGGTAGAGTGATGGATAGATGAATCGATGGACGGACGGATGAATCAATGAGTGAACGGACGAACGGAAAGTAACAGACATGGGAAAACGAGTGGAAAAGGAAGACAAGAGTAGTGGAAATGGAATAGGGAAAGGGTAGAAGAAAAAGGGAGTGGAAAAGGGTGGAAAAGAGAGCAAAGAGAGGGAATGGGAGCCAGAAGGATAGTGAGTGAAAAGGGAAAAAAGGGGAACGGAAGGGGGCAGAGAAGGAGCGGAAAAAGACAAGAAGGCGTAATGGGAATACAGTGAAGGGAGTGGAAAAATGAAGAGGAAAATGCAGAAGAGGGGAAGGAAATGAGGGATTGAAACAGAAATGGAAACATGATGAATTCACAAAGGCAACTAGAAAGGAAGGTGTGTGTGTGTGTGTGTGTGTGTGTGTGTGTGTGTGTGTGTGTGTGTGTGTGTGTGTGTGTGCAGAGAGAGAGAGAGAGAGAGAGAGAGAGAGAGAGAGAGAGAAAGACTAACACACACACACACACACACACACACACACACACACAGAAAAAATGACGAAGATAAAATTGGCCTCCGAGAGTAAAATCGAGAGCATAAAGCAAGCGCTTTATTCGGTCATTAATTAAGGCCGAACACGGCGGTGAACTACGCAGGTGTGCTATTACCTGCATCACAGGCAAAACATTTAAGTACTACTACTAATTTTGTATTCTGTCTCAATTACATATTTTTACAGTTACTGTGTACGTAAATTCTCTCTCTCTCTCTCTCTCTCTCTCTCTCTCTCATATATATATATATATATATATATATATATATATATCCCATTGGAGCCAGGTGTTCGGAATATTGGACAGAACTGGGATTTTTCAAGTCTATAAAGTAGGGAACCCTCGGGTAGGGACCTATGAGCTTTGCGACTATGAGCCGATAGGCGGAGGGCAATACGCTTAGTACTCACCCAGCGCCATGCCTCGCCCAGCACCCCTGGGCTCGAATGGTATATATATATATATATATATATATATATATATATATATATATATATATATATATATACTGTATATATATATATATATATATATATATATATATATATATAGATATATATATATATATATATATATATATATATATATACCCCATTGGAGCCCAGTGTCCCGAGTATTGGACAGAACTGGGATTTTTCAAGTCTTTGTAAAGTAGGGAACCCCCGGGTAGGGACCTATGAGCTTCGCGACTCTGAGCCGATAGGCGGAGTGCAACATATTTTCAATTACACTAATACGGAATGTGAATCTTGTGTACACAAAATCAAATACTTAACTATCAAGTGCCCCTGAAACTAAGAGTGTAGGAGCCCGAGACTATGTCATTTAATTCAGACATTTATGGCAAAGGTTACCAGTCACTTCACCCTGAAGGGCATTATGAAAAGTAAACCCCAACCTTCCCTTGAACTCTAACCTTCATGAGACACGTACATTTAGTGGCTTCACGGCTATCAGTTAACACCGTAAATGGCTTTCAGGAGTACGGGACATCCCATGGCTTGCCAATCGCTACTGAATCATCTGAAGTAAGGCTGTGCTAGATCGATCACGTGAGTGGATGGTGGGCGTCCCCATCCCTTGTCAGTTTCTTACATAATCTCTATGCACATAAAAACAAACTCGCAATTTCATCTCTCTTGTCAGTGTAAAACTTTTATGAATCTGGTATGTACATAAAACAGTTAAAAGTCACAATTTCATCTCTCCTCTCAATGTCGATTCCTATACAGACTATGTATATAAAACCTATAACAAACTTACAGTTTAATCTGCTCCCTTGCCAACAGATTTTTTTTTTTTATTCTGAACCATGTAAATAAAAAAAAAATCAATTTCACTTTCTCGTCAATCAAATTTTTATATCTGTACTATGCAAATAAATAAAACCTAGAAACTTCACATGTGCACACTCATACAAATTTACCGACAGAGACACGGAATACAACTCTCATGCACACCAATAAAAAATTATGAATAAAAATTCTGCATATTCACACACTTGCATACAAACAATACAATTACAGTGCGAAAGTATGCATGCACTTGTATAACCTCCTACCCAGACGTGCAAACATGGATACACACACGCACACGTACACATAAACTCAATGAGCACCAGTACGCACACATACTAATGTGCATATACACTCCAACATGCAAAAAGGTACACACACACACACACACACACACACACACACACACACAAACTCCTGAAACATCCCCCCTTCTCTATACCTCCCCTCCCCCCAAACCTCCCTCCCCTCGACTCCCCCCTCCCCTCCTCTGACACACACACACAAATGACCCCCCTTTCACAAGTGCCTCCCCAGAGCGCCGTAAAAAGGACTATTATTAGCAAGGCTGGGAAAAAGGCCCGAAATAATAGCTCTTTTCCCAGGCCGCCTTTTGTCCATTAGGCTCCGTTTTTTGCCACACTCTTGCGGACGCACACGGGACCTCATATATCCTGCCTTTTTTGTAGGACTTTTATCAGCCTTTTATTGCCTTTTTCTCGGCCTTTTATTTGAACTTTTCTGTGTCCTTCCTGCTCCATTTTCCTCCGTTGCTTACTAGTATCTTTGTTGTATACTCTCGCTTCCCATTTTCTCTGCTTTTTATTGGTCCTTTTTCGACCTTTCTCTAAGCTATTTTTTGCCATTTAATTAGCTTCATCCTTTTTTTTTTTGCTGTTATTCTCGCCTTTTCTACCCGGTCTGCCTTTCTACTAGCCTTTCAATTAATGTTTATTTTCTGTATCTTTTCTGTCTTTCCTATCTTGTTTGCCTTTTATTGGCCATTCCTGTATATTTTCTTGGCTTTTGTCTTCTCTTGGCCTTTTTCTCTTATTTGCTCTTCTCTTCTGCATTCTCATTCAATTACTCTGCCTTTTATTGGTGATTTCTTTGCCTTTTCTCCTCTTTTTTTCTGTCTCCTCTCTTTCACTTGGCTGTAGTTTCTCTCTCACTTTCCCCTCCATATATTGGCCTTTTTTTTTTTTCTTTCTTTTTCTTTTTTTATCGTCTGCCTTTTCCCTGCCTTAGGTCTCTTCTTGCCTTGTTCTGCATTTACTCTTCCACTTCTCTCTGCGTTCTCTGCTCCATTAAATATCATTCTTTTTCAATTTCTCGCCCTTTTTCTTTCTTTTCTCTGCCTTTTAATGGCCACCTGTAAGCGTTTTCCATTTCCTTTGTGTTTATAGCTTTTTTTTTTTTCGTATTTCTCCTGTCCGTTTAGTTGATCTAGTCTTGTATTACCTCTGTTCTCCATGAACTTTTCTTTATTATTATTATTCTTTTCGCTCTAACACTCCCAAGTTTTATCCTATCCTCTTGGTTTAATTTTCATCCTATTTTTATTGTCGTATCGTTATATCTTCTCTCCTGATGTACATGACTTTTCTTTATATATCAATCTTTTCTTTTAACTTCCCTTTGTCCTTCATTACTGTCTCCTGCGTGTTGATTCATATCTCTCTCTCTCTCTCTCTCTCTCTCTCCATTTATACATCATCTGTGCATACTTCACTTTACGATTTTTCTATTTAGGCTTCCATTACCATTTCCACGTTACTTTTTAATTGTCATTTTTCCACCTCATTTACAAGAGGATTTGTTCTAGTAATTTTTTTCTTCCATATTTACAGCGCCTAATTACCAGTGTTGTACCAAATTTGAGACCATCAGGGATTTTTATATTTGTGTGTGTGTGTGTGTGTGTGTGTGTGTGTGTGTGTGTGTGTGTGTGTGTGTGTGTGTGTGTGTGTGT
>NC_137051.1:20796700-20806700 GCF_032717465.1 Coenobita brevimanus
TCGCATATTATTTCCTTCGTTTATTGCCCTTCTCCGTCCATCATTATCTTCTTTTCCTCTTTCCTTCTTCGTGAATCTTTTTTTTTTTTTCCAATTTCCTCACCAATCAACTTTTCATCCCTATCCTTCTTGACACACCATTTTCATTTTTCTCTTCTTCATCACGTTTGTCTTTTCATACCTTTATATTATTATTTTTTTCACTTCTGCCCTTCTCCTATCATCATCATCATCATCATCATCATCATCATCATCATCATCATCCCTTCCATTTTCTTTCGTCATCAGTTTCTTTTTCCTTCTTATCAAATTTTCTTCTTTCTCGACACCCACTTAAATTTTTCCCCTCCTTACCTCTCGTCTTTACTACTCAGACTCTCTTCCTTCTCTCCTCTCATTCTTTTTTTCACACAATTTCTCCTCCATCAGCACATTTTTCTTCTTATCACCTCTTTACCCATCATTTTTAATCCTTCTGTTTTCTTATATATTTCACTGTTTTATCATCATCATCAAATCATTATCATCATCATCATCATTCTTCGTCTTCCTCATCATTTCTTTCTCCTTCTCATCTCTCTTTTTTCTTCTCCTTTTTCTCTTCCCATTACTTCTTCTCTTTCTCTTCCTCTCTCTCCTCCGCCTCTGCCTCCTCTACTTCCTCCCCTTCTTATCTTCCCCCTCCTTTTATCCTTCTTCCCATCTTCATTTCTCTCCCTCATTCCTCTCCCATCACTCACCTCTCCCCTACCATTCCTCACTCCTCCCCTTCCTCACCTCGACATTATCCTGGTTCCCATCTTTCATCTCTCTCTCTCTCTCTCTCTCTCTCTCTCTCTCTCTCTCCCTCTCTCTCTCTCTCCCTCCCTCTCTCTCTCCCCCTCTCTCTCTCTCTCTCTCTCTCTCTCTCTCTCTCTCTCTCTCTCTCTCTCTCTCTTTTAAGCTTCTTCCTTTCTTATTCTCTCCCTTATATTGCTATTACTATTGCTACTCTTTATTTTGTATTTCTCTCTCTCTCTCTCTCTCTCTCTCTCTCTCTCTCTCTCTCTCTCTCCTTGTTTGCCGTTATCTTTCCATCTCCTGCTTTATGCCTTCATTTCTTTGCTTCCCCTTTTACCCTCCTCTATTTCATTATCCTTTCAGTCCTTCCTATTCCCTTGTACCACCTCCATTTCCATCGTATTTTCATCATTATCTACATTTATTCTTCCTCTCCTTTTCCTCCTCCTCCTCCTCTTTCTTTTTCATCATCACCATCTTCATCACCATCATCATCTTCATCTTCTTCCTCCTCCTCCTCCTCCGTTTCTTCTCTCGTTTCTCCTTTCCTCTTTTATATATCATCCTTCCTCCTGCCTATCATCATCATCACCCCCTTCTCCTTCTCCCCGCTTTTTCATCATTATCCATCATGTGTGTGTGTGTGTGTGTGTGTGTGTGTGTGTGTGTGTGTGTGTGTGTGTGTGTGTGTGTGTGTGTGTGTGTGTGTGTGTGTGTGTGTGTGTGTGTGTGTCTTTCCTGCCTTCCTTTCTTCACCTCTCCTTTTACCTGTTAACCATCTTCTAATCATCACCACTACCTTTTCTACCCACCCTAATATTCCTCCTCGATTTTTCTTTTCTCTCTACATCCTTCTTCTTTTTTTATATACATTTTCTTATTTCATTTTCCTTTCCTCTTTTCTTCTTTTATTCTTATCATTCTATTATCATATATCCCATCCTTCTCTCAGTGTCCCTCCATTTTTTGTCTCCATACTTATTCGTTTTCTTTCCTTCTTCTTTTATTTCTTCTTCTATCTTCCTTGCTCTCTTTCTCTGCTTCTCTTTATATATTTCTGTATCTATCCTCCCATCATCACCCTCTTCAGCCCGCCTTCCATCAATATACTTTCTTTACGTTTTCTTTTCTCCTTCCAGTATTTTTTTTCATCTTATTTAACCTTCTTTCCCTCCTTACTTTTGCCTCTTTCTTTTTACTCCTTTATTTTCTCTTCCCATCATCACCTTCTTCCTCTATCATCGCATTTTTACTCCATTATTCTTTCTTCTCTCTCCACTTTTCATTTTTCTTTCCCTCTCTTTTCACTCCTTTAGTTATCGCATTTCTACCTGTCACTTTCTCCTCCCATTACTGCTCTATTTAGTATGACTTATATACAGTATTTAATATGTTAATTTGATGGTATTATGTCTCCGTTTATTTCCACCTTCCTCTGTCTCTCTTTTTTACTCTTTTGTTACTTTTTATTATTTCCTTACTTACCCTCTTCCATCATCCCTGTGCGAATTTTTTCCATTCCCCATTTTTCCTTCCCCACTTCTTCCTTCCTTCCTTCCTCCCTTCTTCCTTCCTTCCTTCCTCCCTTCTTCCTTCCTTCTTTCTTTCCTTCCCTCCTTCCTTCCATCCCTTATTTTATTACCTTTCTTTATCCTCCTTCCTTCTTTCTTCCACCACGTCTCTCTTCACCTGCTTCAGTCAGTATCTATAATTCATTTTTTTTTCTCCATTCTCGCTTTTTTCCTCCCTCCTTTCTTCCCTTCTCCCCTCACTTATTTCTTTATCTCTTCCTCCTCCTCCTCCTCTTCCTCCTCCCCCTTCTCCTCCTCCTCTTTCTCTTCCTCCTCCTCTTCCTCCACGCGTTTCTGTCATATCCTTCATTTATTCTTCTCTCCTTTTACTCTTTTCTTTATCATCCTATCGCCACCTCCTCCTCCACACGGCTTTCATCAATATTCCTCCTCCATTTTTCCTCCTCGTTCTCCTCCTCTTTTCCTCTTCCATCTTTTCATATCGACATCTTTATCACGGCTTTGCTCTTTCATGATGCATCTTCTTTTTTTTGTTATTGGGTTTTCCTCTTTTCCTTCTCCTTCCTGCCTCTCTCTCTCTCTCTCTCTCTCTCTCTCTCTCTCTCTCTCTCTCTCACTCTCTCTCTCTCTCTCAGTATTTTTTTTTTTCAGTTCTTCCTCCTCCTCCTCTTCCAATTCTCTCTCTTTTCTCCTTCTTCCCTCTTTCCTCCCCTTGAAGTTATTATTTAATCTAGGCCCTCCTTTGCTTTCCTTAGTATTTTTCTTTCTCATCCCTTCCCTCCTCTTTTCTGTTTTTCTTTTTACTTATCCTCTCGTCTTCTCTCTGTATATTTCATTTTCTTATTCTCTTCCACAATTCTTTATTAATTTCTGCTTTTTTTCTTAACTTTCCCTGGCATTTTTTCTTTCTCAATCCTCTTTCTGTGTTCATTTTATCCCTTCGTCTTTTTTCGTCACTCTTTTTCCCTCCTCCACCCTCTCTTCCTATCTTCATAACTCGCATCTTCTTCCTCCTTATCATTCTTCTTCTCTCCCCCTCACCTTTCTTCTACCTCCCATTTGCCTTCACCTCTCTCTCTCTCTCTCTCTCCTTCTCCTTCCCTTGCCCCCATCTTTTCTCCCCTTCTCTCATCCCCCCAATCCTCTCTCCTCCCCTCACATCTCCCTTCCCTCCCCAAGCCTTCCCCTTACCTAATTCTCCTTCTCTTGGTCTCCCTCCCCTCTCCTTCCTCCTCCTCCTCCTCCTATTCCTACCCCTCCTCCTTTTCATCCCTGCAGCAATAAATCCTTCGCCTCGGCTTGTACTTTCTTAGGCGATCCCCCTCCCTATGCCTCTGTAGCCAGACTATACAAATTATTCCATCATCCCTTCTCTCCTCCTCTTCCTCCTCCTTCCCCCTTCTTCCCCCCCTCATCTGCGTCTTTCTTCATTTTCCTTCCCGTCATTTCATTTTCCTTCCTCTTTTCCTAACTCTCCTCCTCCTCCTCTGTTTTTCCTTCATCCCTCCTCCCTCCCTCTATCTTTACTTTCTTTTCTTTTTTTCCTTCGCATCAGCCTTATATCCCCTCCCTCTTTTTCCTTCCCTCATCCTCCTTCTCCTTTTATTCCTTCCCTCCTCTTCCTTCTCCCTTTTCTCCTTCCCGCATCGTTTCCTTCTCTTCCTTCTAGTTTCTTAGTGGAATTAAACGACGTCAAAGTACAGAAAAAGCCAGTGGACATTTTTCTTCCTCATCCCCATCCATTAAGATCCTCCCCATGGTTCACAAAATCGTCTGAGGGGAGCAGGAATGAGATCAATAGGGGGTTTAGGAACACTGGACTTACACTTCCAACCCCCCTTCACAAGGAGAGGATTTCCCTGAGGTTGGTAAAATCGTCCTTTGTCAGCAGAAATAAAATAAAAGAGGGCAGACTGAGGTATGACTTTACTACCCATCTACATCCTTCCATCTAACCTACTATCCCTCCTGCCATCCTCTTAATCCTTTCAGTCCGAGAACCTTTTATTTTACTTTATGCTTGCTATCTCCAGACGATTTTATTCAGCTTGGGATAGACATTTTGAGCTGAAGTGGAAAGATAAAACCTTCAATAATTCCTTCAATACGAAATGTCTTTACAAAGTTGAAATAAATCGTTTGTAGCGAGAGAAAATATTCGTCATCTGTGTGTTGGGGTTAACTATCCTACCATCCTACCCTATCCCATCTACTATCCTATCCTATCCTATCATCCTACCCTATTACATCCTCTACCACCTTATCCTATCCTATCATCCTACCCTATTACATCCTCTACCACCTTATCCTATCCTATCCCAACCTACCACCCTATCCTATCCTATTCCATCCTACCACACCATCCTATTCTACAACCCTATCCTACCATCCTATCCTATCCTACCATCCTCTCCATCCTGAACCATCCTTGCCACGACGTTAAGAATCTGAGGGGCTTCCAGTAAATACCTAAGGATCTCTCTTTATATTACCAATCTTGCGTCCTCCTACCTAACTTAACATCCTCATTCCTCTATCCACCCTCCCATCCTATCCTACCATCCCTACCCTCCATCCTACGCTCCTTCACACTCCTAACCATCCTTCCATCCTTCTCCTCTCCATCTGTCATAACCTACCATCGTCCACATAATTATCATCTCCCTACATCCTATCCCTCCTCCCTTCCTTCTGTCAATCCTCGTTTTCACCATCTTCTACACCGTTTTTCTCATGTTCTTGTATCATTCCTCCCTTCCTTCCCATCTATCTATTTTCATTCCTTCCTTTCGTCATCCATCCTTCTCTCCTCCATCTGCCCTTCCTTCATCATCCATCCCTCGCACCATCCGCAAACCTATCCTTCCTCATTCCTTCCCTTAGTATCCAAAATACCCCTTCATTTCCCAAATATTCCTCACACACACACACACACACACACACACACACACACACACACACACACACACACACACACACACGCACGCACGCACGTCCAAATAAAAAACACTGTGCCAAGGTCCCTCACACTGCGCCACAAAAGAGGCGTGGTGATGCCAAAGGAGGAAGAAGAGGAAGAGGAGGAAGAAAAGGATTGGGAGGAGGAGGAAAAAGGAGGAAGAGGAGGAAGAAGAAATGGAGGAGGGGGAGAAAGAAGAAAAGAAGGAGGAGGAGGAGCCAGACAGTGACGGAAGGTATCTTGTGGGGTGTCTAGATGCGTCGGGAGGTGTGAGGAGGGATGGAGGTGTGAGGAGTACAAAGGAGTACAAAGGAAAGCAAACAGCAACAGACCTAATGGACCATTCGAGGCTGCTTGTTACAGAGAAGACGATCATTATGATATCTAATTCTACAAGCTGAGGGTAAGGATAGTAAAGTAAGGGTGGATGAGGGTGTGAGGAACGATGGAAGTGCAAGGAGGGGTGAAGGTGTGAGGAGTGATGGAGGGGTAGGATGGATGATGGGGTCAAAGAGAGATAAGACTGGAGGGATGGAATAGGATGGGATGGAGGGCAGGATGGACAATGGAGGGGATGATGGGATAGGATAAAGAATAGAGAGACAGAATAAGGTGGGATGGTGGACATTAAAGCTGTGTGTGTGTGTGTGTGTGTGTGTGTGTGTGTGTGTGTGTGTGTGTGTGTGTGTGTGTGTGTGTGTGTGTGTGTGTGTGTGTGTGTGTGTGTGTGTGTGTGTGTGTGTGTGTGTGTGTGTGTGTGTGTGTGTGTGTGTGTGTGTGTGTGTGTGTGTGTGTGTGTGTGTGTGTGTGTGTGTGTGTGTGTGTGTGTAGTCTCGATTCGCCTTTTCTTTGGTAATGTTATCGCTCTCTCTCTCTCTCTCTCTCTCTCTCTCTCTCCCCGCCAGTCTTTTGATGTTAGGGTGTGCGCTGCAAGTCGATTTTTCTTTACTCTCTTTTCTGCCCTTTACCTACATACCTGACTGCCTACTAACCTACCAGCCTACTTACCTTTTGCTGTGCCTCTCTCTCTCTCTCTCTCTCTCTCTCTCTCTCTCTCTCTCTCTCTCTCTCTCTCTCTCTCATTTCGCTCATTCCTCACCTTTTTCCAACTCCCTTCCCCCCCCTCCCAGATTTCCCCCACTCTTCTTCCATCTCCCCCATTCTCTCCCCCTCATCCCCCCTCCCCCGATTGAGGTGATTGGTCTCTTTCCCCGTCAATCCGTAAATCCTGCCAGTGAGCGCCTGAGTGAGACTTCATTAATCCGGACGTGAGACACACCCGCCTGACACGACACCAGCGGGGGATGGGGGGAGGAGGGGAAGAGAGAGAGAAGGGGAATGAAAGAAGGTGGGAAGGAAAGGGAGAAGAAGAGGAGGGAGGAAGGAAGGGGAGTGGAGAGAACCGGAAGGAGGAGGAGGAGAGGAAGTTGGTAGGGAAACGGAAGAGAGGAGAGGAGAGAAAACGAGAGGAAGGAAGGGAAGGGGGAGAGGAGAGAATGCGAAGGAAGAGGAGGAAAGATGGAAGAGAAGAAAAAAAGGGAGGAAGAAAGAGGAGAGGATAGGAAGGGAAGGAGGTGCAAGGAAAGAACAGGAGAGGAAAGAAAGGGAAGGTGGAAAGAAGGAAGTTAGCTGGGAAAGGGAAGAGGAGAGGAGATAAAGAGGGAGGAAGGAAGGGGAAGGGAGGAAGGAAGATAGGTGGGAAGGAAAGGAAAGAGGAGAGGAGAAAAAGAGGGCGAATGGAATGATGGAAGGAAGGGAAGGGGAAAAGGAGGGAACGGGAAGGAGGAGGAGGGAAGGAAATGAAGAGAAGGAGGGAAGAGAGATGGGAAGGAAAGGAAATTAGGAGAAGGGAAATAGAAAAAGGAATAATGAGGGGAAAGGTGGGAGAGAGGGACAATTAAGAGGGATGGAGGAGGCAGGGGGAAAGATTAAAGGACAGTAGGAGGGAGGGAGAAAAGGATGGAGAGAGGAAGTGAAAAGGAGGGAAGGAATAAAGAAACGGAGGAAGTATGAAGGGGATGAAGAGAGGAAGTGGAGGAGAGGATGGACGGGAAGTGAAGAGGAAGGAGGAAGAGGAGAAAAGAAATAGAGTGAAAAGAGGAAGGAGAGAGAGGAGCGAAAAAAGACTGAGAAGGGGAGGAAGTTACAAGGAGATAAGGAAGGAAAAGGGGAAGGGAATGGACTAAAGATACGGAAGGGAGGGAAAATGGAAAGAGGAAAAGGGGGAGGGAAAAGAATAAGGACAAAACAGGAGACGAGAAGAAGAGGAAACAACAGTGTGAATGGCGAAAGGAGAAGGAGATGAAGAAAGAGCAAAGGCAAGAAGGAAGACAGAAGAAAAGAGGGAGATGTGGGAAAGAGGGAGGATAAGAAGAAAGAGGAAAGGCAAGAATGAAGAAGAAAGAGAAAAGGAATATGTGGGAAAGGGGGAGGATAAGAAGAAAGAGGAAAGGCAAGAATGAAGAAGGAAGGGAGAAGAAAACAGGAAGATGTTGGGAAGGAAAGCAAGCAAGGAATAACGGAGTGAAGATGGAGGAAATAATTGGGGATGGAGGGAAAGGTGAGAAGGCTGTAAGAGAGAGAGATAACTAAGGGACCGAATGAAAGAAAGAAGAAAAAGAACACAAAGGAGGAGGGACAGTGTGAAGAGGACAGGGAGGAGAGAAAAACGGCGAAGGAAAAAATAATTAAGGAGATGAAAGGAAAGAAAAGAGTCTGTTGGTCCTGGAGTCGCTTTTTAGAGAGCAGAATATGACTACGATATCTGTTGCATGAGACAAGGAAAGGGATGGTAAAGCAAGAATGAGAAGGAGAGGGAGAAGGAAAAAGGAGAGAAAGGAAGAGGACACAAAAAAGGGGTAATGAGGATAGGCAAGGAGAGGCTGAGGAAAAAGACAGATAGGATGAAAAGTCAAGTGAAAGCGAATAACGGGCGTGGAAAGACAGAGTGGAAGGAAACTGTGAAGAAAAGGGAGCATAACAGGAAGTGGACGTGGGAGAGGGAGAAGGGGAGAGGGACTGAGTGGGAGGGGGACTAAAGGGGTGAGTGATGAATGAGAGGTAGGGATGATTCTAAAGATGGATGAGGTTCAGTTGAGCAGGATGGAGGAGGGTAGCCACGAGGGATGGAGATGGAGGGAAGGAGGAACGGAGAGGGGAGGAAAGTACGGAAAGGAGAGAGGAGACAGATAGAAGAAAAGAGAAAGGTAAGAAGCTGAATAAAAACAGAAAACATACCGGAAAACATGCAAGACAAAAAATTACTAAAAGCATAAACATATTGGGTTATGCAAACAAACGTCTACCTTGCCCAAGACCTTGACCTTTGACTGACTGTACTCAAATTCGAATCCCTTCGTTCTTGCCTTACCCTCAACCGTTTGGTTTAAATCAGATCAGAACAACTGCTGACCTTCCAATGTGACCTTGACCTTTGACTAGCTGGTTTGTTAAATCAATCGTTTTGATTCACAAGGGCAGAGGGTCAAGCAAGACTGGCGTGATTCGAATTGACGGCTATCGGTCGAACGTCATTGTCACACGGCAAAGACGAATGTTCAGCCCTTAGACCAACTGCAGGCCGCGGAAACTGCACTCTAGGTGACCCTTACTAATATATGTATTTTTAACTTCAGAACAGTACCATTAAGCTCACGTGCTATCCATTAAGAAATGAACACGATATGTTTATGATGTCACAATGCCACCAACTGACAAACAGTGATCTATGTTTTTTTTTAAATCCAATAAGAACTACTATGTATTTCGAGAGCTTGTATCAATCCCTACTATGCCATTAGGAGAGAAATAATTGATGGTAAGTTCTCTTAGTTTGAGACCTTTACCCCTGGCGGGCAGCAGACGAACTACTGTATAAAGCTTCTCTCTGTCTACTGTGATAAAGCCTTGTATATATGATTCAGCTGCATTCCATTAATTTACCTATACGCCGCCTCTGTTTAAGAAAGAAAAGGTTAAGTTTCCTCGGCGGTTTTTCACAGCTTTTAACATATAATGCGGAAATCAATCGGGCTGCCTCTCCCTGATCTCTTTCCAATTTGGTGACTTCATTTTTTAAGTGTGATTCCCAGAACTGGACAGCATATTCCAGGTGTGGTCTGACTAACCTCATCATCAGCATCATTATTTTACTCTTTCATATGGAAAAATTCTGCTAAATATTCTGAGCACGTTTCCTTTTCCCACTGCCTCATCACACTGCTATGGGGGTTTTGACTTTGGAAAACATAAATATCAATGTCTCTGACCCAAGGAGTTGCTTTTATCTTCTAGTCCATATTTTCATACATTTTCCATCTACACTTCCAACTTTAACACCTGACACTTCTGTTAAATTTCGTCTGTCATTTTGTAGACCACTAAGTTACTGTGTCAAGGTCTTTTTGTAATTATATATCTGTTTATTTTGGAAAGGACTATATTTTCAGACGAGAGAGAGAGAGAGAGAGAGAGAGAGAGAGAGAGAGGAAAGAAGGGAGGGGAAGACCGAGGGGGGGGGAGGAGATGGGTGAGGACGGAGGAGAAAGAAGGATGAGAGACGATGACAGTGATGGGAGGAGGAGATGGAGGGAGAGAATGGAGGAAGGAGAGGTAAAAGATGAAAGTCGGAAGGAGAAGAAAGCACGGACGTTAACCCGCGGATCTCTCTCTCTCTCTCTCTCTCTCTCTCTCTCTCTTTCTCTGGCTAACAAGAGGCGACTTTAACTTT
>NC_137051.1:20809200-20829200 GCF_032717465.1 Coenobita brevimanus
AACGATCCCCGTGACAATAATCTGTGGCTAAAAAAGTTATCAGTGTCGCATTCTCATTAAACACACTATTTTCAAAATCCGTAGAGAAAAGACCCGGAGATGACGACAGTTCTGATACCGACTGTACGTACAATATAGCACGATCCATCCATCCATCCCCCCACACCCCATCCTTCCTTCCCTCACCCCACTCCCCATCCATCAGTCATCCCCACCACCCACACCCACACAGCCGCGTCCCTTCATCATCCTAAGAGCCATCCATCTACACGCCCCTGTAATTGCTGTCTCAGGCCCACCGCAAAACCACAGTCTTGTCTCCTATGAACATCAACCATTATTATTATCATTTTAGTAGTTTTCGTTTAGTTCACCCTTCCATATCTGTATTTTCCACTCTCACTATCTATCCTTCCTGTTGACAAACATCATTTCCTACCTCCATGTTATACATAGACTAATCCTCTTTCTCTCTCTCTCTCCCCCTTTCATTCCCCTTATCCTCTTACCCTCCTTGCAATTTTCCCCTTACTCCCCCCTTTGTGCCTACCATCCCCTCCCCCCTCCTTCCTTCCTTTCTCTTCCCGCTTCTCCCTCTCCTATCACTTATACACCAAAAATCCTTGTCCTCTCGACTTCCCTTTCTCCTATTCCCTCCCCCTTTCAATCTTTCAATCTTCCCCTCCCTATACATCCCCTCCCCTTTTCCAATCCCCCTCCTCTTTCCTCCATCTCTGTCCTCTCCCTCCCCTCTTCGGCAATTACATCCATCCTTATCCACTCCCCCACCTCCCTCCCTCTACCACTCCTCCCCTCCCCATCCTCATCCCCTTCCCCTCCTTGCATCTGTCACCCCCTACCTCCCCTGCCCCGCCCCCACAAAACATCGTCTTCTTTCTTGTTTCGCTAATGACACGAGTGGGGGGCGGGGGCAGTGAGGGGGAGGGAGGGGGAAGGGGGAGAGGGAAGACGAGGGAGGAAGGGGGAGGCTGAGAGAGCAAGCGTTATTAATGCCGTTATCTCGAACTGAATGTGCGTGTTTGTTTTCCCATGTGTGTGTGTGTGTGTGTGTGTGTGTGTGTGTGTGTGTGTGTGTGTGTGTGTGTGTGTGTGTGTGTGTGTGTGTGTGTGTGTGTGTGTGTGTGTGTGTGTGTGTGTGTGTTTCTCAATATAACCTCGATCTTCGTAAATATCTCTCCTGTCAAATAACTTCATCATCTGTAAACAGCTATCACTCTTAACATAACTTCATTTTTTTTTTTTGCTATAATTCGTAATATAGTTCTGTCATCCGTAAAAAGGTCGGTGATTTGTAAAACTATCCCGCCATTCGTAAACACTATCATTCTGTCATTCGTACACACACACACACACACACACACACACACACACACACACACACACACACGTAGTCCCCAATCAAACCCACGAATATACTGTTACCTTTACTTAACCTCTTCAGCTTAGGGACGTCATTTTTTTCATATTGTATTTAACGTCAGGCCATTTTTTTTAACTCAAGAATTATCCCTCCTTCGTAGTGATGCGGTAAATGAAGGCTTTATTTACCTCCCCTTCCCCCCCCCGGTCGAAAAATTTCCCCGCGTTGAATAAAATCGTCTCAAGATAAAACAAAAAATCACATTGAAAGGGTTAACTTACATGAAGTAAAAAGGTGTTAAGAAAAACTATATATTTTTTGAGGAGTTAATACTATAGAAAAGAAAAGAAGTGTATAGAATAGCATCCTCCCTTGTTTTAAATCAAGAAATACATACTTTCTGAGAGGCTGACACATGAAAAAAATATAAATAAAATGTGTTTTGAAATAGTACCCTCCATCGTTTTTAATCACTTAAAAGTTCAACAAGAATGCCGTTACAAGTTTTTTCATTTACACAATTGAACTGCTAAACTGATACGTAATTCAAGTATATCCAACTATGCAGAATATCACAAGAGCATTATAAATCCAGGAACAAAATGTACATCCGTGTATAACTGTCCACAGCTGTACATTTTAAGAATAACCCAAATATACATACCACTGAGCAGGCATTTTTCTCTGACTGTTCCTCAGGTCACATCGTCAACCCTGTGGCCGATGTGGGGTTCTCTGAGATGAAGAAAATCGCGTGTCCTTACCTGAAATGAAATGGAGAAGTCTTTAATTCATGGCTGATACTAAAAATCGATAATAACTTTAATTTTTTCACTAAGGTGCTGTTTATATCCTTCTTACTTTAATTTGGCCCAGATTTTCTTCCTTTTGCTGTTTATTTCACGTAGCACAATGGGAGAAAACAGCAATGCAATGGCTCCACATCCTTTTCAAAGCACTATTTCGTGATTAGCAACATAATCTTGTGTTAATCTTTTGCTACAACCCAGCAATCAAGATGGAGAGACGGCAATTTTTCCATAGGCCAAGTTAGATTAAATGCAGCACAGTTTGTTATTACTACCATCACACGATTTTATTCAGCTTAGGAAGGACTGAAAAAAGTTAATATCACTTCCAGTTCAAAAATTATCTCAAATAAAACCGTCTGCGGATACTGAAGAAAAAAAAAAACGCGCAACGGAGTCAAATATGCTGCATTAGGTACATAAAAAAAAAAATCATCCGGTATTAGCTGAAATCAGGTGAAAAGCAGGTAATTCTCAGGTAAAGGTTAACAAGGCTTCATGTCCCTATAAATCCTGCTACATATAAGACACCTTTATTAAGTGAAAAGGTTATGCGCTTCTATATTGGCTTAAGTTCATTTAAATCAAAGTTCATAATTCAGTAGAAAAATAATACTGAAATATATGCGGTGTAGTCTATCTATATCTATATACCTAGGCTGCTTCCCCCAAGGAAAGGGAGGTATAGTAAGACACGAAATTTTGCCTAATATTTCCCCTCTTGTACTTCTGGCTTTCCTATGCCGGGTAATATTCTTAAGCTAAGAGAGGCTTGATGTGCCTCTGCCTATAGATGGTTCTCTCTGATATCATGAGTCAGGGAGAAAAGTGACGAACATATTTTAAGTGTTTTTCCTTCCTCTAATCATCTTCCATTAAAAACAAAAAAAGTAAAATACGCGCAGTGGAACAGTAGGTGAATTCTGTCTCTTACTGTCTATACATAACAGATAAACAGACAGATAAATCGACATCAGCACGCAGGCATAAACAGGCAAGTATTTATAGACAGACAAACAGATAGAAGGTGAGACAGGTATATGAATTCACAGGTTGATGGATTGATGGGAGATACATTACTCAACCACATTTCCATCAGACGGCATAATTCTTCTATTAAAACCACAAAAACATGCCTATCGCTAATCATACACCGGATATATCACTAATCCAGTCATTTTGCAAGCACCTGAATCATTACACAAAGCTAGTACGATATCTGATATTTACTAACCCAACAGTTTCTAGGAATAAGTGAGGATAATATGAAAACAACAAATGCATCACTTACTATGCTTTAGATTTTTATTCACCTAATGATTCTGAAAGCAGGTGATGATGACAGGGATAAAAACAACTTCACTGTCAGACATACCCATTATTTTACACAATCATTTTGAACAGGTGAAGACAATACAAAAATAAAACTAATGTCCTGTTTGCTAGATTTTCCATGTTGCTTCACCCCATCCTTTTTTGCGGCAAATGAAGCTTGTAAAAAAAAAAAACACGAAATACGTACGAATTAGATTTTATCCCAATGATTCTGAAAACAAGTGCAAAAAATAATACAGTAAGTGCACCCACCAATTAATCACATTTAGTAATTATTTTTTAAACCATGTAATTTTTGTGCAAGAAGGGTGACGACAGCTGGATCCCGAGATTATATATTTATTTTTTTACAGCCCCGCCATGACTGTGTAAATTGGATTCTGTCAAGCGAGGAGAGAGGCTGGTTAATCCGGCACAGATAATCGAAAAACATGACGGGGATTAAACAAGTGACCGAATTAATAATACCCCAGAATTCAGTACATGTTTTTCCTTTTTTTCCCCCGTGGCAAATGGTCAAGGGCAAAATCAGTTGAGCTACAGGATCTTGACTTGAATTTAGCAGTAATTGTTTGTGCTGCTTGTTGCTTGGTTTGGTTAAGTTTGATTGGGTTGGGGTTGGGTTGGCTTGGGTTGGGTTGAGTTGGCTTGGGGTCGGGGTTGGGATTAGGGTTAGGGTTGGGGTTGGGGTTGGGGTTGGGGGTTGGGGAATGGGTTGGGGTTGGGGTTGGGGTTGGGGTTGGAGTTGGAGTTGGAGTTGGAGCTGGGGTTGGGTCAGTTTGGATCGGTTTGGGTTGGGGTTGGGGTTGAGGTTGGGGTTAGGTTGGGTTGGGTTGGGGATGAAGCTGGGTCTCGGTTTGGGTTTAGGTTGGTATGGTCTGGTTTAGTTTTGTTACGCTAGGTTTGATTAGGCTAGGTTAAGGCAGGATAGGTTAGGCTAGGTTAGATGAGGCTGTCAGGTGAGATTATGCTAGGTTAAAGTAAATCATTATATTAGTTTACGCACTGTTTGGTTAAGCTGAATAAGGTCCAGGTCAGGTAGGCTAGGTTAGGTCACGTCATTAGCACAGGTCGTGAGGTCGGGTCAGGTCACCAGCCGAGTTTATGTTAAGTCGGGTTAGATTAGGTTTTCAAGATGGGAAAAGGAAAAGAAATCTAATCATCCCTTTCTTAACAATTCTTTGCCCTTTCCTGAACCTATATTATTTATCGATACAGGAAACGTGAGTTGGATTTAGGGCAGTAACTCTCCTGATTACATATGAGAGAAGGATGAGGTCCCCGGTTGATTAATTAACAGTGGCCTGATTACACAGGCGCGCGCGCACATGCAAACACACACACACACACACACACACACACACACACACACATACATACATGCAGACTGAGACAGACACACACTGCCTCGTTTTTACAACACAGACTTGCAACTGGACTAATTAGCTTAATCAAGTAGCACATAAAGATGCAACATTTTGCCCCTGGGAAAAGCATGCATCCTGTTTTTTTACTCTTTTCAACAAACATTTTAAAAAAGGACGTATACTTCCATTGAGGTCAGCTTAAAAATGAAGGCAAGCCCTGAGGGAATAAGAGTCTGCACTTTATGACAAAATTCACATCATCATCCATCATCATTACTCTTACCTACACCACAACAAACATCACCATCCTCGTCCTTCTCCTCGTCCTCCTCCTCCTCACTGCCACCACCACCATCATCATCATCACCATTATACTCACTGCCACCACCATACCATTATACTCACTGCCACCACCACACCATCATCATCACTGCCACCACCACCACC
Organism: Coenobita brevimanus; assembly: GCF_032717465.1. Classification (NCBI taxonomy): domain Eukaryota; kingdom Metazoa; phylum Arthropoda; class Malacostraca; order Decapoda; family Coenobitidae; genus Coenobita; species Coenobita brevimanus. The sequence goes on from NC_137051.1 coordinate 20,814,540, forward strand.
GCGACCATCATACTGACCTCTTTCCCTACAGTCGTACAAATTTCCACGTCAAGCGAGAAGTCTCTAAACTGAACAAATCAGTCTGGTGAAGAACGCTACCAGAGATCTCCATTAAGCTGAATAAAACCTTCCAGTAGTAGCAAGAAGAAACTATTAATGAAACTAGTAAAGAATGGGGCGATTAATGTGTTTCTAATTCCTCTTTTTTCTTTTTTTTTTTAATCCATGGCGGTACAATAAACGACATCTTTTAATCAATTAAAAAAAAAGAACCCTAAGCTTAAAACACCCCCCCCCCCCACACACACACACAGCACTATTAAAACTACACTCACAAGCTAAATTATATACATCACCCCAACAAAAATGCAACAATACTCTTTTTACACTAACCTGGCCTACAACTGCCATCCCTCCATCATGACTTATGAGTTGCAGGAATACACTAGCACTGGAATATGGTGCTTGTCATGAAGAAATACTATGGAAAGGATGGAGATTCGTAGCAGTGTCCTTTTCTGCTGCTGAGCCACTTGACATAAGCTGCACGAGAACGAAAATCTGGGCCAAATTAGAGTAAGAAGGGTATTAAAACTTACTACCACCACCACTACCACTACCACCACTACTACTAACTACTACTGTGCTTAATCGAGAGATACCAGTCAAACCAACAACAGTCAAATACCAGACCACAACTACTTGCCAATTAATAAATAAATAAATAAGATAAAAATAATTGACGATTTTCACAAAGCACAATTAAACAAGGAACTAATGTAGCCGCCACAACAGCAAAACAGCCACAAAAACAAGCAGTTGCCCCCCCCCACCCCCCAAAAAAAAGTTTCAGAGCAAGAGAGAGCAGATGAAATATCAAGCGTGCAATAACACTGGCAAATCGGTTCAGCTTCATGTTCGAGAGAGAGAGAGAGAGAGAGAGAGAGACAGACAGACAGACAGACAGACAGAGAAAGAGAGTCCCCTTCTCCCTTATGTCCCTCACTATTCTATGTTATGCTGTTATGCTATTATGTACTGTGATATGCGACTGTTATCCTATGCTATGCTAGCCGTCCACACACACACACACACACACACACACACACACACACACACACACACACACACACACACACATTCCTTTGTTTACTGCTGCTGCTGGGTGTGGTCTCACTCCGCTACTCCCTCCCTCCCCCCCCCCCACTTTCCTCCTCCTTCCTCTCTCCCTCCTCCCCTTCCTCTCCTCCCTTGGTACTTCCTTCATTTCCTCCCTCCTTGTTCTCCTTCTCGCTTCTCTTCCTCCTTCCTTTCTTCTCTCTCCCTTCCCCCCTTATCCTCTCTTCCTTTCCTACCTCTCTACTTTCCCCTCCCCATATATACTTGTCATAAAACTCTCTCTCTCTCTCTCCATCTTTCTCTCCTCCATTTCACGTTCTAAACTTTCCCATTACTCGCTTTTTTATTCTCTTTCCGCTATTACCTCTCCTCCTTTTCATCCTCCTTCACTCTCTTCAATAATAATCCCCCTCCTCCCCAAATCTACCTCCCGCTGCTTTTACATCTTCCTCTAGTTGTTGTAGTTCTTGCTCTTACTATTAGTAGTAGTATTATTAGTATTAGTAGTATCATTATTGTTGTTGTGGTCGCTGTTGTTGTTGTTGTAGCTGCTGTAGCTAAGTGGTTAGTGTTGCTAGCAATGAAGCTGCAGCTGGCGCCACTCGACTCACGTGTCCATCCACCCATTGTGGGTTTGTTGGTAAAATGACTACCTAGGGCAGCACCCACGGGGAGTAACTGGGGTGCTCTGGATGATGCAGTGGCCTTGTATCCCAGGACAGTGGATGAATAATGTCACATGCTCAAATGCCTATGTTACAATGATAAGCACTGGGGATAGGTGCCTCATGGTGTCTGCCCCCCCACCCCTCACAAATTATATATATATATATATATATATATATATATATATATATATATATATATATATATATATATATATATATATATTATATATATATATATATATATATATATATATATATATATATATATATATATATATATATATATATATATATATATATATATATATATATATTCTGGAATCTAAGTGGAAAAACATTGCAGTAAATTTGTTCTGGGTGCTTAAGTTTCATAGTTACACTGCTCCTTAAGAATTAAAACTGATCTCGGCAATCATGAAGTTTTTAACATTCTTGTTTGTGTTTTACATGTACAGTATATAAACAAGCATATACATATAAAATACAACTACTTATACCCACATAACAAACCTATATATGACGTACCGCGACAACTTAATTCTTGCAGTATTGCCTAAGACACTTGATGCTGCCTTTACCACTCATGTTTATCAAGTTTTTAACGGAGGGGCAGCTACAGGGTATTTAATCAGCTTATTCCACTCTGCCACTACTCTATTACCAAACCAGTGTCAACATAGTGACCTTTAAAGTGGTTCTTTTCTAATTTAATTCAATCTTGGCTATCAAATGTATTAGTTTATTGATATCTTCTAATTCCTCTCATTTATTTTTATTATCTCCCTTTACTATTTGCCTCTTCAATGCGCTAAAATTCGTATGTTCAAAGCTTAGTTAAAATGTCCGAGCCTATCAAGTAAAGTAGATTTCTATTCCTATGTATTATCTTCTCCATTCTTCCCCAAACATTCATCAATTATTTTATATCTATCTAACAGTACGGTGACCAGATGTGCACTGGCTGTTCCAAGTGTGGTCTGGCCAGAGTAAGATCAAATTTAGCATTATATTGGCTGTTCTGTTAGTCACGCTTCAAAATACAAACCCGAGTCGTATTTGGCTTTTTAAACACACTAATACACTGTTGTTTCTGTGCTTACTAAGACTGTATGTGCTTTTTACAGAGACGCTGATTTTAACTTTATCTTATTTACATCTATAACTTACTGCATTTACACCTACACCCTCCTATTGGTTCTACCCACGCTTAGCACCTTAAATCAGTCGATATTATATTTACCATTTCAGTTTCCGGATAGTTTTTAAAAATTGTCTGGGTTCCTCTGAGTTATATATTTCTATGTTTTACAATGTATTTATAGCTCTTATAATTCTGTTCATTATACTGTACACCGTACAGGTACCAAAACAGACCCTAAGTATTATCTTTACAGTCTGCTAACAATTTCTCACTTCTTCTTCCTCCTCCTCCTTCTTGTTCCTTCGCCAGTTTCATCTTTCACTGCCTCGCATCTCCTCCTCCTCCTCCTCCACCTCTTCTTCTTCTTCCTCGCCAGTTTCATCTTTCACTCCTCTTCCTCCTCTGATAATACCTCATTCCCTAACTCCTTCTCCCCGGATCCTTCGCTCCTTCACTCCTCCTTCCCCTTCACTTCTCCCGTCCTGTCCTTTTCTCTTTTCCTTCTTCGCTCCTTCACTAATCCTCTCCATATATCCTCCTTCCCCTCTCATTCTCTCCTCTTCTTCCCTCTTGCTGCGTTCCTTATCAACACCCCTGCTCTATCACTGATTTCTCTCCTCTCTCCCTCCTTCCCTCCCGCCGTCATTTTCCTTCACTGCTTCCCTACTCCTCTATTTTTTCCCTCCGTCCCTCCGACCTTCTTCCTCTTCTTCCCTCCTACCCTTTCCCTGACTGCCTCTCTTTAGTTGGATTGACACCATTCTTCCTCCTCCTTCAATCCTGTTTATTTTTCCTCTCTCTCTCTCTCTCTCTCTCTCCGTTTTCTCATTTTTCCCCTTCTTTCATTTTCCTGCTTCCTTCAGTCTTCCTTCCTCCCTTCCTTCCTTCTTTCCTCAACCCTGCATATTTCCTCTTTATCTTATCTGTTGATTTATTCTTTGTTTCCTGTCGTCTCTTTTATTTCTTCTCATTTCCTTTTCTCCTTCTCCCTCCACCTTCGTTTTACGTCTCCTAACTTCTTGCTTTATTCCTCCTCTGCCTTTCCTCCTCCATCTCTGTTTCTCCTTAATCTTCGGAGGATTCATTACTTCTTATTCTTTTTCCCCTCGCCCTTGTTCCCTCCTTTCTTTCAGTCTTCCTTCCTTTTTTTTTTCCTTTCATCGACCAATCCCTCTTCCTTCTTTCCTTGCCTCCTTCCTTCCTTTCTTCCTTCCTCCCTCCCTCGATTCCTTCCTTCCTCCCTCGATTCCTTCCTTCCTTCCCTGATTCCTTCCTTCCTTCCTTGATTCATTCATTCATTCATTCTCTGCTTCCTTCTTTCCCTCCTCAGCCCTGCGTGTTTTCTCTTCACCTTATTTATATGTATATTTATGTTATTCCTTTCTCTCCTCCTCCTCCTGTCTTCATTTTTTTTTTTCTTCCACCTCCTCCTCATTTTCAGACTCCTCATTTCTTGCGAAACTTATCTCTTCTTGCCTTCCTTTTTCTTCCTTCCAATACTCCTTCGGTTTCTGCTTTATTGCCCTCATTACTTAATATACGCTTACTCCTTTTTACTTCCGTCTTTCCTTCCTTCTCTCTCCCTTCTCCTTCACCCCTGCGTGTTTCCTGCATATTTTTTTTTATCGTATTTTTCTTCCCTCCACTCTCTCCCTTTCTTCTTTTTCCTTTCTGTATTTTCCTCTTCCTCTTCTTACTAATATTATCTTCTCAGTCATTTCTCCAATTTTTCCTGTCTGTCTATCTTCATTTCCTCTATTCCCTCTCCTTCCTCGCTCCCCCTCCTCCTTCCTCCATCGCTCCCCCCCCTACCCTTGTCTTAGTCCTTCCATCCTCTCCCCGTTTCATCCTTGTAATGTGTGTGTGTGTGTGTGTGTGTGTGTGTGTGTGTGTGTGTGTGTGTGTGTGTGTGTGTGTGTGTGTGTGTTGTATCGGTTGGCTTATATATATATATGCCTAGGATGGTTGGACAGTTCTTTGCGAATCCAACCTCTCTCTCTCTCTCTCTCTCTCTCTCTCTCTTGGGCTTCACCTAGCATCAGCCCACCGGTCCCCTAGGGCACCAAACCCTAGTGTGTGTGTGTGTGTGTGTGTGTGTGTGTGTGTGTGTGTGTGTGTGTGTGTGTGTGTGTGTGTACGCGCGCGCGCGCAGAGTGGCTGAGTATGCTTGTTCTATTCAGCTGTACATGTGGAAGACTGACTCTCTCTCTCTCTCTCTCTCTCTCTCTCTCTCTCTCTCTCCCGTGTGTGTGTGTGTGTGTGTGTGTGTGTGTGTGTGTGTGTGTGTGTGTGTGTGTGTGTGTGTGTGTGTGTGTGTGTGTGTGTGTGTGTGTGTGTGTGTGTGTGTGTGTGTGTGTGTGTGTGTGTGTGTACGCTTGCCTCTAGCTCGAAAACTTTCACTCAGGCTGTAAAAGTTGATGGAGTGGAGTATAAAAGATTGCGTCTGTGTCTATCTATACTGCTATCTATTTACTTGTTTATCTATCTATGTCTATCTACTTGTCTATCTATCTATCATCGTATCTCTATATCGGTTTGTTTATCTTCGTATGTCTATTGCAATTCTATTTCTCTGTGTCTATTTTCTCATCTATGTCTACACATGCTCCTTGTTTGATATCTCCGTTTATCTTTAGCGGTATATTTTTCTGGGTATCCATTTACACCTGCGTCATTATGGACCTATTTATTTATCACTTATCTTCCTCTATGTTTATAAAAAAATCTGCGCAGCCGTGTGTTTATCCATCGATGTCTGAGCCTATATCTGTCTATTTATCCATGTATTTGTCTTTTCATTTATCAGTGAATTTCTCAGTCTCTATTTATTCCTGTATCTGTGCTTTTATCTGTAACCATCGATATCTATTTAACCGTGTTTCTTTATATATTTACCTATTTATCTGTGTCTATCTTTGAATCTGTCTTTATTGATCTTGTGTAATATTTTTATCTCCAAATATGACAGTCCTGTCCCTGACGCCCAACAGTCCTCGCACTTGCAACACTGGCGAACTCATCCTGTCACTTGGCCAATAAAATCTTTCCATCTCTACTGCAATATGCTAAGGATACCAGGACTGCGTGATGGTATTAGCAGGGGTGGCATTATGACATGTTGGGATGGGGTTAGTAAAAAACATAGAGTAATTTAAACAGCATTCAAATCCTTTAGCTGCTCCCTCAATACAATGACAGACAGACATCAAAACAAGCAGAGTTAGACGCATACAATATACAGAGGTATTGACAGACATATCAATACATAAAGGCAGATACATACAATATTTAGAGTTACAGACATACATGTATCAATACATAAAGAGTTAGATACATAGAGACAAATACTTTTTTTACGGTATAATGAACAAAATAAATAATAATGAGAGCAAAGATCCTATCTCTCGACAAATAGACAGACAGGTATACAAACATACATTTAGGCAGAGAGAGAGAGAGAGAGAGAGAGAGAGAGAGAGAGAGAGAGAGAGAGAGAGAACAGATAGACAAAAAACTAATTATTCGTAAAAAAAAAAAAAAAAACACACGAACAAAAACTGAGCGAAAATGATTACTAAAACTATATAAATCTCTCTATCTCTCTGGCTGTCTCCAATCTCCCCGCCTTTAAATTTACGGCTCGACCCAAACTTTTCCCAAACTTCGATAAGAAATTGATACTTGGGCCTCTTCAGTGCGATGCCCTCTTTTTTTTAAGCTTTTCAATTTTATTCTGGCTGTCTATTGAAGATTTTATTTTGCCCGGGAGAGATTTTTGGAACTGGAGGGGTTGGTCGTCGTCGTCGTGGTCGTCATCATCATCAACACTTCGTCATTTTTTTTTTTCTCTAGCCTGAGAGATTCTCTGGCCGGGAAGGATCTGATGTAGCCCTCTTTAACCCCCTCACTACCAGACGGTTAATCTCAACTGAATAAAAGCGTCCGGAAGTGACAATAAAAAAAAAAATTACGTACTCTGGCTGAAGTGATAGATTGTCTTTACTACTTTTTTTTTATTTTGGCTGTCGAACTGCCGATCTCTCTCTCTCTCTCTCTCTCTCTCTCTCTCTCTCTCTCTCTCAGTGCTGGGGTTAATAAGTTCACCCCGAGGACTTATTTTTTACACCATTTCCTTCTTCTTATAGACAATTTTCTGTACCATAATAAAGACTTTTTGAATTAGTGATATTAGACACAGCTCTCACAAACCCCTTCAGTACGAGACCATCCCAGAGTTGAATCATATCCTCAGAGAGAGAGAAAGAGAGAGAGAGAGAGAGAGAGCACGTGCGTGTATGTGCACATCTGTATGTACGTATGCTGATGTGCACCTGTGTGTGTGTACGGTTTTGTGTGCATGAATATATATGGCCATCATCAAGGAAAGAAAAAAAAAACGCACACGCAGCAATCTGCCTCTTTCTGCGAAGCCTGGATGACGGATGAGACACAGGCAGGCGAGAGAGAGAGAGAGAGAGAGAGAGAGAGAGAGAGAGAGAGAGAGAGAGAGAGAGAGAGAGAGAGTATGCGAAAATATGAAAGTATGAGAAAATATGAAAATTATGATAAACTATGAAAGTATGTGAAAAAATGAGAAAATGAAAGAAAGAGAATGTGAGACAAAGTATGAGAAAATATGAAAGTATGAGAAGACATGAAAATATTGAAAGTATGAGAAAATGAGACCATGAAAAATCTGAGAAAGTATGAGAAAATATGGAAAAATATGAAAGTACGAGAAAATGAGAAAGTATGAAAAATATGAGAAAGTGAAAAATATGAGAAAAAGTATGAGAAACTATGAAAAACGTGAGAGACAGTATGAGAAAGTATGAAAGCACGTGAAAATGAGAGAAGGTATGAGAGAAAGTGTGAGAAAATTAGAAAATATTAGATAATAGGAGAAAGTATTAGAGAAAGTATGAGAAAATGAGAGAAAGTATGAGAAAATGAGGGAAAGTATGAGAAAATGAGAGAAAGTGTGCGAGAAAGTATGAAAGTATGAGAAAATGAAGTATGAAAAATATGAGAAAGTATGAGGAAATATGAAAAGTATGACGAAATTGTATAAGGGATAATATGAAAGGATGAAATGAAAAAACAAGAGAGTATGAGAGTATGTATGAAATATAGTATGAAACAGAGAAAGCATGACAAAGTATAACAAAGTATACGATATGCATGTATTAAGTATGGATATAAGAAAGCACAAACGTATGAGAGTATGATACGATACTGAGAGAAAGCATGATTAAGCATGAAAAGATATGAATTAAACAGGCGACTATTTAGAAAGTATGACAGAACGTACTGAGAAAGTGTGAATCAAGATGGGAATGTATGACAGTCAGTGAAATTAGGACAAAGTACAAAAGAATGACGCAGTATGAGATGAAAAGCTATGAAATTATAATATGCAGTATGAGACAGTATGACAGAAACTGATGAAGTGTGACAGAGAGCATAAGGTAGTGTTTATGAGTATGTATTATTATTAAAAAGTATGATATAAAGTATGGAAGCATGAGGGACAGTATGAAAGTATGAGGGAAAGAATGAAGGTGAGAGAAAGCATGAGAAAAAATATGACCGAGACTATCAGAGAGAGAGAGAGAGAGAGAGAGAGAGAGAGGAGAACCGCACAAAGAAAAATTTACAGAAAGCTCACCAAAATTAGCCCGAAGCACAGCATCAAGAAACAAGCGTGTGAGAAAACCCTAATGAGAGAGAAAAAGAGAGTGAGAGAGAAAGAGAGCCTCCCACCACAACCCTCTCTCCTGCATCCCCCACCCCTTTCCGAGTTCCTCTTTCCTCCCTCTCTTTCTCCTCATTATTTTCCCCTTTCTTTCCTCCGTTTCTCATTCCCCTCTTTCTTTCCATACTCCCCTCACTTTCATTCCACAGTTTTTTTAATTTTCCCCTCTCTCTCTCTCTCTCTCTCTCTCTCCCATTCCCCTTCCTCTCCTTCACCCTCCGCTCCCTACAATCTCATTCCTTTACCCTCTCCACATTTTCTCTCATTTCCTTCCCTCCTACCTTCCTTTCCCCTCTTCCTTATTCCCTCAATCCTCCTCCTCCTCCTCTTCCTCCTTCTCCTCCCCCTCCTCCCTCCCGAGAAGCTGACAATAACATTACAAGAAAACCGCTTGGCTTCACTACCTGGATTAATTAAGTGAGAAGCAGGGGGAGAGGGAGGAAGGGGGGGAAGAGGGGGAAATGGGGGGAAGAGGAGGGAGAGGGAGGAGGGGCAAGGGGTGAAAGTGGTGGAGAGGAACAAAAGGAAAATGGAAAGGAGGAAGAGGGAGGGAGGAAGAAAAGGAGATGAGACGAAGGAAAAGACGGAGGGGAAAGGTAGAAGACAGACAAGAATAGAAGATAGAGTGTGAAGAAAAGGAGGAGGAAGATGAAGAAAGGAAGAGAGGAAGGGAGAAGGATAGGGAAAGAGGAGGAGACGGAGAGAGGAAGGAGGCAGATGGGGAGAGGAAGAGCTTGAAAGCAGGGGAAGAGAGAGAGAGAGAGAGAGAGAGAGAGAGAGACAGACAGACAGACAGACAGACAGACAGAGAGGGAGAGGGAATAGGGGAGGAAGCAAATGAGCGTGGAGGAAATGAGGAGAGAGAGAGAGAGAGAGTGAGAGGGAGAGGGAAGAGGGGAGGAAGCAAATGAACGTGGAGGAAGTGAGGGAAGAGAGAGAGGGAAGAGGGGAGGAAGCAAATGAACGTGGAGGAAGTGAGGGAAGAGAGAGAGGGAAGAGGGGAGGAAGCAAATGAACGTGGAGGAAGTGAGGGGAGAGAGAGAGAGAGAGAGAAAGAGAGAGAGAGAGAGAGAGAAAGAGAGAGAGAGAGAGAGAAAGAGAGGAGGGGAGGAGGCAAATGAACGTGGAGGAAGAGAGAGAGAGAGAGAGAGAAGAGGGGAGGAGGCAAATGAACGTGGAGGAAGAGAGAGAGAGAGAGAGAGAGAGAGAGAAGATTGGAGGAGGCAAATGAACGTGGAGGAAGAGAGAGAGAGAGAGAGAGAGAGAGAGAGAGAGAGAGAGAGAGAGAGAGAGAGAGTGCAGTTACAAGAAGAACGATAAATAAATGCATACAGATAGACAGATTAAAGAACACACACACACACACACACACACACACACACACACACACACAGGTAGATACAGAGAAAGAAACAGATACAACAGCCAGATAAACACAGACACAAAAAACTGACCGATAAAGATTAAAGAATAAACGATTGACAGGTACACATACACACCCTACATACAGACAGACAGAAAAAAATAGACAAAGACAGATAGATAGACGGATGGACTGACAGACAGATACACAAGCTGATGGATAGATAGATACAGATAGATAGAAGGGTAGAGAGAGCCGGAAAATACAAATATACGGAAAGGATGAAAAAGCACGGTGACTGGGCAAGAGAGAGAGAGAGAGAGAGAGAGAGAGAGAGAGTCGGCGCTGAATAAGGAAAATAAGCTAACAGAAATGGAAAAGCAATTTAAATAAAAAAGGAAAAGAATCAGAAAGAATATTAGGGTAAAGTAACACAAGAAAAAAAAAAGATGCAAAAATCTCTCAAAAAGGTGAGAAAAAAAAATGAGGGTAAAAGCAGACACAGAATAGGAATAAAAATAAAGTGTGACGTCAAAGCACTGATTCTGATACATTACAAAGTAATTAATTTACTCATTTGAAATTAATTAATGCTGGACAGATAGATACATATACTAAAATAGATATATATGAATATGTAGATGTAGATACATTAAAACATACATAGGTACATAAGATAGAAAGACATAGATAGATAGATTGATAGCTGGGCTGACTGACACATAGACAGACAGGTAGATGGACAGACAGAGAAAGGAAGATAGACAGAAAAAGATAAAAGGGCAGACACACAGACAAGATGGAGTGACTGACAGATACAGAGATAGACAGACAGAAAGGAAGACAGATCGAAAAACAGACAGATATAGATACTCAGACAGACACACAGACGAGGAAGACAGACAGATAAAACTCTATAATAATAACAAACAAACCGAACTCTTGCAATAGGGAAATAATTATTTGTCAACTTAAACATTTCTCAACATTATTTCTCTTCTCTGACTGACCCTAACACTCTTGAGGGAATTTATATTTATTTTTAATACACTCAGGCTCCTATGACTCCCTCCCAGCTGAATAAAATCGTCTAGTATTTTATTAGTAAGGTTACGATAGTCGTACTAGAGTTGTCCCGATGATGAGAGGGGGAATTGTTTGGGTAATTTAACTGCGAATCTTCATTACCTGAGCTACGAAAGATGAGCGAAGGTTTTCATCTCTGTTTCTCTGTCCACTGGTCAATCTGTCTCTGTTATGTCTGCGTGTCAACCGGTCTATCTGTCTGCCCGTCTGTTATGTCTGTCTGTCTGTCCACTGGTCTACCTGTCTCTATGTCTGTCTGTCTATCTGTCTGTCTACTGGTCTATCTATTAATCTGATGTCTGTCTGTCCACTACTACAGAAATGCTAATGGAAAAATCACAGTGGAAATTTCTGGGGATAATTCTATTGACCTGATGATGCAGAATATCATCATCATCATCAATAGTCACCATCATGAACCTCGTCACTACCATCATCATCATCATCATCATCGTCACATCAACTACTCCGCCATCACCATCATTGTAACCATCGCACACACTGTCACTCTTATCATCAGAAACATCATCATCATCATCACTTCAGGACAAACATGATTAAACAAACACGCCACAAAAAGAACCACAATAACATGACAAGACAAAGACACCCTGACTAATAATAAAACACCAAGCCAGGCCCACAGGTAAAAATATGACGGAACAAATAATTGCACAGACAAAACACATCACAAACACTTTCAGGCACAAACAAAACACAGACACAAACACTACACACACCACAAAAATTTCAGACACAAGCAAAACACAAACAAAAAACACCACAAACAATGTCAGACACAAACATACAAACACTACACACACCACCGACACTAAAATACATAAAAAAAAGCAACGACAAACACTAAACACGCCACAAGCACTAAAACACACAAATAAATACGGGCAAACATCAAATACACCCCGGACACTGAAACACACAAAAAACACAGACAGGCAAGCAGAGAGAGACAACCCTTTCCCTCCCCGCCCCACCCCCCTTCCAAACTTCTGACAGAACGAAATATTAACAGGACGAAAACTCCAGCTCAACTCTTCCATGCCCACGTCATATCCATTTCATTAGGCCACATGAACTTCACAAACACCCCCTCCCCCCCTCCCTCTCCCCCTGTTTTAAAATTCACAACACAATCGGCTGAATTTAATCTATGCCACCTCCTCCCCTCCCCCCACTCCCTGCGTGGCGGTGCAGGGGGAAAAGTTTCTGAAGGGGAGGGGATGGGAGGGGAGATGTGGGGGAAGTGGAGGCAAAAGTTCGGTGGGGGGGGAGAGGTGACAATGTTAGAGGAGGGAAGGGATGATGTGAAAGGGGGAAGGGATGATGGGGGAGGACAGGAGAGGTGAAGGGAGAGGGAAGTGGAAGCAAAAGTTCGGTGGGGGTGAGAAGGGATGATGTGAAGGGAGGAGAGGATGATATGAGGAGTGGGGTGATGTGGACATGGGGAGGAGGAGGAGAAGAAGGGAAAGAGGAGAGGGGAGGGAAATGGAAAGGAGTAAAGTAGTGTGGAGACAAAAGCTGGGGGTGGTGAGAGGAGAAGGGATGATGTGAAGGGAGGGAAAACTGGGGAATGGGGGAGGGGGATTAGGACGGAGAGGGGGAGGAGTGCATGAAGTGAGGCTGAAGGTAAAGTGTGAAGGGGGGGGGGTTGAGGGAGTGGGAGTGCGGAGAAAAGGTTGGGAAAAAAGAGGGAGGGGAGGCAGGACGGGGAAGGTGTTACTGGAGGACAGTGGGAGGAAAAGGGGGAGGGGGGGAGAAAGAGAGATGGGGTGAAGGACGCAGGGGAGGGGGGACGTGAGGGTGGGATGTAGTGGATTTATGACCCTCCTGTTACCCAAGCTGACGGAAGCGGGATGAAGTGTGGGGGGTACCCTTGGCCACGACACTTTATACATCACACATCTAAACCCTTCACTACCATTACCTGTTTCTTGTTCTAGTCTTGCTACCCCCTCATGGTTATATTTATATCAGTGGGATAATGTCTGGGGATATCACTGGTTATAAAACACCGTTAAAAAAAAAGGCAGAAGTTAAAGAAAAATATTGACAACAGACACCTTCATTATCATTCACGTTTTATATATTCTCCTCCGCGACTTTATTCAGCTTATGATGGACCCAAACAAATAAAGGAGAGGGTTCTTAAATGGAGAGTGGGGCGGCCCAAAACTTGTCTGACACATTATTTGACATACATTCTAAGGCTCACAGATTACACAGATCATCATATTCATGGCAAGATTAATCCAGGGCAGGAGCAGACCCAGCTCTTGGTACCATGCAAGCCATATCTCACCGCGCTGGCTTGCTGTGGCTTAGTCGTACAGCCTAGGTATTGCGTTTGCTGTGTGTGCACGTATCATACACATATTTCAACCAGTGAATGTGGAGATTTCACTCACCGAAACAAAACCGTCTGATGTTAGCCTAATTGTAGTACCTAAAAACATGTACTGTATACGGGTATACGATATAAATGTGGTATGTATAATAAACATATATTGTCACCCTCATAAAGAAACTGCCTAAGTCATTTTTCGGCGATTTCTGGATTTTTGCCTAAATCAATTCATCACGTGGCGCACCTATTGGTATAGCTGCCTTTGCCAGGACAAGGGTGCGAGTGGTCTAAAATGCGCCTCAAGTTTCTGCTTAAGCCACTGAAAATTAAGAAAATGAGACAGGTTACTTTCGATTTCCCGAAAAGTAGAAAAAATGACTTAGGCAGTTTCTTTATGAGGGTGACGATAAATAAATAAATAAATATATATATATATATATATATATATATATATATATATATATATATATATATATATAAAGAGAGAGAGAGGGAGAGAGAGAGAATAAAGCCAGTACAGTATAACAACAACGGCAGCAGAGCAGGGTATGATACTGTATTCTCCCTCTCTCAGCATAAAACAACCAACGAGGCTGCAGGGTAACAGTGTGTGTGGGCAACCACGCAGAAAGGCCAACAAAACACACACAGCACCAGTGACGAGAGGACACAATAAAAGTAATCCATTCCCTGACACACACACACACACACACACACACACACACACACACACACACACACACACACACACACACACACACACACACACACACACACACACACACACACACACACACACACACACACACACACACACACACAGCCACATATGCATTTACCAGAACCAATCAAGATACCCCGAAAATAATTGAGGTACCGTAGCATCGTCACGCCTCTCCCCGTTTTCTAAGTGATTTTTCATTTCAGTGAGTTTGATATTATTTTTTTTTTTTAGCTCATTTCACGTGACCTCCTGCCTGTGTTAATGAACGGACTGTCAATGAGCCTCGCTTTTTTTTTTTTTATCAGTATGTATCGTCATTAGGGGTTGTGTGTGTGTGTGTGTGTGTGTGTGTGTGTGTGTGTGTGTGTGTGTGTGTGTGTGTGTGTGTGTGTGTGTGTGTGTGTGTGTGTGTGTGTGTGTGTGTGTGTGTGTGTGTGTGT
>NC_137051.1:20839200-20871700 GCF_032717465.1 Coenobita brevimanus
TGAATAGGTAAACATACACAGTGAACAGGTAAACGTAGTAAACAGGTGAAGAGTGGACAAGTAAAGAGTAAACAGGTGGGCAGTGAAAAGGTAAACGGAGTAAACTGAGGGAAGAGAACCATAAACCAAGAGTGTAAAAGTAAACATGTAAAAGGTAAACAAGAAAACAGGTAAACACAGCAAATGGGGCGAAGGAGCGGTGTTGAAAGTGAAAAAAAAAAATCAGCTCAAAATATCAAAAGTAAAACAGACGGAGAACTGACAAACAAGTGAAAGTACGAAATCAAAAAACAGAGAACTGACAAAAAATGAGACTCGATTAAGAGAAAAAAAAAGGAACACAAACAAAGAATCTATCAGCAAAAGAGAAAAGGTAAAAAGGTAACTAGAAAACTAATAAACTTATCACATTGTAGCAAAAACAGTCAAACACGAGAAGGAAGAAAAAAGAAATTACAGAAAAAGACATACAAAACAAAATTAAAACGCCCTTCACTATTACCATCAAAACAAAATAAACTCAAAACAAATCTTAAATAACCCCAAAATCCCAAAGTGGAGCAATATACTTAGAAAACAAAGCAAAACCAAGCGGCAGAACATTAGAAATATAAATCAGAAAACAAAATAAAGAAAACAAACAAGTACCTCAACTAACCCCAACCTGAACGAACCCTGAATATAAAAAAAAAAGGTAAGAAATTTTTTAAAAGCAACGTAAGATGAGCAAAAACAAGTAAGCATGGGAAATATCAATAAACCTAACTAACCCTAAAAATATCCCAATAATAAACCATACCCCCAACGAACCCCTTCAAACTTCGCCCCTCCCCCCCCCCAAAAAAAAAAAAAAAACAGCATCGGTAGTGTAAAAAAAAGAAAGAGAGTCATCAAAATCCTTGGACAATTAGCACCAAACTGAGGAAATCTTTAACACAGTATCCTCCCACTCTCCAAACATTAATTATCCCTAAAATACCTTTCAGATTCCCCCAACTGCTAGACAGTATCCAGGATCAGTACAAACAAACGTAAAAACAACAGCTGAGCAACGGAGAGCGTGAAGGAGAAAAGGCAAACAGTGAGGATACCCAGAAATAGCAAGCCTTTGGGATCCACCAGCAACCTCAAAAAAAGAAAGAAAAAAAAATCCTTCACTAATACTCCCGACTTCCCCCAGAGCAAGAAAATTCCCAGAACCAGCACACACAAAAGCAAAAACATCAGCTGAGCATCGGGGGCATAAAACAAGATAGACAGACGGGACACAGGGAAATAGCAGGTCTTTTGGATCCTCTAGCAATCCCCCCTCCCCGCAAAAAAAATTAATAAGTAAATAATACTCAAACTTCCCCTACAGCGAGAAAATACCCAAAACCAGCCCAAACAAAGGCTAAAAAACAACAGCTAAGCACCGGAAGAAGGTGTGAAGAAGTGGCAAACAGAGAGGGGAAGGTGGCTGGCTTCAGAGACCCCAGAATGAAGCAGTGTTGTTGACAGTGACTGCCGGAGGGGGAAAGGGGAAAGGAAAGGGGGCGGGGGGGGTGTGGGGGTGGACAGGGGAAGGGGTGTGGGTGGGGGTGGGGGTAGGGGTGGGTTAGTGAGGGAGGGGCCGTAAACAACTCAAGTTTTATGTTGGAGTCGTGTTCCGCATCTGAAACGTGGCATCTTAACTCCAAGACCCGTGAAAATATATTCGTATTGTTGTCTCCACGGCTGCTGGATGGCCGTGTTGTACATTTAGAGAAAGTGAGATAGTGAAAGTAAGACAGACAGGAAATGAGAGACAGAAACTGACAGCGAAACGTGAGAAAGTGACAGTGCGACAGACGAGAAACGAGAGGCTAAGAAAATAACAGTGAAACACGATAAGTGAAAGAGACAGACAGAAAGCGTGTGACGGACAGAAACTGACAATGAAACGTGAGACGACGTGAAAGTGAGACAGACGGAAAACGAGAAACAGACAGAAAGTGACAGTGAAAAGTGAGAGTGAGACAAAAATGGGAGACAAAAAATATACAAAGAACAAGAGTGAGTAAATAAACCGACAAAAAATAATACTGTACAGAGAAATTGACGTCAAACATTAAAAGTAAAAACAGGATAAAGAAAGACAATGAGAAAACAGAAAGAAAAAAATGACAAGAAAAAAGTAGGATAAAGAGAACAGGCACGTAGAGAAAGTGGTTTAGAGTACAGAGAAACACACGAGGGAAAAGAAAAAAACATTAAAGAGGAAAGACTGACAAGTGAGCAAGAGTAGGAAAAAAAGAAAAATAACACACATAAGCAACGACAGAAAAAAAAAAAATAGAGAGAAGACAGACAAGCAGACTGATCGAGAGAGCAGAAAGGGAGACAGAAAAAAATAAAAAGGATTCACTGGTTTGATTGTTGTTGTCGCGGGGAGTAAAACAACATCACCGCGTCGGCCACAAAGCTGACTCTCCCTTTCAGCTTTATATATTCCTACCTGGGACGACCAAAGGCAAGGAAACTCATAGCGATTCCTCTGTTGCTGCCGTGGATAAAATATTTCTTTCCAGGCGTAGCAGGAGGAGGCAGGAGGGAAGATTTTTAGATATCTGAGTACACAAGGAACGGGAGAGAAGAGGGAGAGGCGGGAGAGAAGAGGGAGAGGCAGGAGAAACGAAACTGAGATTGGAGAAAAGGAGAGACGGGTTAGAGACAGAAGAGGTGATACACAAGGAGCGACAAAGGAGAAGGAAATATCAAAAGAAGAGTAGGAGGAAGGGGAACTCAAAGAAATCCTACGTGAAGAAGAAAGGAGAGAGATTCTACGTACACAAGAAACAAGAGAGGAGAAATAAGTCTGAAAAAAATATCAGACACCCTACGTAAACACGAAACAGAAGAAAAGACGAAGAGAGAAAGAGAAAGAAAAAAAGACAGCGAGTGAGGGGGAGAGGAAGAAATCACATCCCGTCCGTTGAAAAGGCCAGCAGGAGGAGGAGGTGAGACGATCAAGGAAAAAAAAAAAAACATTACGTCGAATAACTCCAACCCGGGAAGCGTCTCCGAATTCTCTAATACGTCCCGAGCAAATCAACACCTGCACACGGAGGGAATCCCAGAGGAGGAGGCAGAGGCAGAGGCAGGCTGGAGGAGAGAACGGTGATGAAGCGATGATCATCCCTTGTGTAAAGAGAAGGAGATTGCAGTCTGTTTGACCCTGCCGCGGAGCCATCAGGACCGAGTAAACAGAGAGGCCGAGACGCGTAGGAGACGAAGACGAGGAGGGCTGGTTGGAGGGAGAAGGATAGAGGAAGGAGGGGGAGAGACAGAGAGAGAGAGAGCCACATTATCCCAAACCTCCCAGGTATTTCGAGGTGCAGGGGTGAGAGGGGTGGTGCAGGGGTAGGGGAAGAGGTGTGGAGGTAGAAGACGAAGGGTAGAAGGAGAAAACCAGACGAAGACGAGGGCCGTGGGGGACAGAACGGGAGACAGCGAGACAGCCACGTTATCCCAACCCTCCTTGGTATTTCGAGAAGGATGTGATCGCAGTTTAGACCATGGCAGGCGACCAAGACACAGGGCGACGTGAGCGAACTTTGCCAAAGGAGAAAGTTAGCTGGGAGGAGTGTGAGGCAAAATGGAGAGAGTCTAGCAGGGGGCTGGTAGAGAGAGAAGGCATGCTGGAGGAGCAGGAGGAGGAGAAGGGAATGCTCTTGGGAAACGGAGTGGCGAGGAGGAGGAGCAGGAGAAGGAGGAGGAGCATACTCGAGGTGGAGCAATGCAGGGAAGGCATGTGCGGAGGTGGAAGAGGTAAGCTGATTAAGGAGGAGAATGATGAAGACATACTCGTGACTACAGGGAAGGAGGAAGGTGAGAGGGAGGAAGCAAGAAGGGTGAAAGGACAGGTGGAGGCAACAAGAGGGATGAACGGAGAGAGAGATGCAACAGAAGACTATAAACAGAACGCTGAGACATATACAACCGAACAGATGGAAAGAACGGGGGAGGTAACGGGAAGGAAAGAGAGTAAGGAGAGGGAGGCAACAGGAAAGATGACGAAGGCAGGAGAAGCGGAGGAAACAAGAAGAATGCAGGAAGAAACACAAGTAAAGAAGGAGGCAGAGACGGAGAGAACAGGAGAAAATACGGAAGTAGAGATGACGAAGGGAACAGGATGGATGCAGATCAGAGAGACCGGAGGAAAGCGGACGGTAGAGACGGAGGTAAGGGCGTCGAGGTGTCTCCCGATTGCCTGCCGGAATTCAGCGACGGGATCGGAACTTTTCTGGCGAGTCGGGGGCGGCGGCCGAAACGAGACAGTAATGGAGGCAAACTTGAGTCTCGGATGCATCAAGTTGGAAGGGGCGAGAGGGGGCAGGGGTAACTTCAAGTCCTTGCCTCCACCACTGGGACTCCCGCGGGATGTGAGGGGAGAGTCCAGAAGAGTCAGTCCGAACCTTCTGATTGATACCGACAGTGGCCGTCACGAAAATGGCCTCCTGTCGAACTTACCCAAACAATTCCGGAAAGAAGGTGGCGCGATGACGTCATCTGTTTACACCACCTCTAGGACTGAAGGCCAGGCTATGATGTCACAGAACCACGACCACTGCTGCCGAACCACTCACACCAAACCTGACCAAATCATACAGACCATATCGGACAACCAGATCACCAGAGGGACCAGCAACAACAATCACTCCCATCTCACAGACCAAACCACAGATCACACAGACAGCAAGACCATCCCAGGACTACCTGCGTTTAAGAGTGCAAGTGGAGGCTGTGTTAAAAAGGCGTCTTCATGTTGGCGGTGGCGGCTGACTATGCTGCTGACACTGCTGGTCCCTGTCCTCGCATTGCCCGACACAGGTAAGAAATTAATTCACCTTTGTTTATTACTGAACCTCATCCGTCAGAATGATCTCTTCCAAGGCGAACGAAATCTCACACAGTATACAGTAAGCCAGGAGGGAAAACGATGATTTTCAACTTCACTGCTTACTTAAAAGGTGAATGGTTTCGGGAAGTATTAGATTAATGAAGATTAAAATCCGCGCATAAAAACACTGAATAATATTTTCCATATGTTTCATGAAAGACAAATATCGGGAAGCTGGGAAATCTACCTTTTAGAAAACAATGAAGTGGAGCATCATAGTTTTCCTCCTTGCCCCTTTTGGTCCATTATGATACACTAAAGGTAAATCAATTCCAGTTAGGTGCTATTCTGCAGGGAAAAGATCATAGCTCTAATTCAGGCTACAACTAAGTGGAATTCAATCAAAACTACAAGCGTAAAAATGAATATAAATACCCTCACAGAGGCTATACGCTTTCACACAAACACACACACACACACACACACACACACACACACACACACACACATACAAATACGTACACAACTGTGAGTCCGACTTGATGACAAAATGGGAACAGAAGATAACGCCGATGTGTGTGTGTGTGTGTGTGTGTGTGTGTGTGTGTGTGTGTGTGTGTGTGTGTGTGTGTGTGTGTGTGTGTGTGTGTGTGTGTGTGTGTGTGTGTGTGTGTGTGTGTGTGTGTGTGTGTGTGTGTGTGTGTGTGTGTGTGTGCTGTGGATGTTTGGGTCTCAGCTTACCGAGATTAACTGTG
Organism: Coenobita brevimanus; assembly: GCF_032717465.1. Classification (NCBI taxonomy): domain Eukaryota; kingdom Metazoa; phylum Arthropoda; class Malacostraca; order Decapoda; family Coenobitidae; genus Coenobita; species Coenobita brevimanus. The sequence goes on from NC_137051.1 coordinate 20,844,817, forward strand.
GCCTGATGTCTTTATTTCAGACTTTATTTTGAGCACGTTTAGTTCCTGTGTGTGTGTGTGTGTGTGTGTGTGTGTGTGTGTGTGTGTGTGTGTGTGTGTGTGTGTGTGTGTGTGTGTGTGTGTGTGTGTGTGTGTGTGTGTGTGTGTGTGTGTGTGTTTTAGCAATAATACACTAATAAAACAGTTCATCGTAAGGTTAATGCTGTTCAAACCCCGTCAGTACGAAACCAATGCCAAACTGAAAAAATCGTCTGAAAGTAGCCAGAATAAACCCTAATACAGACATCACCGTGCTGAAGGGGTTACTGAATACTACTTAACCCTCTCAGTACCAGACACCAATCCTAGGCTGAGTAAAACCGTCTGGAGGCAGCAAGAAGAAGTAAAAGGCAATTCGTCGATCGCGTGCCTCCGTCAACAGAGGGGATAATGAAATGGGTGTGGCGAGCAAAGGAATGAGTGGGATAGGCTGGAGATCTGATGGGTGTTCGGGCTATGCTGGAAAATATATCCTGTGAAAATGGGCATTGCAGGATTTTTGGCCTGAGTGCAGTAAAGGTTAATTTTCTTTTCGGCCAAAACGTTAACCTTTAGTTTAGCCAAAACGTAAACCGCAATTATTTGGCAAAAACATAACTCACTGTAAATCTTGGATTAAAACGTTAACAAAACCTAAATAACACTATAAGGACAAAAAATAAATCGTTAATATTTTTTTGACCGACACCTATGTCAATATTTATTTATTTATCCATTTACTTATTTATTATTCATTCCTTCACACATACATCTACCGGTACTTATTTTATTTTCAAATCGTTAATCAAAGCAGATGTCAACACAACTATAACAGCTTCTTCTGAGGTGAAAAAAATCAAATGACGCTAACTAGTATAAAGTACAAAGTTCATTGCTTAACGCAGGCTCAACGTTCATACATACAAACATGAAAGTTCACACACAACGTACGGTACTCTCACACATAAATATTGGACAAACACACAAGCACAGCTCCACACGCGCTCACAAACTCACACTCTTGTATACATATAGATCGTGTAAAAAAAAAAAAAGATAGCCTACATATGTACTGTCCATTTATAAATATCCACTCCCTCCACACCCCCTCCCACACACACAATGATCCCACCCCCCCAAACACAAATTCCATCACTCCACCCACACACCATTTTTCCTCCCCTCCACCCAATAAAAAAAAGAAAAAAGTAATCCCAAATCTGCAACGAAAAAAGTATACATATAAAACAACAGGCCATTAAACCCCCCAAACCCCCGCCACTGCAATTGAAAGAACTCAGAAAAAATCCCCCATCCCCCCCTAAAAAAATCAAGAGGCCCATAATACCAGCGAGTAGCAATCACATTTTTCCCGCATCGAGTGGAGATGAAAAAAGAAAAAAAAAAAAAAAAAAAAAAGGAATGTGTATTGAACTGTTATATACATTTCTTATACCCTGGTCCATGAAAATTAATTAGGATACACTTTTTGGAGGGAGGAGGGTTACGTGTGATGGATTTAGATTTTTGAAAAGCATACTGTATATCTGGCGCATTCTGATTTTTTTTCTTTTTCGTGACACCTTTCTTTTTAGTTTTTGAGTGTCGATAATCAGATGAGTTGAGAGGGAGAGAGTGATAATTATTTTGAGTTTTTTTTTTCTCGTTTACAGTTTATAACGGTAATATAATTGCTTTTCCGCACCTTTTTTTTTTCAGTCCTAATCTTAACTTTTTTTTTTTTTCATGAATTCTGCCGTTTTTGTTACCCAGTGTTCCTTAAGTGATTTTAATATTAACATTTATTTTTTCGTTTTCTTTCCTTTTTCGTTTACTTTAATAGTGTTAATATAACTGTTTACGTGTTTTCTTGTTCTGTTGCTACTGCTGACTTACTTTTTCAATCTCTTCAATCGTCTAGTTCTTTTTTTTTTTTTTTTTTTCTTTTTTTTTTTTGTGTCCGACTATGCGGATAGGCTTCACAGCCTGCTCTCAAGGCCCAGTAGTCCTCCTACATACCATACGCTTCTACATGTCACCACTTCGGCGCTAACACCCACCGTCCATATTGAATACATGCTAGGGCTGTCTCATACAGGACTGGTGTATTGGTATTAGCGGGGGTATTTTTACGACATGTCGGCTGATCTTCTGGTAGATCAGTAAAGTATGATTTTATGCAATATATTATTAGTATTATTTCTATTATTATTATTATTATTATCATTATTATTATTATTATTATTATTATTACTACTACTACTACTATTATTATTATTACTATTATTATTATTATTATAATTATCATTATTATTATTATCCATCCATCCATCCATCATCCAATCCTACATTGCCCCATGAGGAGCGTAGCAGCCCGGGGCTAGGCAGTTGGTCCATACATTTAAGATGAGAGTGACCAGCCTCACTCATCCCTGAGTGGCATTACATGAACAATCAACCCCAACCACCCCCTGGATATATTATTATTATTATTATTTTATAGCTACCTCCCGACGATTTTATTCAGCTTAGTGGAAGACATTGTTCTGGTCACAGAGGGCAGACTGCTTCCAACACTTCAGAATAAAAATCCCTTCATTGCTGAATAAAATCGTCTGAAAATGACCTGACTAAAGTGAAAAAGTCGTCGACTGGAGTGTGGTGATTCAGAGAAATATTTCCTTCTGAGACCAAAGCTGATTAATTCACTTCTTTACAAATATTACTATCTTTTGCTGTCAAATATTATCTTGCTTATGATTTTCCTTGTTCTCTTATGTGAACTATTAACCTACTTTTGAATGCTGTTGTCTTTCGGTGTCTAAAATGAACTTACTTTGCTTAGTAATAATGTCATATTTTACTGGATAATTTTAACTTGATAACTAATACTATCATTTTTTGCTGCCTTATTATTATTCTGCTTAATAATACTGCTACATTATGATGCCTGATATTCTCACTTTCCTTACTAATAATGCTATATTTTGGTGCCTATTACCTTACTCTGCTTACAAATCTGGCTATTACATGGTGCCTAATATTAACTTACATACGAATACTACTGACGCTTGTTGCTTAATTCTGACTTTAAAATACACACGCTTTCCCTAATCACAGAGGTTAAAAATAGGGCAGCTAAGTATGAGGCTTTTCCCACCTCGCAAAGCCACCAAAGCAGCCCTAACATTGACCAGCTAAAAATAACACCTTGCAAGACTGAAAAACATGTAAGTATATGAGAGAGAGAGAGAGAGAGAGAGAGAGAGAGAGAGAGAGAGAGAGAGGAAAATAAGGGATCCTCTCGATAAAAGTGTATATTCTGGTGGAGCGACGGGGTGAGAGGCTGACAAGATGGGTTTACAAATCGCTGGCCCACAAACCTCTCCCCCCCCTCTCTCTCTCTCTCTCTCACACACACACACACACACACACACACACACACACACACAAACGCAAAACACAATACACATTTACACATACAAAGACATTTTTACATTCACATTCTCTCTCTCTCTCTCTCTCTCTCTCTCGTGCTGAGCTGTCCCTCCTCCCTCCGTCTTGACAGGAACAGACAGAGTGCCAACCTTCCTGATCCCCCTCCCCCTCCTCTTCTCCCTCCCTCTATTCTCATCCTCTCCCTCTCCCCCTTCCCCTCTCCCTCCCTCTCCTTTTCTTTCCCTTTCTCTTCCTGTTCTTTCTTCCTTTTCCCTTCCTCTCCTCTTTCCTTTTCTTCTCTTCCTCTTACAGCTCTTCTTTACAAGTCTTGCCTTCCTTCTCCTTTCTTACCTTCTTTCTTTCTCTTCGTCTTCCTTCTTCCACATTTTTTCGTATCTTGTCCCTCTCACTCCCCCTTCCCCCCATCTTCTCCTATTATCTTTCCCTCTCCTTTTCCTTTCCCTTCCTCCACTTTCCAGTTCTTCCTTCCCCTCCACCCCCTCGTCCCACTTTTTTTTCTCTCTCCACTTTCTTATTTCCTTCCCTTCCTCTTCCCATGTCTTACTCCTATCCATTTCTTTCTTCTCTTTCTCTCCTCAACAGCTCACTCCCCTTCGCATTCTCCCTCCTTCCCTCTCATCCTACTCCCCTCTCTCCCTTCTCCCTTTCCCCCATTCCTCTCATTCTTTTCTTACTCCCCTCCCACTCATCTCTGCCTCTCCCTACCCCTTGTCCCTCATCATCACCTGTCCTCTTCCCCTTTGTCATCCCCCATCACCCCCCTTCCCCTCTCCTACCATTCACCCCTTCTCCCCTTCCACCGTTATAAAACTCTCCATCATCCCACACCCATCACTATCCCCTCTTCCCCACCCCAACTTCCCCCATCATGACCTGCCTTATCTCTTTCCCTCTCCCACCCTTCTTTCCTCCCCCTCCCTCTCCCCCCCCCCACACACATCTCAAACTCTCTCCTCATCCCAAACCCATCACTTCTCCTCATCCCCCTTCGCTTAACATGACCTGTCTTATCTCTCTCTCTCCCCTCCTCCTCCCCCTCACCCCAACCCCTTCCCCTCACCCCCCCTTTCCTGATTCCCCCCACGTCTGACAACTTTGCCGATTCAGTGAGTCTCGGAGCAATATGTAGCCTGTTTCTGTTGCTCCAAACTTTTTCACCACCGTTTTGTCGTTTCAATTTTCTTCCGTCCCCCCTCCCCTCTCTCCCCCGTTTTCTTTTTCTTTTTCTTTTTTCTTTTTTTGGTCCGTGTGGTGGATGTTTGTTTTTCCAGGCATTGAGGGGGATTCACGATTGTTTGGGTTTTTGATTGACGCTTTTAAAACCCGCCTGATAGTGTATATATAGGTTTTCTGCTTTTTTCCCCGACCAGGTTTCTCGTTGTGTGTGTGTGTGTGTGTGTGTGTGTGTGTGTGTGTGTGTGTGTGTGTGTGTGTGTGTGTGTGTGTGTGTGTGTGTGATTAGATGGATACTCTTTTATTTCTGACTCACCATTTTTTTGTCTTTTGTATTCGGCACTGTTCTACTTCTTGACAAAAAGTATGACAGAGACGAAAATATTTGTCAGAGCCACTGCAAAGTTTGTGGCTGAGGTAGAGCACGTTTCCCGCAGCTCACTCAATTCTCCCACGGTCATACCAAATTTCCCACGGTCATACCAAAGTTCCCACGGCCATACCAAAGTCCCCACGGTCATACCAAATTTTCCACGGTCCTACCAAAGTTCCTACCGTCATACCAAAGTTCCCACGGTCATACCAAAGTCCCCACGGCCATACCTCAGCTCCTCAATCTTATACCAAAATCTCCAACCCTGCCAAATTACAGTTTCCACAATTGGACAAAAAATTAACAAAGCATGGCTCAAAATTAAAGGCATCTAAATTCATAAACAAATACGAGAGTATTTGGCCAATAAATAAAGTAATATTAGTAAACAGCAAAGGCCAAACGATCTAGTAATTTAAGGGCAGTAGGTCTGTGTGGTCTATGAATCTATATATGTGTGTACCTCTCTCTCTCTCTCTCTCTCTCTCTCTCTCTCTCTCTCTCTCTCTCTCTCTCACTTTTCTGTCAGTCACTTGCTCTCTTTCTTCCCCTCTCTTTCGTTCGCTTTGTTTCTCTCCATTATACTCTCGTTCACTTTTTTCTCTTTCGCTCACTTACCTTCACTCCCTCCCGTTTTCCTTTTTTCATTCGCGTTCTATCTTTCACTCGCTTTCTTTCTTCTCTGTTTGCTTACTTTCTTTTCTCTCTCACTTCTTTAACCTTTTTCTTTCCGCTCCTTTCTCTCATATTCCTTCCTAATTCTGTTCCTGTTTTTTTTTTTTTCTTCATTGCGTTGCGCTCTCTCTCTCTCTCTCTCTCTCTCTCTCTCTCTCTCTCTCTCTCAAGTGCAGACAACGCGGGAATACGAAACATGGAGGAAAAAGGAGTCGTCCCTAGGGAGAGAGAGAGAGAGAGAGAGAGAGAAAATGACAATGATAAACAGATCAATAAAAGAGCGAGAAGAATGCAAGTAGCAAAAATAAGACTGATAAAAGAGAGGATTGAGACGGATGAGAGAGATAATGAATGAAGAAGAGAGAGACTGAGAAGAGGAGAGAGAAGAAAAGAGAAACTGAAGAGAGAAGAAAAGAGGGACTAAGAAGAAGAGAGCGAAGGACAGAGAAACTGATGAGAAAGAAGAAAAGAGAAATTGAGAACAGGAGAGAGAAGAAAAGAGAAGCTGAGAACAGGAGAAAGAAGAAAAGAGAAATTGAGAACAGGAGAGAGAAGAAAAGAGAAATTGAGGAGACAGAAGAGAAACTGAGGAGAGAGAAGAAAAATAATACTAAGAAGAGGAAAAAGAGGAAAAGAGAAACTGAGAAGAGGATAGAGAAGAAATGAGAGCCTTAGAAGAGGACAGACTTTATACCATAAAAAACAGTAGGAAAAGAGAGGAGGATTACAAAAGCATATACAGAGAAAAAGAGAAAATGAAGAGAAGGAGAAGAGAAGGGAAGAAGGAATGATGGGAATGGAGGGAAGAAGAAAAAGAGAACATAAGGGAACCATGAAATGAGGATGAGAATTGAAGGAAGAAGAATACGAGAGAGGAAGAAATATAAAGAAGAAGGAAGAAGAAAGGGGAAAGTAAGAGAAGGAGTAAGAAAGGAGTAAGAGAATGAAAGGAGGCTAAGAATAAGGAAGAAGAGGAAAAGTAAAGAGGACGAATGGGAGATGAGGAAAAGGGGGAAGAGAATGAAGAACTAAAGAATAAGGAAGAAACGACGGGGGTGGGGGAGGTGGAGGAGGAGGAGGAGGGTAGGAGAAGAAACTGGAGATGAAGTTATGCCTCCGGAAGATGAGAGGGAAGTATGGAAGGTGAGCAGGAGGGAAACGACACGAGAGGGGGAGGAAAAAAAAGACATGGAAGTACGAGGAATTTATGAGGAAAGAGAGAAATAAAGCTGGAGATGAGAATGAGAATGATACTGGAAAGAGGAAGAGAATGAAAAAGAAAAGTGAGGAAGCGAAGGACAAGGAAGACGAGAGGGAAGGAAAAATGGAGGGAAGAGAGGCAACATTAGAGATTCAGGAGACATGGAAAGGAAAAAATGAGAGAGAGAGAGAGAGAGAGAGAGAGAGAGAGAGAGAGAGAGAGAGAGAGACTGCTAGATTCCAGTATGTCATGAAGAGAGGAGTAAGTGGTCAAGAGCTTTTAAATAGGAAGGTAAAGTGTTATCACGCCGACGCGAGGAGGAGGAGGAGGATGACAGGGATTATATAGGAAAGCAAACAGCAACAGACCTTATGGTCCTTTCGAGGCTGCTTGTTACGGAGAAGACTATGACTATAAGATCTAACTCTACATGCTTGAGGATAAGGATAGTAAAGCAAGAAGGCTCCCCCCACCCCCAAACCCTACAGGAAAAAGTGAGAAAAACCACCATGCAGCATGGAAAAACTGACATGGAAATTTCACTGGAAATACTGGAAAAGGAAAAGTCACGTTCTATAATACTTTGTCTATAAGCTACCCGTCTGAGTAACCTGAAAGACAAAGTAATCAAATAAACTAACATTTACGGCATGATATTATAGATGGGTACACTGAGTTAATAGGGCATCTGAAGACATAACGTGGAAACTACACAATGCACAATGTGGATGTTTAGGGGTGGTGCGGCAGCCTTGCCTGGCGCTTTTAAGGTAGGCAGCAGTTAATCAGACCCTAGCTCCGTTCACTCCACTGAGACGAGGAACTCTCCTGTCTGGGGCAAGTACACTAGTCTCATCCTGAAGCAGTGACCCCTGGTACATTAAAAAAATCCCGATGGTGGTCACTTGTCTAACAGGGACCCTCAGTGATCCACAGCCCATCACAGGTCGAAAGTAAGAGTAGTGACCGTTAACTCAGGGCAATCTGTGCAGATCCTATTCTGTGCTTATATAACTTTCTTTGCACTGGGAAATTGAAAAATATATAAGACGGGACATCTTATAGACAAAAGGGGACTGCACAGTGCACAGAGTGGCTGTTTAGGGGTGATGCGGCAGCTTTGCCTGGCGCTTTTTAGGTAGGCAGCAGTCAATCAGGCCCTAGCTCCGTTCACTCCACTGAGACAAGGAACTCTCCCATGTGGGACAAATACACAAGTTTCCTTCTGAAGCAGTGACCCCTGGTACATTAAAAAAATCCCGATGGTGGTCACTTGGCTAACAGGGACCCTCAGTGATCCACAGCCCATCACAGGTCGAAAGTAAGAGTAGTGACCGTTAACTCAGGGTTATCAGTGCATATCCTAATCTGTGCTTATGTTACTTTATTTGCACTGAATACATTGAAAAATATATAATGACGTGAAGCTATGTACAGGTACGTTGTTTACAGGGTGTCTTGTAGACAAAAGGGGAATGAACTTACACGTTGCTATAAAAGCAAGTTACTCGGACAGAAAAAGAGTCAGCTGAGAATTCTCATGCAAATACTTGTCCATTTTGTTTTTGAATGTCTTAATTGAGATACAGTTCACGGTATCTCAGGGTAATCTGTTCCAGATATTTACAACTTTTTTTGAAGAAGAAGTATTTTGCGTCATGGTATTGGAAACGCTTTCCCATAATTTTACAGCCATTACTCCTGGTTTGACTCGACCGGTCTATATCAAAATACTTATTCATGTCTAAGTTGTCATATCCCTTAACGATTTTGAAGGAGGAGGAGGAGGAGGACGAGGACGAGGAGGAAAAGGAAGAGGAGGGGGAGGAGGAGGAAATGGAGGAGGGGGAGGAGGAGGAAATGAAGGAGGAGGAGGAGGAGGAGGAGGAAATGGAGGAGGAGGAGGAGCAGGAGCAGGAGGAGGAGCAGAAGCGAGAAAAGTGAGCAAAGTCGAGATTTTTTTACTTCTGAATCCGGCGTATGATATCAGAAAAGAGAGAGAACAGAAGAGACGAAAGAAAAAAAAAAAGGAGGGGGGGAAAGAAAAGAGGCGAAACGAGGTGAAAGTAATGGAAAGAGAATATGAGAAAGCAAATAGAGAGGAGGAAAAGGAAGAGAAAGAGAGAAGTGAGAAAGTAAATAAAGTGTAGGAGCGAGCCCTTTGCTTCCATAATGGAGATGAGAGGGAGTCGTCAACAGTTTTACATATCAGGGTAAAGTATTCTGCCTCCATCAACGAGGAGGAGGAGGAGGACGACGACGACGACGAGGAGGAAGAGGAGGAGGAGGAGGAAGAAGACTAAAGGGAGATAAAGAAAAGATAACAAAAGGAAAATTATACTGAAGTGAGTGGAAAGAGGAGAGACCAATAAGTGATACGGCAATAAGCAGAAAAAACTGGATGATGAGAAATGGAGGAGGACGAGAAGGAGGAGGAGGATAAAGAAAAAAAAATAAGGAAGACGAGTGTGTTTAAGAAGGAAAGATAAAAATGATAAGAAGATGTAACATGGAGGAGGAGGAGGAAGACAGGGAGACAAATTACAGACAAGAAAAAACTGGGGGGAAAGGAAAAACGAAGTGTGAGAGAGAGAAAAATCAGGAACACGAGGCAGAGGAGGAGACGCAGGACAGGAGATGTGAAAGGAGGAGGAGGAGGAGAGGGAAAGAACTGGGAGAGGAACAAGAAAGGAAGGAGGAGTGGAGGAAAAGTGAGAGAACAAAGAAAATAGTAAAAGAAGAAACAAATGAAATATGTTGAATGATAAAGAAAAAACTATATGATAAATTTGCAGGATATCGGGAAGACACACCAAACAACACCAAATGCAAAGAAAAAAGAAAAGCGACCTAAAACAGACCCTGAAACACACATAAAAGGACCACACAGAAACCCAACAACACATGATTTTAAAAGATAATGAGTCCAAAAGAACGAACATGAAACGGAGGCAAGATAAGAGATAACAAGAGAATAAACATCAGAGAACGGGTCCCGCCCCAAGATGCCAAACAACAGACAAAAAAACACCAATACAACAACTATCCATCTATCTACCTATCCATCATAACGACGTATACAGAACACGAGCAAAGCCAACCACGATAATGAGTAATAAAAACACGAGAATAAACAAAGAAATAATAAAAACATAATAACACCCACCAATTAAGCCACACAAGACCCAAGAAAAAAAAAAAAGACCCAAACACGAAAACAAACGATACCAAGAGAGAGAGACGCCACCACAGGCAAACATACAATAGCCTGCTGCGTCACTCATTCATGCACTCCTGCGCGCTATTCATCTCTTACTGGGTCGTCAGCCATTCACGTCCCCCGGCTCAGACAATCAGGCAAGACAATCAGAACGGAGGGACAGGGAGTGGGGGGGCGTTCAAGGGTATTGGATTTTGTTATTGAGTCCTTCCATCCCACGACGTACAGCTGCGGACATAAATATTGATCAACCCCTTAACAAAGACTTTAAGGCAATGGACAATTGCTCATGCAACCCACTACTGCAATCTTTGGAACCTCCTCCTCCCCTCGGAAAAAATATTGATGTAATTTTTGGAACCTCCCTCCTCCCCTAAAAAAAAAACTGTGATGTAATCTCTGGACTCCAGTAAAACTACGCCTCTTTCAGCTGAAGAATATTAGCCAACAGAGGAACCTGAGGTGAAAAAAAAAATAGCGAAGTATTTTTGCGAAATAATATCCAAACACCACCCCTCAATTTAGATCTAAAATAACCATGTAACAAGGGCAAAGAGTAGCAAAAGTGGATGTAATATTCGCCAAACCAAGGTGCCCTACAGTAGGCGGCACATTACTGGGTGGTCCACGATAAAAACACTATAGCGCGTTTTTTTTTTTTCTGATGAAGATTCCTAACCCCTGTGCAGGACAGTTCATGGCCAAATGTAGCCAGGCTAATGGGAAAATCTGACTAGTAACCAAGGCGACGTATTCCTACCTCGTGACTGTGACTCATCAAATTCCATGCAACCACGATTTAGTATATGAGTTGTGGGAGTGGCCTAATCCCATCAGATGAATACAAACCGACTATTGTAACTAGTCGGATGGTATTTTGTGTGCTCAGGGGAAGGCTCAAAATTTGTGTGGGCGTGGGTGCGACTGAGGGAGAAGGAAATTAATAAATGATCCAGAGCAGTCAATGATAACGTTGACTGGGCCGTCCCTGCAATACACAAGAAATCGCCTGGTGGAGTGGAAGAGGAGTGCCATATATGGACCACCCTGCATATCCTACCAATGTTCCAACCACCAAATTTCGACACCAAACCTTAAATAACCATGGACGGAAGCGCAATGAGAAGTAAAACTAGGAGAACATTAGCCAAGCTCAAATTCCTCATTCTACACAGAATAGTATATCCCACTCCCGCCTCAGCCACTGATCTCGGATTTATACCCAAAATAATCAAGGCCGGCGTAGCATCATAAAAAGTCGTGAGTAAACCCAGTGTTAATTGAACGGCCTTGTTGCAGTAATCCATTTTTTTTAAAGCCTCTCAGGAGCTTTGAATAAAGTCAGGAAGCAGCATAACTAAAGCATTTCAATTTACAGTTAAGGTGGTCATTTTTTTTTTCTTTATTTGGATGAGAGGTTTATACATTCTGTTTACAGATTATTTTATTCAGGTCAGGAAACAGTTTTCAAAATGGAGGAGTTTAATACGATCATCAGTAAGCATTAGAGTGTTTGGAATACTGAGCTAAATAAGGGCGTCTAGTAGTAGCAATGAAAGAAAAAGTCACCGTAATCAAGAGACAAATTTAGAATGATTACGAACTAGACGCTTCCCTACCTTTATATTAATCCTTTCACTAACTCTGGCGTTGTTTTTTGATCTGCACATTTTGCTCTGTAAATGCCAAACGCCTAATCCCGGAGTTCATCAAGGGGGATCAAGGCAAAAAGAAGTCTTACAGCTCTTCCATCACTACTCATCTCCACGCCCGCCTGCCACTCCAAACCACTCGCCATCATGTAGCTGCTACTTCTAGTCTTTCCATCTCGTTTTTTAAGGCCCTACATTTATCCTTTTCATCCCGAGAACGTCTTTCTGAAGTTTATTCTTACAGGTATCAGACGATTTTATTTAGCGTAGAAGTGCACCCTAGCAGTGAATGATTGCATGAAGACTACCTAACCCATTCTAGCATCCTTCCTAACCCACCGTGTTATATAGCCTATAATCGTCCGGAGGTGGCCACGACTAAAAGAAAAATATGTTATACTTTCGACGAGGTTAAGCCTAAGATCCATTTCAGAGAGACCGGTCAGTAGGCGAATGAATCTCGACAGCAGGTCATGCAAACAATGGACAGAGTCGGTGCAGAGAAGAGTAAAAAAATAAAATAAAAATACAGTAAAGTTACTATGTCATGGGAAGTGCCAATCAACCAACATGTTATCCAGTGCAGTGAATGAAACAAGAAATGAAAGAGGGAATAAAAACTGAGTGAATGAGTGAGTAAAATGGGAAGGAGAGAATGACTAAGGGACTGGATCAGCGAGTGGGTGGATGGATGGATGGATGAATGAGTCAGAGGGGGAGTTGGTCAGTAAATGAGTAGGAGTACGTGTGGACCAATGAATGAAAGGTGAGGAAGAAATGAGGAGAGCCAAAGCGAGAAGACAATTCTGGGTCAACGTGAGTCAACAAATGAGTAAATGAACCAGAAGAAAATAAAAGCGAAAAAGTAAAGAAAAGGACTTCTTTAGTGAGCGAGTAAAAAAGCGAGAAAGTGAGGTAGTGAGTGAGGCGGGTTGGGCGGGGCAAGTTCCTGTGTTAAATGAAACCCACTGGTCTAACCTGGTTATTCTTGATTCGCTCCCGCCTCCGCATTTCTCTCAGTCTGTATCGTCTATCTCAATCTATCTACGTTTCTGTCAACCCGTCTCTCTCTTTCTCTGTCTGTCTGTCTGTCTGTCTCTCTCTCTCTCTCTCTCTCTCTCTGCCCACGTCCGTTTCTGCATCTACCAATTTTCCACCGACTTATTTTTGTTTTAGTATGTCTTCCCGCCTCCACCTCTCTCTCTCTCCCTCCGGCTTTTCGTCTCTGTACGTGCCTGCATTTGTTGATCTGCCTCGTTACCTCTATGCCTGTCCGTCCGTGTAATAGATGTCTTTGTCTCTTCCTGTCTGCCTGTATCTCTGTCTCACCCTGTCTGTCTGTCTCTCTTTGTCTCTTCCTGTCTGTCGGTCTCTTTGTCTCTACCTATATTTTTCTCTCTGTGTTTCTGCCTCCGTCTATCTGTGTCTGTCAGTCAATATCTGTTATGTGTCTATTACTACCTGTCTACCTGTCCGTCGCCGTCTATGTCTATCTCTGTCAGTCAATACTCATATCTTTATTTCCTGCCTGTTTCTGTCTGTCTGTCTTTTCAAGTATGCCTGCCTTTGTGTCTGTCTCCGAGTTTTCTCTCTGACTAGATATGTAAGCCCTTTGTTTGGGAGGCAGTGTGTGTGTGTGTGTGTGTGTGTGTGTGTGTGTGTGTGTGTGTGTGTGTGTGTGTGTGTGTGTGTGTGTGTGTGTGTGTGTGTGTGTGTGTGTGTGTGTGTGTGTGTGTGTGTGTTTCTTCTCGCCTCCCTGATTGCCTGACTGCTAACTTATCCGCCCGTCTGTCTGTCTGTCAGTTTGTACCCACTCCCCCCACCCCCTACTACCTACTCAAGTCTTTCTCCATTTCCTCACCCCCTCTCTACCCCTTCCCTGTTCCTCCTCCCTGCCACCCCATTTATGTATCTCCCCTCACCTTACTCCCTCCTCCCTCTCTGCTACCCTAGTCGTGACCCCTCTTACAGAACCTTCTCCTGTCCCCTCCTTCTATTCATTCTCCTTCTCCATCTCCAGCCCCACCTCTCCTCCACCTCCAACCCCACCTCTCCTCCACCCCCACCTTTATGTTATTTCATTCCCTATCCTGCTCTTTTTCTGGTCCATTAAATTTTATCTCTAGCTGAGAGGTAGGATGGGATTGGAGTGTACTGGTGTTGTGATGAAGGGAGGTAGATTGAGGTGGTTTGGGCATATGGAGAGGATCGAGTATGATAACTGGGTGCAGAAAGTATGAAGAGATAAAGTTATGGGTAGGGTTGCGACAGGTAGACTGAAAAAGACCTGGGACGAGGTCACTGAGTGTGACCTCAGGGAAAAGGGACTGAACAGGGAAGCTGCCAGTGATCAAGCTGCATGTACAGCCGCCATGAGGTGACTAAGGCCGATGCATCCAAGCATGTTGGAGCCTTTAAAAACGAAACGAAACGAGTTACGCTACACTCTACACTCCCACTCTTAACTCACGCCAGACTGTTCCATCCTACGTCACTGCACCCTGTCCCCGCCCACCATCACCCATTGAACTTCATTCTGCCCTGACCTACCTCACCTTACTCCACTCTGTCACACCCTACCTCACCCCACCCTGCCCCCATTCTGCCTCGTTTACAGCCTCTTCTCAGTTCCACCCTACTCACCCTGACACATCCTCTTCCGCCCTGCCACACCCGCACTTTATCTCGCCCTCACTCTGTTGCAGAATCCTCCACACACCCTATGCTTCTCCATATCATCCTCGCCTTGCACTGCACCCTCTTCCATCTCGTAACATTTCAGTTTGTTCATTTAATGCCTTTTTTTTTTCTCTCTCCTTTTACCTTTCCCTTTCTTTCCAACTCTACCACATTCCAATTTAAACTATCACATTCCACTCTGCCCGGCCATACTTCGATCTGGTCTTATTTTACCCAATTCATTCTATTTTTATCATCCTTTTCCTTTCGCGTCCTACCACAACCCCACCCTGTCAACCTATCTTTAAAAAAAAAAAAAAAAAAAAAAAAAAACCGCTCCTCAACGCCTATCCTATCCTATTCAAATTAACCTCATTCTATCCTTCCTACTTCAGTCACACTGCAGGTACGACTTGTCGCAAACCTGAAAATCGCGAAACCAGTTCCCGACCACGGAGGTCTCCCAGCAGTCATGTCACGGATCGGCTAGCGGTGGTCGTCCAGTGTCCGTCCAGCGTCCGTCCAGTGGGCGGCCGAATGGCGACCATGGCCAGGTACACACAGGTCAAGACACCGACAGGTGGCCGACTGGTCGTCGGCAGGCCGCCGACAAACGGCGGCCAGTCCGCGTCCTGTCGCAGTTTAGACTATGACCACTAGACCGACACCAGCCATGGATTGGCCGGCGGCTGGTCTCGGTCCAGCCCACCACCTGTCGCTCGACCAATCGCCGGCTGGACGGCGGCCGGACTTCAACCACCACCACGGACAGGAAGCTTGTGGACGGCGGCCACCGCGACCCAGTCGTCGCCTTGATGGAGTGAAGACGATCACTGCACAGAGCAGGCAGCGACCGGCCTCCGTCCGGATAGCAACCACCGCTTAAGAATCAGGTGTCGCCGACCAATCGCAGTCCGTAAGCCGGCCAGACACAGTCCAGCCGCTCACCGGTCGGCTTCCGTGCCACGACATTGGTGGTCGCGGGGAGGTTTCTCGTGCAGCACGAAAGACCTCGCGACGATTTTTTGGTCACCATGGTGGCCTGCGGCTTGACCGAGACACATGAAGACCGGTCGTAAACTTCACCAAAACCACCCACGACCTGCAGGTCGCGGGTGGTTTGCGATAAGTCGTACCTGCAGTGTGACTGGGGCCGACTCGACCCTAACCCTCTCACACCCTTACCCTACTCCATTTTCACCCTGCCACACCCTCTAAATCGTCCATTATCTATATCCCACTCACCTTCGTCCTTTCCATCCCATCTCATTCTATTCCATCCTATTACATCCCTTACTCCCACCATCAATACCCCCCCCCAACTTACTCTTAATCCACCTATTACATCCCTTACTCCCACCATCAATACCCCCCCCAACTTACTCTTAATCCACCCCACACCCTCACCCCCCAGCCCATCCACCTCGCACCCCATCCTCTCACCCCTTTCCTTCCTCCCACTCTTTCCCTTTCCCCAATACCCTCCTCTCACTCACACTGTACCCTGATTCCTGACGTCGTTCCTTCGGTTTCACCTACATAATATGTGGCTCTTTCTTACTTGAGTCTTGAGACAAAGTAGAAAAAGGTAAGAAAAAAAGTTGTTAGAAAAAAAGTAACGATGTACCGGAGAGATGCGGGACGATATAAAGGGAAGCAGCAAACTAGGTTTCGCTTGAGTGTGAAAATTCTTCACTGTGAAATTCTTTATCATTATTGTTATTATTATTATTATTATTATAGCTTGGGTTGGTGGAGGGTTAGTGCCCCTCCCCATAAAACAAATAACTCAGAGCCAAATGGCCACCCCTTACGGGATTATGGCGTCTGGCAATAGATAGATAGATAAAACGAAACACCGTGTGTGTGTGTGTGTGTGTGTGTGTGCGAACAGTATAACAAATTCTTAATCACATCTGGACCATACTTGAAAGGGCTGAGGGTCAGATAAAAGTAGCTATTGCAAGTGATCTGACTGACAACATCAGGATAAAGCTCAAGGGTTATTTGAACAATATTGATCTAATTTCGACAAAATTTGGTGAAAAGGGCTGAGTGGCACTAAAGGGTGAATTGACTCCATTTTGAGAACAATCAGTCGAAGGTCAGGGTCACAGGGAAAAGTCAAATGTTCGGCCGTATATCTGAAAGTTTTGGTTCAATTTCGATTAAACCTGGTGGACAAGTTGAAGGCAAGACATGGTTGAAGTGATTCGATTTTGAGAACAAAGGGTCAAAAGTTACGGTCACAAGGTCTGGTCAATTTAATCGGTCTGATCCGATTTTGACCAAACTTGGTGAAAGGCTTGGGAATCAGGTAAAGATGAAAATTATTGTAGGAACAACAGCTCTAAAGTCGAGATCACTGGATAAGGAAAAAAGATCAGCCCGTGGACAAATCGCTGGGTGCAAAGTGCTCTAACTTTTTAGTCCCACTCTTGTGTTTATTTTCCTCTCATCATAAACCACCATTCCTTCCCATCCTCCGCCTCCCTGACTGCTGCCTGCCTGCCTGTGTTTGTGTGAATCTCCTGCGCTTGATCCCCTATTCCGTGTCAAACAGCATCTGGGCTCCTCTTCGCTCACGTATTGCTCGCTTCTACACCCACACACGTTTCCTCTCATACCTACCACTCTCCTACTCTTCTTGCTTCTCCCTCTTTCCCCTCTCTCTTCCAATCTCTTCTCTTCCTTTTCTTTCCCTTCCTTTCTCTTCCCTCTTCCCCCTCTCCCTTCTCCTCCACCCATTACTCTCCTCTCTCCTCCGCTCACACACATTTCACACATTCTGCCTCTTAATTACATTCATCCTACTCCCTACCTCTTCTGTTTCTTCCTCTCCTCCTCATACATTCCTATCTCATTTCTCCTCCCTCCCCATCTCTTCCATTACTTCCTTTCTCTTCCTCCGTCTTCACATCCCTCCCCCTCCCTTCTCCTCTCCCACTTCTTTCCTCTCTCCCTCCCCCTCCTCCACCCGTGTGTCGTCATTATTTTTGTCTAATCTCTTTAACTCTTTCGTCATAGCCCCCTTTCCACGGCATCGCCTCTCTCTCTCTCTCTCTCTCTCTCTCTCTCTCTCTCTCTCTCTCTCTCTCTCTCTCTCTCTCAATCTCTCTTTCTTTCTCCCCCAAGTTTTCCTGTTCAATCCTCTTACACTTATCCTTTCCTCCAATTCTCTTCTCTCCTCTCCATTCAATACTGCTTCTCACTATCTCCCTCTCTCGCAAGGTCTTCTCTTTCTTCTTCAGTTCTCTCTCTCTCTCTCTCTCTCTCACCTTCCCCTAACCTTAATCTCTATTCTAAGTTTCCCCCTCGTCCATTCTCCCCTCTCCCTTCCCTCCATCTCTCTCCCCAGTCCTCTCAAGCTTACGTCTCTCCCTTTTCACTCTTCCTCTGTCCTCCTGTCTCCCCCTTCTCACATTCTCAACCTCCCAGTCTTACTTCTCTTTCTCCTCCCCTCTCTCTCTCTCTTCCCTCCATCCCTTTCTTTATTCTCCATGCTCAACTTACGTCTCTCCCTTTTCCTTCATTCTCTCATTCCATCCATCCCTCTCTCATATCCTCATCCTTCGATTTAGTCTCAAATCTTACTGTCCTCTATCACCCTCTTCTTCCTTTCCTCTACTTTGTCTTAAATTTCTTCTCCCCCTCCTCCCTCCCACCTTCCTTTACTTCCTTCACTCTATTCCTCAGTCTCTTAATCTTCCCTCCCTCCACTTTCCCTCCTTGTCTCTCTTATCTTTTCTGCCCGCTTAAGTCTCTCCTTCCTACCTCAATCTCTCAATCTTTCCTCCCTCCCCCAAGCATCTATTCCTCCATATCTCTCCTCCTTCCCTTTCCCTTTTATAATCTCTCCTTTACTCCTTCTTCTCCATTCTTCTACCTCAGTCATTCGATCATATCTATCCCTCCCTCTCTCCCTCTTACATCTATCCTCCCTCCCTCAGTCTCCCAGTCTTCCCTCCGTCCCCCGTCTATTCCCTATCTTAGTCCGTCTCTCCCCTCCCCTCCTGCTTCTCTCCCTCTCCCTTCTGTCTTCCCTCAGTCTTTCCATCCCTTTTACGTCCCTCCTTCCTCCCTCAGTCTCTCAGTCTTCCTTCCGTCCCTCCCTCTCTAAGTCCTTACGTCTCTCCTCCTTTCCCTCAGTCCCTCCATCTTCCCTCCACCTCTCCGTGCCTCCATTCCCGGCAACAAAGACATTCCGAGCGACAAAGGGCGAGTAACAGTAAAGGTGTTTGCTTAATTATGGCCCGCTGCCGGATGGTGCTTCGAGTGAGGGTAGTGGTAATGGTGCTGCTTGTTGTACCTCCTCAGGCTGGATGGTTGGGGTGGTTGTATGGTAGTAGTGGTAATTGTGATGGTGGTAGGCGTGATTGTGATGGTGGTAGGGGTGGTTGTGATGGTGGTAGGGCCGACGGTGATGATGGTAGTGGTGGGAGTTGTTCATGGTGCTGGTTGATAAAGGTAGGTGTAATGATGGTAGTGGTGGTAGGTGTTGCAGTTCAAGGTGGTGTTGGCAGGGGTTGTTGTGATGGTGTAGTGGTTGTGGTGATCGGTGATGCTGATGGAAATACAGGTAGTTGTTGTAACTGATGATGGTAGTAATTTCTGGTGGTACTTCTTGTCTGAGTGAGTGTGGTGATGGTAGTGATAGTACTAGTGGTGGTAGTTGTGGTAGCTCATGATGGTGGTGGGTGGTGGTATGGTAATGGTGGTAGCTGTTGCAGATGGTGGTGGTAATGGTGATGATAGTTGCTGTAGCCTGTGGTGACTGGTGATGGTGGTGATCGATGGTGATAATTCGGGTGGTGTGGGTGGGGTTGGCTGCAGTGGTAGGATGATGGTTGTGGTAGATGATGTAGATGATGATGTTGCGGGGGGGGGCGACGATGGTGTGCTGATAGTTGTTGTCATTGATGAGATGGTACTTGTGGTGACTGGTATGGATGGTAGTTGTGGTGACAGGTGGGCATGGTACAGGTAGTTGTAATGACTGGTGAAGACAGTAGAATGTAATAATGGTAGTGATTATGGCAGGTAATGGAGTTAGGTGGGAATGACGAAGGTACGGCAATACTACAGGTGTTTGCTTAATCATACGGCTTCTCGAGCACAGGTAGATGGTGGTGGTGGCAGAGAATGGTAGTATGTGGTGGAGAATGGTGGTAGGTGGAGAACGGTGGTAGGTGGAGAATGGTGGTACGTGATGGTGGAGAATGGTGGTAGGTGGTGGAGAATGGTGGTAGGTGGTGGAGAATGGTGGTAGGTGATGGTGGAGAATGGTGGTAGGTGATGGAGGAGAAGGGTGGTAGGTGGTGGAGAATGGTGGTAGGTGATGGTGGAGAATGGTGGTAGGTGATGGTGGAGAATGGTGGTAGATGATGGTGGAGAATGGTGGTAGGTGATCGTGGAGAGTGGTTGTAGATTATGGTGAAGAATGGTGGTAGGTGGTGGCAGAGAATGGTAGTAGGTGGTGGAGAATGGTGGTAGGTGATGGTGAAGAATGGTGGTAGGTGGTGGAGAATGGTGGTAGGTGATGGTGGAGAATGGTGGTAGGTGGAGAATGGTGGTAGGTGATGGTGGAGAATGGTGGTAGATGATGGTGGAGAATGGTGGTAGGTGATGGTGGAGAATGGTGGTAGATGATGGTGGAGAATGGTGGTAGGTGGTGGAGAATGGTGGTAGGTGGTGGAGAATGGTGGTAGTTGTGGTGGAGAATGGTGGTGGTGGTGGTGGTGGAGAATGGTGGTAGGTGGTGGTGGAGAATGGTGGCAGGTGGTGGAGAATGGTGGTAGGAGGTGGAGAATGGTGGTAGGTGGTGGTGAATGGTGGTAGGTGATGGAGAACGGTGGTAGGTGGTGGAGAATGGCGGTAGGTGATGAAGAATTGTGATGGTGGTGGTGGAGAATGGTGGTAGGTGATGGAGAATGGTGGTAGGTGATGGAGAATGGTGGTAGGTGGTGGAGAATGGTGGTAGGTGGTGGAGAATGGTGGTAGGTGATGAAGAATGGTGGTAGGTGGTGGAGAATGGTGGTAGGTGGTGAAGAATGGTGGTGGTGGTGGAGAATGGTGGTAGGTGGTGGAGAATGGGGGTGTGATGGTTGCTAGGGATGGTGTCTGGTGAAGAGTATTGGTTGACGGTGGTGAGAGTGGTTGATAGTGACAGTTGGCATCGGCTATAGATGTGGTAGGTGGTGGTAGTGAGGGTGGTAGCAATGGTAGTGAGGTTGGTAGTGCTCATAGTTACTCCTACAGTTGGCAATGGTAGGGATGGTAAATGTGGTGTTTGGTGGAGGTGATGGTGATGGTGATGGTGAATGGTGATGGTGGCAGTGGTGATAACTGGTGGAGGTGATGAAGGTGGTTGTTGTGGTAGTTGGAAAGGGTGTAGGTGTAATGTAAGGGTAAGAATGGTGGCAGTGGTAGTTGGAGAGTGGTAGTGATGGTATTTTGTAGTTGTAGTAGTGAGAGGAGGTGGTGGTGGTAGTAATAGTAGTAGTAGTAGTAATAAGTAGTGGGTACAATGTCAGTAACAGCGGTTTTGATGGTGGTAGTTAAGATTCAGTATTTTGACAGCAGTGGCTTCAGTGATGGTAGTGGTAGTCGTTCCAGTTGTGGTAGTACCCTAGTGATTACGATGGTGGTAGTGGCAACAAGTTATGATAGCAGAATCTAGCAATTACAGAGGCAACAGTACGAATGAAAATGCAAATGGGACAAATGTTGGTAGATGGTGGTGGTAGCAATTTAGTAAAGGCAGAGACGGGATTGTGGTAGTTGGGGATAATGTCTGCAGAGAATGTTGGTAGTTAAGGCTAACGCTGTAAAGAGGTGGTAGCTGAGGATAATGTCTACAGAGAATGTTGGTAGTTGAGAATAATGTTTGTAGGGAATGGTGCTAGTTGGCTCAATACAAACGCTATGACGAAGATGCCGAATTTTAGGTGCCATGGAAGGCTTGACAAACACGTCTTCCTGTGCGATTTATTCTCTATACTACACCTTAACATTTTCTTGCGAATTAACTTTATTCTTTCCTAGTATCCACACACTCTGCCTCAGAAAACATTAAAGGGGACAGAAAAAATAAAAATATAGTACGCAAAATAAATCGCATAGGAAGAGGCGTTGCGATATCATCAAAGCCCCTTAGAATACGACCCTAACCCCTGTAGCACGAGGACTCAAAATCTATACTCTTGCTACCACCAGACGATTTTATTCAGCCTAAGAGAGCATCCTAGTAGTGAAAGGGTTAATGAAGGTTATATCTGATCCTTTAAGATTCCCAAGTTTCTCCTAAGCTGAATATAATCGTCTGGAGGTTGCAAGGGGAGAGAGAGAGAGAGAGAGAGAGAGAGAATATGATTTCTTCCTCCCCTACCCCTTTTGTTGGTAACCTGCCTGCTGTTATTTTTTCTCTGATTATCATTCTCTCTCTCTCTCTCTCTCTCTCTCTCTCTCTCTCTCTCTCTCTCTCTCTCTCTCTCTCTCTTCCTCCTCCTCCTCCTCCTTCATAAACTTACAGTCTCCTTCATCTTTTTTTCCCCTGCCAAATACTCTCATTCTTTTCTAATTATTTCTTCCATTACCTCTCTTCCAAACACCTCTTTTTCTTCCTTACTTCCTCCTCCTTCGTTCTTTCTCCTCCAATCCTTCTCGCCATTTTTTTCTTCTCCGCTTTGTTTTTCTTTTTTTCTTCTCGTAATCCCCTTAATCATTATTCTGCTCCTCCTCTTCTTCTTTCTTGCTTCTTATTTTCTCACCTCCTTCTTCCCCGCCCCTCTTTCACTCCCTCTTTGTTTATCTATCTATCTGTCTGTCTATCTATCTGTTTCCCTTCCTTCTATCATTCTTCTCCGCTTCCCCTTTCCTCGTACCGTAACACATCTCGTCTTATCTACTGGTTTATCAAATTTTTTCTCCAGCCTCTTCGTCCTTGTATTTCTCCCTCCAACAATTTTTTTTTTTTAATTTCTGCCTCTTCTCCTCCCTCTCCCTCCCACTTCTCTTTCATTCCATATAATCCTCTTTGCTCCCACTGCCTCCCCTCCCTCCCTCCCTCCAGCCCTAAACGCCTTTCTCCTCTCACTTTCTTTCAGGTTTTTCTTTTTTCGTCTCCTCAGATTCCCTAACTTTTCGTCTCTTTTCCTTTTCCTTCCACTTCTCTTCTTCCTTCAGTTCTTTCCCATCCCTTTCCCACATTTACATTTTACTCAAGATCTACTCCCTTTCCTTCTTTTCCTTCCTACTTCTCTTCCTTGCTCCTCCCTCTTTCTCTTGCATCTCTTCAAACACATTCCCTCTCCTTTTTTCACAATAACAATTTCCAAAACTCCTCCTCCTCCTATTCCTCCAATTTCCTTCCATGACGTTTCATTAACAATTATACGTTTCATTTCTCCTGCTCCTCCTCCAACCCACCCCTCACTCTTCTCTGACCTCTCCTTTCAGCTCTATCTAGTGTTACCCTGTCTTCATTCCTGACCTGCGTTGACCTCTCTTCTTCACTCTTGTCCTGTCCTCTCTCTCCTCTCTTTACCACTCTATTCCAATCTACTCCATTCCTCTTTCCACACATTTCATTTCTCCTTTCCTGTCTCGTCCTCTTCCCCTTCCCTCTCCATTTCTACTACCCTACCGTAACCCTTCCCCATATCCACCTCCCTTCCATAACATCCCATCCCCTCTCTCCCCTTCTCTTTCTACACATCGTTCTAATTATCCCCTTCTCCTCCTATCCCCGCTTCCCCCTCTCTCTCGTCCCCTCCCCTCACCTTCACTCCTCCTATATCCATACACCGTCTTAACCATCCCCTCCCCTCCCCTCCCCTCCTTTTCCCTCCTCCTTTTTCTACGTCTCGTTCGAGCCATCACCTTGCCCTCCCCACCTCCCCTCCGCTCCCCTCTCCTCTTTCCACACCTCGTTCCAACCTTCTCCTTCCCTCCCAAATCCCCATCTTCACCCTGCAATAC
The DNA here is from genome assembly GCF_032717465.1 of Coenobita brevimanus. NCBI lineage: Eukaryota > Metazoa > Arthropoda > Malacostraca > Decapoda > Coenobitidae > Coenobita > Coenobita brevimanus. The sequence goes on from NC_137051.1 coordinate 20,868,246, forward strand.
ACCCCGCCCACCATCAATTAGCCTAAGAAGCATACCTGACGCAACGGCACGCTTGCTTCACCTTGCATGTGTTGCAAAGATGACGACGGGGTGCTGGGATAAAGAGTGGCATTACAAGAGGTTCAAACGTGTGTAGGCTGAGTTACTGCAGAAAAGCTGGAGTGTCGCTGCAAAAGTAGAAGTGTATTTTCGGGGTGGAGAGAGAGAGAGAGAGAGAGAGAGAGTGTTACTATCGAATTTGAGCGTCTTTGCAGAGACGAAAGAGTATTTGCAGTAGAAGCAATATGGCAGAGATTCAGAATTGTAAGTTGAGAGTTACTGTAAAGGCTGAACTGTATTTTTGGAATGAATGTTCTGTATTTTTGGAAAGCATGTTGCAGAGGTTCAAGAGGGTACGTTGAGAATTACTGCAGTGGTTCCAGAGTGTATGTTGAGCTTGTGCTGAGGATTAACTGTAAATGCAAAGGATACTGCAAACCAAACACAGAGTTGTCCCGACCATAAAAGGGTTAACCTCTTTAGTTTTTGTCAATGAAGACCTAATCCATCCAGTTCTAAAATTATTTGAGGTAGCAAAAATGAAATAAAGTACGTCGTTAGGTTGAGGTGTTTAATGGTACCAGTTGTTACGTTTTCAGGCGCCCGTGACTCACTTGCAGCTGAATAAAATCGTCTGGCGTTAGTTCATATCAAGAGAGGGTTAAATTCATGACCACAGTTGGGTATTGCAAAGGGCAGTGATAACAACCTCCTCACTCCGGCTGGACTGGGTTAAATTAGGATAGGAAAGGATAGGACAGGACAGGATACGACAGGATAGGATACAACAGGACAGGATAGGATAGGATAGGATAGGATGGGACAGGATAGGGCAGGATAGGATAGGACAGAACAGGATAGGATGGGATGGGATGGGATGGGATGGGATGGGATGGGATGGGATAGGATAGGATAGGATAGGATAGGACAGAACAGGATAGGTCAGGCTGGGTTATGTTACGTTAAGCAAAAACAGGACACAGTAAAATACGTCAGATTATGGATGATTAGATCAGATTAGATTTGATTAGGCAACGGGGTTATTACAGAAGGTCAAACTAATCCCCTCCACTCCTGGTTATCACAAAGGAAGTGGAGGGGGTCAGTGTTGATTCTAATGCCGTGCCGTCCGCTCATGCACCATCCCATGCAATCCGACACACGTATAAGGCCGAAAATCTCACAGGGAAACACAGGACCCTCGACCTTAGCGCTCCATGATTATATTCCCTCGCTCCGTCCACCTAAATGCGAGTCAGGGCACGACCGGCATATTTTTCTTTTCTTCTTTTACTCATTTTTTTTCTTCCTTCGCCTCACAGTCCACTTTACTTCGGTTAATTAGTACTCAATTGTTCCGGGAAGTGCCATTAACCAGGTCCACGGTCAACAGGGCAATGGCTAGTTTGCAGAAGGTGAAGGGGAAGACTGGGAGTGTTTCTAAGGGTGTTGAGATCAGATATTAAATTATTCTTTGATTACACCTGAAAAAGGGTAGCGTTTTTTCTGTGGTATTTATAGAAGTTTTGGTCAAGGCCAGAACATTTCATTACTCATCGATCCGTATATGAAAAGTGGCAGTATATCAGTTTGTAAGAAGATTGTGGGAATTTTCGGCTTACTTATAGGATTAATTCAACTTAAATACAAAGAGATACATAGAGATGCAAAAACAGATAGACAGAAAAGCAGATACTGATACTAATACAAAGACAGGTGGGTAGATAAACAGACAGACAGACAGACAGACAAATACAGATATTGAGACAGGAAGGTAGATAGACAGGTAAACAGACACCAACCACAGACAGACTGAGACACGCAGAAAGACATATATATATACAGACATATATCAAGGCGAAGTATTCTATTTACAAGAACACAAAATGAACACCAGCATAACCCCTAAAAACACAGCACCTAAAAAACACACAGCTACTCCAGTTGCAAGGTAAATAACACCAGGCCATATTTGCTCAACAAGCCTGCAACATGAATTCTCAACAACCTGCCCTAATTCCCCCATAAACTTGCAACGAGCCTCTATTTTCCTACCTCAAGTGACAATGTGTAATTCAGAGATATTTTATGCCCCGGGGGTCCTACTCAGGTTACCCCCCCCCCACACTCCTACTCACTCCCTCACCCATGTCCATAACTCACTCCCAAAAGCTTCTGTAACTCGCTCCCAATGGCTCCTGTAACTCGCTCCCCATATCTCCCATAACTCGCTCCCACTGGCTCCCATATGTTGCTTTCAAAGTATCACATATCTCGCTCCCACAGTATCACATATCTCGCTCTCAAAGTAGATCATATCTCGCTCTCAAAGTATACCATATCTCATTCAAAGTACCGTATACCATATCTCGCTTTCAAAGTATACCATATCTTGTTCTCAAAATATACCGGTACCATATCTCACTCTCAATGTATACCATATCTCGCTCTCAAAGTATACCGTATCTCGCTCCCAAAGGCTCCTATAACTCACTCCCAAAGTCTCTCGTAACTAGCTTCCAAAGTCTCTCCCTCCCAAAGTCTCTCGTAACTAGCTTCCAAAGTCTCTCCCTCTCAAAGTCTCTCCTAACTCGCTCCCAAAGCCTCCCATAACTCGCTCCCAGTCTCTTGTAACCCGCTCCCAAAGTCTCTCCTAACTCACTCCCAAAGTCTCTCAGTGCCTCGCTCCCAAAGTCTCTCAATGCCTCATTCCCAAAGTCTCTCCTATCTTGCTCCCAAAATCTCTCTTAACTCTCTCCCTTTCTCTCTTAACTCGCTCTCAAAGACTCTCAAATCCTCGCTCCCAAAGTCTCTCCTAACTCGTTCTCAAAGCCTCTCGAATCCCCGCTCCCAGTCTCTCCTAAAGCGCTCTCAGTCTCCCATAACTCGCTCCCAAAGTCTCTTATAACTTGTTCTCCCAAGGTCTCCCACAACTCGCTCCCAAAGTGTCTGGTAATTAGTTCCCAGCGTCGTACTCTATGTGGCTTTGAAGACGTAATATATCTTCCTTGGTGATTTTTTTTTTTGACCGACTCTGGGCATAGGCTTCACAGCATGATTTCAAGGCCCAGTAGTCCTCCTACGTACCGCACACCTCTACATGGCACCACTTCGGCGCTAACACCCATCGTCCATACTGAAAACATGCTAGGGCTGTCTCATATAGGACTGATGTATTGATTAATTCTACCCTTCACAAAATATTAAGATGCAGTAGGTAAACAAATAGTAAATAAACAAATAAATAAAAAATATATCAGTAGTAAATACATAAACAATAAAATAAATATATGGTATAAGTAAACAGTAAATAAATAAATACGACAGTAAACAAACAGTAAATAAAATAAATAATGAATAATAGTTAATAAATAGAAAATAAGAGAAATAGTAAATAATATAAACAGTAAATAAAT